>NC_083329.1:48111134-48425001 GCF_963455315.2 Globicephala melas
AAAACCTTAGGGACGGTCATTATTTAATCACAGGAGGACAACTATTCTTTAATTAAAAAAATAATAGGGGAAGAAAGAAAAAAATTTTGAAGGAGTAATTAAAGAAGTAGAACTAGAAGAGCACAGGGTCACAGAAGCCAGCAGCATTTCATGAAAGGAAAAATGGCAACTACTACAGTGATTAAAGAGTATGAAACCTAAAAAAAGACAATTAGAAAGTCATGAATATTTCTCAAAAGAACAAATAGACCAGCCTGGAAGGGACAGAAGGATGATGAATGAATGCTATAAGGAAGCAGAACCTACTATTTAAAGAGGAAAAAGTATAAACCACTTCACAAAAGTGTATGTTCTGGTTGTTATTTTTTAATTTTTTATTTTTTTGTGCGGTACGTGGGCCTCTCACTGTTGTGGCCTCTCCCACTGCGGAGCACAGGCTCCGGACGTGCAAGCTCAGCGGCCATGGCTCACAGGCCCAGCCACTCCGCGGCATGTGGGATCCTCCCAGACCGAGGCACGAACCCGTGTCCCCTGCATCGGCAGGCAGACTCCCAACCACTGCGCCACCAGGGAAGCCCCTTGGTTTTTATTTTTTTAAAGTACAGATCCCTGAAGGATTAAACCTTTTACCTGATAATCTGTCTCTATGGATTTGAAAATAATGAACTTGATTTCTCTGTACATATTGTCTTAGAATGACTTCTTCTCCCCTGTCCCTTATGTTACTGCAGTTCCCATTTCTTTGAATAAGTTCTACCTCCAAAGATCTATTATTCAAAGTAACAATTTTATCCTAAATTCTAAATATGTGAAAGTTTCAGAATAATGTAAACATTCATCTTAATATAATCTTCCATTCTAACCTGTTTTGTCATCATGAGAGGAAAGAAATTATTACATACATCATTTAATGCTTATTTGCTACAATTAAAGAAAGTTGTATTAGTAATAAATACTTTTTACTCCTGAAGAGGTTCAACATTTATAAGGAGAGAAAAATATGTTATAACTATTGATACTTATGAACTCATAAGGAAGGTGATTAAAGAATAAAGAAGCTAACATAAAGCTGCAGTGGTAATACAGAAGGACTATTTTCAATTGTTAAGAAATGAGAATTTTCATATTATTCTAATTATTTTCTTAAAAGTCTTTTTCTTACCTCAGAGATGTGGCTAGATAAAACTGTACTTCCAATTTTCTCCAAACAGCTTTGACCTATGCTTCCATCTCATGAATTCCAAGACAGTATTAAACTGATGCATATTTTCATAAATCTGTTTAGAAAAAAGGAACATATTCAAGACTGAAAGAATGTTTATTTGTCAGAATAACACATGTAGAAGAAATACCAAAATTTTATCATGCATAAAACTATACATTTTCAATGTAAAGTCAACGAAAACCTCTACAGTACTTTAGAAATCTATCACTTTACAAACTTCTGCCCAAAGAAGTTTCACATTTTGAGTATTTTCAACTTTACAACACAGTAGTTCTGCAGAAAAAATTACTCACATGTAAAATTTCTGTCATCGGCCTAAGCATTTGAAGAAAAAAAAAAAATCACATCTCAAATTGAAAAATGATAACAGCCAGAAGCAGCACTAAAATTTACAATTCTACAATATTCAGATTCCTCCTTGAACAAAAATTGGACCACCCAGCCAGTATTTCACTTTCTATCACAAAGTCTCAGTAAGCAGTTTTAATTTCAAACTTCAGCCTAGAACATTAGGAATTGTGAGGGTCAAGAATTAATTGCACTGCTTGGTCTAAGTCCATGGCATAGGTTTCAACTGTGTTACTACTGCATTAGTACCCTACTGCTTTAAGAGACAACGATCATAAATCTAAACGAGGAAAAACGTTAAAAATTTTAATTTACTGAAAGGCAGGTGTGCTGTTTACTTACAGATCATAAAAATAATTTCATTGAATGTATCTTTTAAGTGAAATGTCAAATAGTACAGTATTCTGTTTCATATTTTAAAAAGAAAAATTTTAAGCTGTATGAATATTACTTATGTCCCACTGCAAGGTCAAAATGCCTTTGTCTTCAAGCCCATTTCGAAGTATCACTTGTGTCACACTGAGGTTTAGTAGTCTTGGCAATAATGACTAAATTCATGTAAACTGGGGCAACCTGAAACGGTCTAGCATATCAGATAGCCTTTCTTAAGGACAAGAGTCTCCACTCAGCAGACAGGCTGCCATAGGGCCATGCTAAATCTTTCATGGTCCAACTAAAGACAGACTGACCCTGAAAGCAATTAGTAATGCTTTGTCTGCATTTAGAAGCCTTTTAACAGTCTTCTCAATGCACTAGTTACCTACAACTTCACCAGACCCCTGACATTTTTCAGGGTATTCATATGACTATAAAACTCTTAGACCATCACTCAGAGAAATCAGGGAGAGCAGTAATGGAGACCTGGTATTTAGGTGTTTTTTTTTTTTTCTCTGAGATGATCATAGTCTTAAAAAATTTACCTTATACTAATCAAAAAATAAATGCATTGTGTTTCCACTTTAGAAATGGCATAAAGATTTTCCTCCAAAGCCATTCTTTGCCAATAACTCCGTTCTTCCCTAAGGGTGTATGGAAGAGAGGGGAGGCAATCACTACATTAAACAAAGCTCAGATTAACCTAGTCTCATAAAGTTTTAAATAGTCCATCAAAGTGACTATGTTTAAAAATATATGGCCCGCATTCGTACTTCCCTGGTGGCGCAGTGGTTAAGAATCCGCCTGCCAATGCAGGGGACATGGGTTCGAGCCCTGGTCTGGGAAGATCCCCACATGCTGTGGAGTAACTATGCCCGTGCGCCCTAGAGCCCATGAGTCACAACTACTGAGCCCGTGCTCCACAACTACTGAAGCCCGTGTGCCTACAGCCCACGCTCTGCAACAAGAGATGGCAACCGCAATGAGAAGCCCACGCACCACAACGAAGAATAGCCCCCAATCGCCACAACTATAGAAAGCCCACGTGCAGCAATTAAGATCCAACACAGCCAAAAATAAATAAATTTATTAAAAAATATATATGGCCTGATTCTAATTCTACCAGATATTTACAATGGATCAAACAATAAATAAAATTAGCATGTAAACCACTTATCAACCATTGTTTATTATAGCACTATTTATTACAACACTGCTTCCTTGGTGTGAAAAAAAAGCTACAAGCTTTACGCTAAATCTAAAGTTAATTTAAAAAAAAAGGAAAATACATAATCACAAAGAATCTTCAAATATACCATCTGCAAAGTCCAAGACCCTGAATTATCTATCCTCCCTCAATTCTCTCATATGTACAAATACATGACAAATCATACACTTCAGAAAACCTTTTCTAAGGATTGAATTTAAGACTGGCTAAGGAAAACCAAGTAAGATTTCACTTCATTACTAAGAGGAAAATAAAAGGCAATCAAAGAACAGGATGTGCTTCACGATTCAGGTCTGCAAGTCACTTTTTACATACTAGAAATTGTGTGAGTCAAAGTAAACCGTTTCCTAACCTTTGCAACTACAGTCCTTTAAGCAGAGATCTATAAATATGTACAGGCACAGAAACAGGATTTACATAGGCAAAATGCCTGCAACAACTTTAATCACTCCATTTATAAGGTAATTTGCCACAGGCTTTTAGCACTATAAACTGTGTTTAACAGTGACAAGGGATCCAGTCAGAACCAAACACTAAACAATTGTAAGGATTAATATTTTCACCAGAGATTTTGTGCCTGGGCTTCGCTGGTGACACAGTGGTTGAGAGTCCGCCTGACGATGCAGGGGACACCAGTTCGTGCCCCGGTCGGGAAGATCCCACATGCCGCGGAGCGGCTGGGCCCGTGAGCCATGGCCACTGAGCCTGCGCGTCCGGAGCCTGTGCTCCGCAACGGGAGAGACCACAGCAGTGAGAGGCCCGCGTACCGCAAAAAAAAAAAAAAAGATCCTGTGCCTGAAATTTTCAAGCTTCTTAGTTCTAGAAAACATATTAAGGAAAGGTAATTCTTTTAAAAACACATTAGAGCTTCTTAATGACTCATAATAAATGAAAGGTGAATCTTTCTGGATATATTCTAGTACTTTGTAATTCAGAGCGAACATTGGAATTTCCTCAAAGTGAATAAGCATTTGCAAACATGGGAAAAGTTCATTTTAATCCCATATTGCCTTTACAAAAATCTTTTTTTGCCATAAAAATGTACACATCCCTCTCGGTTTTCAAAATTATTAAAGTGGTTAAATCTTAAAGCACTGGGATACTTTGAAGATCTAACTAACCATACAGAATCCATCAGTGACAAACATCAATTGTGGATATTCTAGTTATCTTTGCGGTGTTAGACATTACCTATTAACTCCTATATTAGTAAGATTTGCACAGGAACTAGTATAAATATGCTTTTGATACTCAGTCTAAGACAAAATTTAAGATTGCTTTTCTATTTGTACCAGATGTCAAAAAGTAGATTTCTTAGTGTTCACAAAATCAGCAATACTGATTGTACATTTTTCCTTCCACCACTCCAAATCCCCTTTCTTCATTTCCCCTCTCTTAGCATTCATTAAAAAGCACCCCACATACTGTATAAGTACTGCTGTAAACATCATAGCTGCAATTATAGAACCATTTTTAAAAATAGCAAATTACAAAATAATCATTTTACAAAACATTTCAGTTGGGCTCTTAAACTAAAGGTATTACTATTAAAACTTTCAGTACATTAGCTAAAAAACTCAAACATTATGCTTCAGAAAAACATAATACAGTTTTAGCTGTAACTCAAATGAACAGTGTAATTTAGATTAGTTTATCATGCATTTCTATAATAAAGGATGTAATCCACTTAATACAGAAAGGGGGGTCAAACGTATTAACAAGTTATATTCTAAATGTTCCAAAAGTTCATTTATAAATTGAATATAAGCTTGATTTTGAAACTCAAGATGCCTTTTCTCATAAAACTAAAGATATAAACAGTGGCATTAAACCCCAAATACAAATGAACTTTAGTGTATAATTCTATGATAGCACTCTTCCGCTTAAGCATATTTCCGTATCAAACTGTAACTTTCTTATTCATTGCTATATCCTAGAACTTAGCACAGCTAATGACACAGAGTAGGATTTCAACAAATATTAGCTGATCTGAAGTACTGAATAGCAAAAACTCAGTGATGTGAAACTTAGTTGTTTAGAGAACAGAGAACCAAAAGGCATGGGGAAAAAAGCTTCTTCCAAAGAGATATGACAAAAGGATGCCTAACACCAGGGTTAGAAAGCTCTAGTCTAAGCCAATAGTGTCAATTTCCATCCCCCCTGCCAATGAGAGGGTTAGCAATAAGCATCTGATGCAATTCTGGACAACAAGACAAGACACTAAGTTTGCTGGGGAGCTTCTGGGAAAGGTTTTCCCAGGCTGATGAAAAAGAGACACCCAGGTGAAAACACGTACTTTTTGCAGGTAACTTTGGGTTTGAATTGTTAAGCAGAACAATGGCAGCCATCTTAGGACCATGAGGAGAGAAACTGCCTAAGAGGACAACCCAACAGAAAAAGAATGGCAGTGTTAAAAGATGGAAAAAACCTGGGTGGTCCTTGGTGATGCTGCTATGCTTGAATGAAATAATCCTAGAATCATTTTACTAACTTGGATCTTTTTATTATAGTATATTCAACCCTTTTATTATTTATGTAATTTTCAATTACCAAAAGTAACCCAGTGGATACAGCCATTTAGGGATAGATACACTATTTCAATGAATTCAACTGTTATTTATACAGTGGTAACTCTCTTAAATTTATATCTTTTTTTTTTTTTTTTTTTTTTTGCGGTACGCGGGGCTCTCACTGTTGTGGCCTCTCCCGTTGCGGAGCACAGGCTCTGGACGCGCAGGCTCAGCGGCCGTGGCTCACGGGCCCAGCCACTCCACGGCATGTGGGATCTTCCCAGACTGGGGCACAACCCCGTGTCCCCTGCATCGGCAGGTGGACGCTCAACCACTGCGCCACCAGGGAAGCCCTAAATTTATATCTTAATCCAGATCCTTCTTTTGAACTAGATACATATTTCCAAACTATATTATAATATATACTATATACTATACAAACTATATACTATAATACAGCTGTATTAAATATTTATTCCAGTGACACATCAAGAGAACAGAATATAACAGCCATCATCTACCAGCACAAAAACTGTTTATGCACCCATATTCACTTTTCTGGCTAATAACAGCACCGGCTACCTGTCAAAGGTTAAAATCTCTGGGTCACTAGTCCCACATCCCACTGCTTTATTTACTATATTGGGCAGTTATTAATTGCTGCCTGTTCTAACTCTGATATATCTTTGAAATCTGTCTCTCTCAACTCTATACACATCTAGTGCAGCCTCCCATCTCTTGTGGAACACACCTCCATTCTTGCCTCTGCACTGCACTCATGTTTCTAAAATACAACTGTGCATCATGAAAAGATTATAAACATCATAAGTCATTAGGAAACACAAATTAAAACTATAATGAGATACCACTACAGAATGGCCATTATCAAAAAGACAGACAACACCAAATGTTGGTAAGGACGTGGAGAAACTGGAATTTCCACACATTGCTGTAAAATGATGCAGCCACTTTGGACAACAGCTTGGTAATTTCTTAAGAAGTTAAATATAAACATAAACTCATCAAAATTCCAAAATTCCCTTCATAGGAACCTATCCAAGAGAGATGAAAATATGTGTCTATATAAAGACTTACATTCAGGGACTTCCCTGGCGGGCCAGTGGTTAAGACTCCACATTTCCAATGCAGGGGGCATGGGTTTGATCCCTGGTGGGGGAACTAAGATCCCACATGTCGCCCGGAGTGCCCACCCACCCCCCACCAAAAAAAAAAGACTTACATACAAATGTTCTCAGTAGCATTACCCAATAGCAAAGAACTGGAAACAATCCAAGCATCCATCAGCTGATGAATGGATAAACAAAGGGTAGTATCATCAAACAATGGAATATTATCAGGTAATAAAAAGGAACAAAATACTGATACGTGTTATAACATGAATGCACCTCAATAATATGCTAAATAAAAGAAGCCAAATGCAAAATACTACATGTATGATTCCATGTATATGAAATACTCAGAAAAGGCAAATTGAAAGAGAGAGAAAGCAAAGCAGTGGTTGCCTAGAGCAAGCGGTAGAAGTGGGAAATTTGGGGCGGTGATGAAATGTTCTGAAATATTCATAGCACAACCCTAAAATTTTATTAGAAATAATAAAAATACAAGTGTGTTTTAAAATTTTTCAGTGATTTCCAATTATGTACAAAATGAAGTCCAAATTCTTTAGGAAGACACTCATAGAATGCTATAATCTGCTTTCAATCTATTTAACCTGCTTTATCTCCTGCTACAATCTCTGCCAAAAAGCCTCTTGCTGGCCATATTAAACTATTTGCTGTTCCTAAATATGCCAGGCTATTTAATGCTTCTACCTTTCTTCAAACTTGCTATTCTAATTCAAAAATCAAAATGTTCTTATCTTTATCTTTTGTCAAGTGAAGTTCCATTTGTCCTCACAAAGATCCATCTCAAATAACTCCTCTGTTGAACCTTCTTCACTCCTTATGTAGCTAGCTGTTCCACAGGAGTCTGGTAATAACACATTATAGCACTTTTCATACTGAATTACGATTGTCTATTTATAGGTATATCTTCTTTATTAAGACAACCCCTGAGTACAGCTGTGTCCCCCTATGTTTTAATAAGCACAGTCCAGTGACTAGCACACAGGAGGTAATCTATATATTTTTGAATAAGCGACTGATGAAGAGTGACAGGGAAGAGAAAAATCCAAAAGTAGGTAAAATGAGCTCTGTATCACAGATAGTTGTATAAGGATGGTTATTGTCAATGTTATTTAAGAAAGAAAAACAGAAGTCACCCAATGTCACCTAAATGTTTTTCAGTGTACTATCAGTTAAATAGCCAGACTGAACACTCTATGGTCATTAAAAAAAATGAAATACATCTTATCTGTCTGTACTGACTTGGAAAGCTATCCCAAATACTCTTAAGTTTAAAGATGCAGACGTAGAGAACAGATTAGAGGACACGGAGCAGGGGGGAAGGGGAAGCTGGGACCAAGTGAGAGAGTAGCATTGACATGTATACACTACCAAATGTAAAATGGATGGCTAGTGGGAAGCTGCTGCATAGCACAGGGAGATCAGCTCGATGCTTTGTGACGACCTAGAGGGGTGGGAGGGAGGGAGGCGATATGGAGATATATGTATACACATACCTGATTCACTTTGTTGTACAGCAAAAACTAATACAACATTGTAAAGCAATTATACTCCAATAAGGATACTAAAAAAAACATAAAATAGTCACTTCTCCACTATTAAAAAGAAAACTATACACACATATAGTAGTATGTGCATGCACACACGCATGCAATAAATGTGAGGAAGGTAAGGGGCTGAAAGGGCACACACCAACTGTTCTGAGTACAGCCAAGAAAGTGGAAACAACCTAAATGTCTATCAGTTCATGGACAGAGAAACAAAAGGTAGAATATCCAGCCAATGGAGTATTGTTCAGCCATAAAAAAAGCCATAATAAGAACCAATTCAGATATAACAGGGATGAACCTTGAAAATATTTTGTTAAGTGAAAGAAAGAAGCCAGACATAAAAGACCTCATATTATATGATTCCATTTATATGAAATTCCAGAATATGCAAGTCCATAGAAACAGAAAATATATTAATGGCTGTCTGGGATTGGGGGTAGAGGGTGGGACTGGAGAAAAACACCAAAAGGATGATCCCTAAAAGAAAAAAAATGGATAAATGGGACTTCATCAAAATTTTAAATGTTTGCTCTGCAAAAAACCCTGTTAAGAAGATGAAGACACAGGTACAGACTGGGAAAATATATTTGCAATCCATATATACGACAAAGGACTCATCTAGAATACATAAAGAAATCTCAAAACTCAACATTAAAAAAATTCACCTAGAAAATGGGCAAAGAATATGAAGAAGTATTTCACTGAAGAAGATATCTGGATAGCACATGAAAAGATACGGCCAACAACACTAGCCATCAGGGAAATGCAAATTAAGACTATGCTGAGATATTACTACATACCTAATAGAACAGCTAAAATAAAAAACAGTGACAATACCAAGTGCTGACAAGAATGTGAAGAAAATGGATCTTTCATACATTGCTGTTGAGACTATAAAACGGCATAGCCACTTAGAAAAAGGTTTGAAAGTTTCTTTAAAAACTAAATATACACTCACATGTAACCAACTGCACTCCTGGGCACCTGTCCCAAAGAAACGAACATGAGTGTTCACAGCAGCCTTATTTTTAATAGCCAAAACCTGGAAAAAATAGAATGCCCTTCAAAAGATGAATGGTTAAACAAACTATGGTACATTCATACCATGGAATCCTACTCAGCAATAAAAAAGAATAAACTATTGATTCATACAACTTGGATGGATCTCAAAGGATTAGGCTGAGTGAAAAAAGGTCATGTACTGTATGATTCCATTTAAAAAACACTCTCGAAATGACAAAATCATAGAGATGAAAAAGAGATTAATGGTTGCCACAGGGGGCAAGTGTGTGGGTAGCTTAAGGGAGATCTTTGTGGGGAGAGAACCCATGTCTTGATGCTGCAGTGGTTACACACATCTACCACCACAGTGTTTAAATGGGTCAGAACTATATATACAAAATGTACCAGTGTCAACTTCTGGATTATACTGCACTACATGTATGAAGTAACCACTGGGGGAAGGTGAAGGATACAAGGGCCTCACCTTACTATTATTTTTTCAATTTCCTATGAATCTATAATTATTTTAAAATTTAAAATGTAAAAAACTCTACCTTCTAAAAATATTTTTACCTCTGCTTTAGATTTGGAATAGCAAAATAACTGTTCAAAGATTATTTAAGATACATTATTTTTTTCAAATCAGCTAGACAACTTCAATTCTCCAGTGGTTTCCAGTACCCTGTGGGAATGATGAATCCCCATAATAAAAGTCTAAAGAAACCAGCAATTCCTAGACCAAATTCTGGGTCTTCAGTCCCCTCTGTACCCCTCACCCTCTGGTTCTGGGAAAAAGCAGTTACTCCTAGGTGATGTCAGATCTGTTTTAGGGGTAGCAAATGTAGCAAGTTTGATATAACCACCTACAGCAGAACGAACCCCCAAATAATCATCTCCCTGTATGCTCTTTTTCAATTTATTATTCTGACAATGGAGCATAAAAACCTCTACTATATTTTCATTTTAATTTTCTCTATAATTTATTAAGGTAATATTCACAGTAAAAGACATTTAAATGATTTGATACATCTTCTTTTCCTTTCCAAATATATCTAGTTCAGTCAGTAGAGAAATATGTATCACCCATTTTTTTCCTGTAGAGTTTTGAGAAATTATCCATAGATCATTTGTTTTATTAGCTGATAGGTAAACACACCATACTACATATAAACAATAAAATTTCTGCTATTAGGAATCATCAGGAATTTATTCTAGAGTGCTAAGGGTTCACCAGTTCTTCTAAAATGTGCATTGTTGCACCTTCTCAAATGAGGAATAAAGATTATTTAGAATTAACGTTATGAACACCAATTACAGAGTTATGCTACAACATAGTGAAATTATCAGGGACTATTAATACATAGTGCTGTTGGCCCCAGTTCTAAATGGTCCCAAGAGTGCTGTGTTTATTTAGATTAAGTCCCCTACATACGAACGAGTTCCCTTCCGAGAGAGCTTTAAGTCCAATTTGTTCGTAAGTCCAACAAAGTTAGCCTAGGTACCCAACTAACACAATCGGCTATATAGGATACTGTAAATAAGTTTATAATACTTTTCAGACAAATAATACATAAAAAACAAACACACAAAAAAAAGAAAACATTTTTAATCTTTCAGTACCTTGAAAAGTACAGTAGTACAGTACAACAGCTGGCATACAAGGGCACGTCTGCATCCTTGAAAGTTTGCAACTTGAAGATTCGCATGTACGGGACTCACTGTACTTATTTACTTGCTTGTCTGCTTATTTGTTTTAGCTTGCATCCCCATTTTTTCTTGTTAAGTTTTCTTTCCCTTGCTAACAGCTACCTAGAATGCATGTTTGCTCATAATAACAGTATCCTCTCCCCACTTTTCATTTACATCATCCCTGTACTAGCTTAATATAGCTCTATGTTTTGAAGTCTATAAAAATAAAAAGGCTGGGGCTTCCCTGGTGGCGCAGTGGTTGGGCATCTGTCTGCCAATGCAGGGGACACGGGTTCGAGCCCTGGTCTGGGAAGATCCCACATGCCGCGGAGCAACTAGGCCCATGAGCCACAACTACTGAGCCTGCGCGTCTGGAGCTTGTGCTCCACAACAAGAGAGGCCGCGACAGTGAGAGACCCGCGCACCACAATCAAGAGTGGCCCCCGCTCGCTGCAACTAGAGAAAGCCCACACACAGAAACGAAGACCCAACACAGCCAAAAATAAAAATAAATAAATAAAATTTTATAAATAAATAAATAAAAAGGCTGCATATGACAGCCTGAGACTGAGGGTATAAAAAGTGAACACATCTTCTATTATGATCAAATAATGTTTATGCTGTGATATTATAACAATTTTTATAAGACCACTTCAAGGAGAAGGGATAGATGAGACACCTGAATGAGACAACCAAGGAAAAAAACAAAGATGAGTGGAGCTAAGAACTATAAACACACCTCAAATCCCTACTCAACATTTCTAACAAGACGCTAAGTTCAAAATACATGAAACAGAACTCATTATTTTGTTTTTCCATCTTCTCACAAACCTGTTTCTCTTTAATTCCTTATTTGGCTTAATGTACAACTGTTTACAAGAAGGTTTTTTTTGCCACTACCTAGTAAAGTTGACATTTTACATACCCAAAGACCCCAAAATTCTAGCTCAAGGTATATAATCTGGGGAACCTTTTGCACATATCTACCAGAAAGCATGTACAAGAGTATTTACAGCAGCATTTTCTTAACAGCAAACACTAGAGGAAACCCAAGTGTCCAACAACAGTAAAATGGATAAACTGTAGTATATTCATATAATGGAATTACCACATAGTAGTATAAATGAATGTACCTCAGATAAGTGTGTCAACATGAATGAAATCTCGAAACCATAATGTTAAACAACAAGTCCAGGGCTTTCCTGGTGGCGCAGTGGTTAAGAATCTGCCTTCCAATGCAGGGGACATGGGTTCGAGCCCTGGTCTGGGAAGATCCCACAAGCTGTGGAGCAACTAAGCCCGTGCACCACAACTACTGAGCCTGTGCTCTAGAGCCTGAAAGCCACAACTACTGAGCCCACGTGCCACAGCTACTGAAGCCTGCGTGCTCTGCAACAAGAGAAGCCACCACAATGAGAAGCCTGCACACCGCAATGAAGAGTAGCTCCTGCTCGCTGCAACTAGAGAAAAGCCTGAGCGCAGCAACGAAGACCAAACACAGCCAAAATAAATAAATAAAATTAAATAATAAAATAAATAAATTTAAAAAAAAAACGAAGGTTGGAGAGAGAGCCAGAGGGGGGGAAGAAAACCAAAAAAGCCCAACAAGTCCAAGAAGAACACATATATACAGTATGACTCCATTCACACAAAACTCAAAAATAGTAAACACTAGGAAAATGTATGTTAAAGGAAAAAATACAAAAGTGGAAAAACTTAAGGAAAAGTAACAGAATAACATTTAATAATTTAGGATGATGGTTTCTTCTGGGAAGGAAGAAGCCATTGTCCTGAGGCCTGGAGAGCTTCTAAGATGCCATTACATTTATTGAGATAGGAGGTTGGGACAGACATATTCATTTATTATTAAAACTTTGTAAAATGTACATCCACATCATATGTACCCTTGTATATAGGATAGATTTTAGAATAAAAATTTTAGTTTAAGCTGGTTAAATGTTAGTATTTTTAAAGTCTGGGTATCAGGTACACAAATGTCTATTATATCACTTCCTATATTTTGGAATCTATCATAAGTTAATTAAAGAAATTAAGACATAAGCATTACAAAATTGTATTTTGAAATTTAAGGACATGATATGACAAATCTTTAGAAGCAATAAAACAAATACTAAGCTAAATACTAGATCCAAACAAATACTATTATAAAATGAAAAAGAAAAAAAATTACTTCATCTCCTGAGATAATGCAACAGAAAATACACAACACTACCTATATATTATTCATTCCAAAAAATTTTACCTTTAGTCATGAAATACAAAAATGCAAACAGTAAATGTAGGGTATCCTATTAAAAAAAAACTAGATGAGATTTCATAAAAGACCATGAGGGTAAGGGTGAGGGGTGGTGGAAACAGTGGCTATTGCAGCTTTCAAATGGCTCAGAAAAAAAAAGTGTGGGTATTTTTATAAACAGAGAGAGAGCAGATGAGGCAAAATGTTAGCAAGTGAACTGGTAAATATAGCTGAAATGGGTATTTACTATCTGTTCAAATATTATACCAATTTAAAAGTTTTTAAGGTAAAAAAGTTGGGGAAAAAGAGGTACTTTATCCGTTATGAGTTATAATTTTACACATAGCTTTTAGTAAACAATGTCAGTATGACAGAGATCATTAAAATCAAATATTGAGGGCTTCCCTGGTGGCGCAGTGGTTGAGCGTCCACCTGCCGATGCAGGGGACGCGGGTTTGTACCCCGGTCCAGGAGGATCCCACGTGCCGCGGAGCGCCTGGGCCCGTGAGCCATGGCCGCTGGGCCTGCGCGTCCGGAGCCTGTGCTGCGCAACGGGAGAGGCCACAGCAGTGAGAGGCCTGCGTACCGCAAAAAAAAAAAAAAAAAAAAAAAAATCAAATATTGACAGATCTACATGGAAGTCCCAGAGATCTTTCCTCCATCAGCAAATTTTTAAATTTATTTCCTATAAATTATAAATTGTAAGTTGTTCAAAAGGATGAAAAATACATTTATCTTAACAGGTTGAGAATTACAGCTGTGCTTCAGAAACAGAGTATCATAATCAATTTAAAGGCATATGGGCTTAAAAAAAACGGTTTAGCAAGTCAACTGTACTATAATATAAAAGACTTAAAAAATTTTTATAATTAATTTATTTTTATTATTTATTTATTTATTTTTGGCTGCACTGGGTCTTCATTGCTGTGCACGGGCTTTCTCTAGTCGCGGTGAGCAGGGGCTACTCTTTGTTGCGGTGCGTGGGCTTCTCATTGTGGTCGCTTCTCCTGTTGCACAGCCATGGGCTCTAGGCGCTCGGGCTTCAGTAGTTGTGGCACATGGGCTTAGTTGCTCCTCAGCATGTGGGATCTTCCTGGACCAGGGCTCGAACTTGTGTCCCCTGCATTGGTAGGCAGATTCTTAACCACTGGACCACCAGGGAAGTCCCTACAAAGATTTTATTTGATACTGCCTAAATACATATAGCAATACCAATGTATTAGAACACAGTACTTTTAAATGTCCTATTTAGCAAATAGAAGAATGTTTTAAAATTTCTTTCTCAGAACAGATTTACTTCCTAATGAGGCATACCCATATTTTTCAGGATTGCTAAGGCAAGGCAGTAAGGATGGAATGAATTTCTTTAAACATGGGTAGTTTCCATAAAAAAAAAAATTATACATCATTAAAATGGATAACCATCCTATTACCTAAGGATGTACTGATGGTCAGAATTTAATCCAGTTAACCTGTGTTCAATATTTGGCTTTCTTTTTATTAAAAACTAAAAACTACCTTCATTAAATATTCAACTGTCCTTCATCCAAACGTATGCATCAATGAAACTAAACAACATTCTAGAAATTATAGAAATACAATTTTCAATTAAGAGCACTCATATAAAATTCATCACTTGCACAGGCACATGCAAACTAATCATTTCCGACAGGAGTGGGATATGGACCACAGATATTTCCTCCAAAAGGACAGTGTTGCTTCATGTTCACAGATAGGTAAACACATAGGGAAGAAAGTTTTAGGTGGGAAGGCTGCATTTAAGTTCTCATTTCTATGTGATGAGAGGCAGGTAGTTAATTACTGAACAACGCTGTCTTTTAAATCAGTGAGTCACATGCCTAAGGGAGGGGCCTGTAAGCAGGATAAGCAACAACCAGGGCAATCAAGTAAGAGTTCAAAGAGAAGCAACATCAGGTTTTGAAGAGTTTCAGACAGACAATTAGAAGCAACTACCCCAATATAATGCACATAATACAACAGCCTGACTATGGACTACCCACCTTCTTCAAAACACACCTGTACTTTAGGGACTAAGTTTGTGAAGCTAGATATGTTTGAATGTCAGAGAACAGCTCTATTATCAATAAGCAAGTGAAGTTGAAAGAGAGAGAAAAAAAGATTACTGGATAATACTTCTGAGGGCACTACAGTAAATTTTAAAACATTTTAGACATAGTTCCCTGCTGGCAAGCAACATTTAATCAACTTGAGGAGTCAAGCCATAATATATTAAAGCTTAAACAACAGCACCAGATGACACTACATATACTGTTGTACCACCACACACGACAATTCAGAAATAAAAAAGACTTGCTTCACAGGTGGAGAGATCACTGTGGGCTGGATTTAAAGTGGCCCTTCTAAAGACTGGCAGGGTTTGATAGTATGCAAGGAGGGAGGCATACAGGTTCAGATGGGCTTTTTACTGGGAGGGCTGGGGTGTTGGGGGCTGGGAGGGTGCACTGTGCCTGGCTACTGTTCCACCTGGGGCCCAGATTCTAGAGTGATGGAACATAATAATCAATGCATGGTCTGAACCAGATGATAAATTCCCAGCCACCCTGAAGCCCACGTCCATAGCAGATTATCAATACCTGTTTTAGTTCTCCTTACAATCAAGCATCCAAGATTTCACAGTCCTTCTTAATATAGAACTCCCCAAAGCCAAGATGCCAAGATGTTTGAAATCCACCTACCATTCTTTTAAGAAGGAGAGAATAAAGAGAAGAACACAGGGTTAAGAGCATGGGCTTTGTAGCCAGACTGAGTACCAAGGTTAGAATCCTGGCTCCACCACTAACCTGTTGTAATACTTTAGACCAAGCTGCTTAACCTCCTTGGTATCCAGTCTATAAAGCAGGGAGAATAACTGCATGTATCTGAAGGGTGAGGATCAAAGGAGTTAATGCAGGTATAGCACTTAGAACAGTGCCAGGCAAATGTAAGTACTTTCTAACTGTAAGCTACTATTACTGTTTTCTATCAACAGGAAATCAACTGTATTCTCAGAGAGTAATGAGAGTTTTACATGAGGGAAAATAATATAAAATGTATAAAAATGTTGCTTAGGTACAGAAAACATTCTGAATCATTGATAGAAACAACATTCAGTACTTAACAATGCCTAATAGCATCAAATATTTGCTAGTTGATTTAAGAACAGAAGTGCAACATCAAACATATCATTCTTTATATTTACTGAACATTTACTATGTGCCAGTTACTGTACTAAATTCTATACATTTATTATCTTGTTTAACCTTGAAAATAAACTCTTGAGGCAGGTACCTCTACTAATTCCATATTATAAGAAAACTGAGGCTCAGAGTGGTTGAGTAACCTGACCAAAGTCACACAGTTAACATATAAAGTAGGGCTGGGATTTAACCCAGGTCAGTCAGACTCCAGAGACTGTACTTTTAATCTAAACTATACTTTCTCTTTCCAAATCCTGAACCAACAGGCTTTGATATAACAAAATAAATATAAAATACTATTTTAAAATAATAAAATTCTGGGAGGGTGATAGCTACAGGGTATGAAGGTTTCATTTTAAAATTTTTTTAATTGAAGTATAGTTGTACAACATTATACAAGTTACAGGTGTACAATATAGTGATTCACAATTTTTAAATGAAGGTTTCATTCTGAGGTAATGAAAATGTTCTAAAATTGACTACACTGATGCTGCACATATCTGTGAATATGTACACAAACTGTACACTTTAAATGGGTTAATTGTATGTTATGTGAATTGTAGCTCAATAAAGCTGGTTTAAAATATTCTTAATGGACTTCCCTGGTGGCGCAGTGATCAAGAATCTGCCTGCCAATGCAGAGGACACAGGTTCGAGCCCTGGTCTGGGAAGATCCCACAAGCTGTGGAGCAAGTAAGCCCGTGCACCACAACTACTGAGCCTGAGCTCTAGAGTCCACAAGCCACAACTATTGAGCCCGTGTGCCACAACTACTGAAGCCCACGTGCCTAGAGCCCATGCTCTGCAACAAGAGAAGCGACCATAAAGAGAAGCATGCACACCACAATGAGGGTAGCCCCTGCTCGCCGCCAACTAGAGAAAGCCTGCGCACAGCAATGAAGACCCAACGCAGCCAAAAATAAATAAAATAAATTTATTTAAGAAAATATTCTTAGTAAAATTAGGGTAGATGGTAATTAGGGTTTTACCCACACAAAACCTGATACAGATTAAGAGAGAGAGACTTGAATTTATTTAGGACAGAAAAATAATTATTTTCAGTACCGAAAGATTTATAATCAATAAGAAAAAAATTAAATATATACCTATACTTAAATTAGACCTAAATAATGAATGAAATACCTGTGGGTAACCATGATGTAACAGTGATCCCCTTCTAAACAAGCCCAACATTTTGACGAGAGGGGAAATAACACATTCATCACATAGATACTCACTTTTAGCAAGGGGTGCAGTACAAAATGTAGGCAATAACATGAAGTTTTTGAAAAATGTAATGAAGCTAATGATCTCTTACACCACCCTCGAGTATAAATGAGGATAACCTCTATAGAGGGCAGTTTAGTAACAGGCATAATGTACCCACTAGCCCAGCAATTTTAGTTAACAGAGATTTTTATATTTCACTAATAAAAATCTACCAAAAAAATCATGACATTCATTTAGCTATATGAATGGTCCTACAACAGTCTTAATGATAGCAAAAGAAATAAAACAGAAATAATTTAAACAAACTATAGTAAACTCACATACTATTATCATGATAGTTAACATTTATTAAGTGTCAAGAATTATTTTTTATGTACTATCTCATTTATTACTTACAGCAACCCTAGGAATTAGGTAAGAATTAGGTAAGAGTGCCATCTTCATTTTCCAGATGAGGAAACTAAAACCCAGAGTAGCAACTTGCTCAAAGTCACACAGCTAGTGAGTATTTGCAGCCAGGATTTCTACCTGGGCAGTTTCAACGCTGCCAATTTGTGTGGCTACTATATTGTACTACAGAAGAATAAGGACTTGGAAATATAATATACTAAAACAGAAAAAAATCAGATATCAAAACAACAGGCATAGTTTGATCCTTCTTTTGTTTAATGCATTAAAAAAAAAAAAAAGATGAAACAGATATGGCCCCAAATTTAACAGTGAGTATCTCTGAGAGGTGACATTACAGTGGATTATGACCTTTCTTATATTTTTCTGTATTTTCCACATTTTGTAATGCAAGGTAAATTTTTTAAAGTGAGGTTCTTAAAAAAAAAGTAAGGGCTTCCCTGGTGGCGCAGTGGTTGAGAGTCCGCCTGCCGATGCAGGGGACACGGGTTCGTGCCCCGATCCGGGAAGATCCCACATGCCACGGAACGGCTAGGCCTGTGAGCCATGGCCGCTGAGCCTGCGCGTCCGGAGCCTGTGCTCCGCAACAGGAGAGGCCACAACAGTGAGAGGCCCGCGTACTGGAAAAAAAAAAAAAGTAAAAAGATAATGACAATTTCAAATACTGCAGAAAGCACAAGTAATTTAAAAACATGGAAAAAGCTGTTAAACTTGCTAAATGGGTTGCTGACGAATTCAAGGGAAGTGGTAGAGGCAAAATGGCAATGGCAAGGAAGTATGTTTAAAAAGTGACAGGAGTGGGGCTTCCCAGGTGGCGCGGTGGTTGAGAGTCCGCCTGCCGATGCAGGGGACACAGGTTCGTGCCCCGGTCCGGGAAGATCCCACATGCCGTGGAGCCATGGCCGCTGAGCCTGCGCGTCCGGAGCCTGTGCTCTGCAACGGGAGAGGCCACAGCAGTGAGAGGCCCGCGTACCGCAAAAAAAAAAAAAAGTGACAGGAGCTATTCAGGTATAGACTACCATTTTGAGAAGTTCAAAGAAGAATGGTATATAGCCTCAAGGTAATAACAATGTCAAAGGAAGGTTTTGCTGGTTTATTTTCAATTTCAAGGAAATTTGATCAGGCGTTGTAATCTAACTGGAAATAGCCTGTCAAGGATTCATGTCAAAACAGACAAGGAGCGGGAGGTCTCAACGAAGGCAAGGATCTAGCCTTAGAAAAGGGGAAACTTCTTGTGAGACAGGAGAGAGAGAAGAGAAAGACACATAAAAAGGGATCTTTGAGATGAGGAGAAGAAATTTGCAGAACTTATATTTGGTACCTTCAAACTTCTCTAAGAAAGAGAATGAAGTCATCTTCAATAACTGGAAGGGTGGGGATTAGGCACAGGGAGAGATGTACCGAGTAGTGGGAAAAAATGTTGGAAAGTAACTGGATACTTATGAATTTGCCAGAACTAACAGAAACCATCTACCTAATTATCACATGACCATAAAAGAAAGTACTGAAGGAAGGTAGGAAAATCATTTCTTTTTCAGTTAGCATGCACGTTAAACTGCACCATTCAAAACCAGGAGAATCTGTGGTATACCTAGAGACAATACCCTATGATTAATCTCTAGGATAAAAACCACTATAATAATCTATGAAGTTGATGTCATAAAGTGCCATCACTTTTAGGAGACGACATGCATTGTCAAAGGACGCACCAGAGTTCAAGCATAAATTTCTAATTTGACAATAAGAAGGTAGATTTCTAGGAAAAATCAAGTTGCAAAGATCTGAAACTTGGTATAACTGAAAAGTTTCCCCAAGACAGGTAAATTGTACATATACACAGACCTTTCTGAAGCAGCTTAAAAAAAAATAAGTAGCAATCAAGCTCTTCATTTTATTTGAGGATGGAATAAAAGAAAATCTATGAGGTAGGGACTCTTTTCATACAATGAATATTTAATGAGTGCTAACTATGTGTCACATGAACGATTCTAGCCTAGGGATATAGCGATGAACAAAAAGAATGAAAAAAGTCCTGCCTTCTTGGAAATTACATTCTGTTTTACTGTCTGTGTCTTATGAGGTTAAGTAATTTCTCTTTGCAGCCACATCTAGTAGGTGGCAGAGACAGCATTCAAATTCAGATATGTTAGATCACAAGAACATGCTCTTGCACTCAGGTATGATTCCAGCATATATAAACCACTGCTTGACATAAGAAAAAAAAACATTTCTACATTTATCTATACTTTTCAATAATAACATTTATTTTAAGAAGAATTTCGAACACTGTACCATTTTGCTTGTACTACTTCTCTCACTATAGGCACACTTTTCCTTCCATCAACTTGTAAATTTTAAAATAAAGGAAAACTGAGCTAGCTGAAAGTAGTAAGATCTCCTCACCTGCTCTCTTAAATTACTAACCGAAGAACTATTCATACTTCAGCACACTTCTTAAAATATACTGGGGTAGGGCTTCCCTGGTGGCACAGTGGTTGAGAGTCTGCCTGCCGATGCAGGGGACACGGGTTCGTGCCCCAGTCCGGGAAGATCCCACATGCCACGGAGCGACTGGGCCCGTGAGCCATGGCCAATGAGCCTGCGCGTCCGGAGCCTGTGCCCCGCAATGGGAGAGGCCACAGCAGTAAGGGGCCCGCATACCGCAAAAAAAAAAGTCTCCTGGGCTTCCCTGGTGGCGCAGTGGTTGAGAGTCCGCCTGCCGATGTAGGGAACATGGGTTCGTGCCCCGGTCTGGGAAGATCCCACATGTCGTGGAACGGCTGGGCCCATGAGCCATGGCCGCTGAGCCTGCGCATCCGGAGCCTGTGCTCCGCAACGGGAGAGGCCACAACAGTGAGAGGCCCGTGTACAGCAAAGGAAAAAAAAAAAAAATATATATATATATATATATACACACACACATATATAGGGGTAATGCGGAATAGGGGAATATTAGAGATGAGCCTCATCGCGAAGAGTATATGCTAATCTTTTCCTTTTATTTGTATTATTATCTGCATTATCTTAATATGCAAACAACTCACTGCTACTATTATTATTCTCTTTCCCTTAAGGAGTTGCTTTCCTATTAGAAATTTCCAGCAAATACCTGGTGATCCTTGGGTACTGTTCATGTAACAGTGAAGCACAGGAACTCTGACTGGACAATGCTGTGGGTATAGGAGGGCTTGTAAACTAGTGGGCTTCACTGTAGGGTAACTGGGCAATCACCTGCCTGTGCAGATATGGAGACCCTCGAATGTCAGGCTCTGCTGCTCTTTTCCCTGGAGTCAGTTTCTTAGAAGAGTCCTCCAGTCTCCTAGATGGAGTATACACTTCTGACTGCCACTGCTCTGCAAACAAGTGGGAAAAGTAACATGGGACAAAAAGTAAGGGCACATCTTCTGATCCAGTAAGTAGACTTTTGCTTAACCATCATTTACTGTGTTTTCCTATTCTGTATTCTCTCCAAATCTAGGGTCTCGCTGGTTTAGCTTCTCTGAACACTCAAACATGCAACTTCTGCCAGGACTACTGAATTTGTCCAGGTTGGGTTCAGCACTGTCCAAGATAAATATAATACTGCAAATGCGACTACATGTGTTAATTTAAAATTTTCTAGTGTCCCCATGAAAAAAACTAGAGAAGAAGCTGAAATTAATAGATTTTGTTTCACCCAATGGATCCAAAATGTTATTTCAATATAATAAATATAAAAATTATTAATAAGATATTTTCTTTTCTTTCTTCATAGTTAAACTTCCAAACCTGGTATGTACATTACCATTAAAGCACATCTCAGTCAGGGCTTGCCACATGTTAAGTGCTCAGTAGCCACTGAATAACTCCAAGATTTCAGTGGCTCAACACAACAAAAGTCTACTTCTGTCTCATGTAAAATGCCCAACATAACAAGCAGGATCTGTTTCACAGTCATCCAAGGACCCAGGCTGACTATCTTGTTCTTGTATCAAATGAAACATATGGCTAGGTACTTCCAGATAAAGAAAAAGACCAGCAACTCTTCATAGACTTTTCACTATGTCAACACAGAAATAACACACACCTCCCCTCAAAGTCCACTGGCCAGAATCAGTCACATGATACCACCTAACTTCAAGGAAAAAAAGGAATTAAATGTTCCCATATGCCTGGAATGAAAGGAGAACTGAATGTGGAAGAGCACTAAGAAGTCATTACCACAGGCAGGCACCTGGCTGTGAGGACAAGTGTTAGAAGATGATATAAGCCCTAGATCCTACAGTATAACTGTTTCTTATAAAGATTTTAAAACCTGTTTTCAAAGTGCCTTTGATGAACTTCTTAGTAGACTACTACACACGGCTGAGGAAAGACCTTTGGAGCTTGAGGATATGTCAGGGAAAATCTCCAAAATTGAAAAGCAAACCAAAAAAACACCAAAAAAGAACAGAATATCAAAGAACTGTGGAACAAGTAGAAAAGATGTAACATATGCGTAATGAGAAGGAGAAGTAATACAAAAAGGAGAAGAAAAAGAAAAAGAAAAAGGAACAGGAAACATACTTGAAACACTGATTGAAAATTTCTCCAAATTAATGATAGACACCAAACCACAGATCCAGGAAGTTCAGAGAACACCAAGCAGGTTAAATGACCAAAAAACTACACCTATATAGATCATTTTCAAACTACAGAAAGTAAAAGATTAAGAAAAAATCTTGAAAGAAAATAGAGGGAAAAAACACCTTACCTATAGAGGGGCAAAGATAAGAATTACATCTGACTTCTCTTTAGAAACCATGCAAGCAAGAAGAGAGTGCAATGAAATATTTAAAGTGTCAAGAGAAAAAAAAAAAACCAACCTAGAATTCTGTACCGTTACATGGACTATTCATCAAGACAGACCACATTATGGTGGTATATAAAATATACCTTACGGTGGTATATAAAATATACCTTAACAAATTTAAAACAATAGAAATCATACAATATCTCCTCTCAGACCATCACAGAATTAAACTAGAATCAAAAATAGAAAGATAGTTGAAAAATCTCAAAATACTTAAACAATGCACTTCTAAAGGAAATGGGCCAAAGAAGAATTTTCAAGAGACATTTAAGAATAATTTGAACTAAATGGAAATGAAAGCATAAATTTTCAGAATCGATGGGATGCAGTGAAAGCAGTGCTTAGAGGGAAATTTACAGCATTCAATGCATGTATTAGAAAAGAAGAGAGATCTAAAATCAATAACGTAAGGTGCCATCTAAAGAAACTAGGAAAAGAAGGGCAAATTAAATCCAAGAAGAGCAGATGAAAAGTAATAAAAATCAGAGCAGAAAATAATAAAACTGAAAACAGGAAATCAATAGAGAAAAATCAATGAAACCAAAGGTTCTTTGAAAAGGTTCTTTGCAAAGATTCTTTGAAAAGATAAATAAAATTGATAAAAAAGAAAAATGACACAGATTACTAATATCAGAAATGAAAGCGGAGACACCACTACAGATCCCATGGTCATTAAAAGGTTAATCAAGGAATACCATGAGCTCTATGCCAACAAATTAGATAACTTAGATGAAATGGCCCTATTCCTTGAAAGATACAATTTGCTAAAACTCACACATGAATAAACAGACTATCCAAATAGGTCTACATTTTTAGAGAAATTGAATCATAATTAATAATCTTCCAAACCAGAAAGCACCAGGCCCAGATGGGTTCTCTAGTGAATTCTAGCAAACACTTAAGAAGATATTATTATAACAATTCTCTATAATCTTATTCAGAAGATAGAAACAAAGGGAATACTTCCTAACTCATTCTATGAGGCCAGCATTACCCTAATACCAAAACCAGATAAAGACATTACAAGAAAACTAGAGACCAATCTCTCATAAACATATATACAAAAATCCTGAACAGAATATTAGCACATCAGGAATTCCCTGGTGGTCCAGTGGTTAGGACTCAGTGCACTCACTGCTGGGGCACAGGTTCAATCCCTGGTTGGGGAACTAAGATCCTGCAAACTGTGCAGTGTGGCCAAAAATGAAAAAGAATATTAGCACATCAAATCCAACAATGTATAAAAAGAATTTATACCATGACCAACTGGCATTTAATCCAGGTACACAAGGCTGGTTCAACATTCAAGAAATCAACTAATTCAATCCATCACATCAGAAGACTAAAGAAGAAAAACCACTAAGATGCTATCATTAGATGCAGAAAAAGCATTTGAGACTATTTTACACTCATTCACGATTAAAAGAAAAATCTCAGCAAACTAGGGATAGAGGGGAATTTCCTCAATTTGAAGAACACCTACCAAAAACCTATAGCTAACATCACATTTAATAGTGAGACACTCAAAGCTTTCCCACTAAGATCAGGAACAAGGCAACATATCCCTTCTTACCACTCCTTTTAAAATCACACTGGAAATCCAAGCTAATGGAATAAGACAAGAGAAAGAAATAAACGGTATAAAGATTGGAAAGAAAGAACTGTCTTCGTTCACAGATGATGTAATCATCTATATAGAAAATCTACATGAATCAACGACAAAAAAACTCCTAGAATTAATAATCAATTACAGCAAAGTTGCAAGATACAAGGTTAATATACAAAAGTCAATTGCTCTCCTATATGCCAGTAATACGCTTGTGGAATTTGAAATTAAAGACATATCATTTACATCAGCACCCCCAAAATGAAATACTTAGGTATAAATCTAATAAAATACATGTAAGATCTATATGAGGAAAATTACAAAACTAATGAAAAAAGTCAAAGAACTAAATAAATGGACAGTCCATGTTAATGAATAGGAAGACTCAATACTGCCAAGATATCTGTTCTTCCCTATTATCTATTAAGTCAATACAATCCCAGCCAACATCATATGTCACTAAGGAATTATAAATTAAAACAACAATCAGGTAAATGTTACCACACATTTATTAAAATGGTCAAAATCTAAAGCACTGACAACATAAAATGCTGATAAGGACACAGAGCAAAGGGACCCTCATTCATTGCTGATGGTAATGCAAAATGACAGAGCCACACTGGAAGAATTTGGCAGTTTCTTACAAAAACTAAACATACTATTAGCATACAATCCAGAAATCCTGCTACTTGGTATCCCAAATGAGTTGAAAACTTGTGTCCACACAAAAACCTGCCCAAAGATGTTTAAAAGAACTTTATTCATAACTGTCAAAACTTGGAAGCAATCAAGATGTCCTTCAGTAGGTAAATGCATAAATAAGCTGTGGTATATCCAGACAGTGGACTATTATTCATTGATTAATATAATTCATCAACACATTTTAAACATTTTAACAACTGTGAAATCAGAATGTGTCTTAAAATTGATATAATATCATTGTTTAATAGGCATCATTTTTCTTTCTTAATGGATCTTTTCACATTTTAACAACTGTAAAATCAAGATACGTCTTAAGATTAATATCACATCATTGTTTAATAGGTATCATTTATTTTCTTTCTTAATGGTACACAAAATAACAGTACATCAGTGCCTAGGAATTACACAGATATATATTTTAGGGTTGATGTAATACATTCCAGAATGTATACCTCAACTTCAGAACAAACTGGATGAGTTTGCTAGTACTAACAACCAAATATTTCTCACATATATATATAAAACTTGTCAGGTTTATACTGTTATTAACACAATGTAAGTACTAGCAAAACCTGGCTTTTTATTAACTACTGTTCTTTCTACCATAATTACTAATTTTTTGCCAATTTTCTTTTTATCTTTTTGGTAACATCGCCAGTCCTGCAAAATCTTCCTGATCTGGCTTTACAGAGTCAACTGTAAAATTAACTCAAAGAGCCAAACGAATTCTCCACTCTAGAAATATCCTTTTAAAATAAAACTCATCGGGACTTCCCTGGTGACATAGTGGTTAAAATCCGCCTGCCAATGCAGGGGACACGGGTTTGAGCTCTTGTCTGGGAAGATCCCACATGCCACAGAGTAACTAAGCCCGTGAGCCACAACTACTGAGCCTGTGTTCTAGAGCCCGCGAGCCACAACTAGTGAAGCCCATGCACCTAGAGCCCGTGCTCCACAACAAGAGAAACCACCACAATGAGAAGTCTGCTCACTACAACAAAGAGTAGCCCCCGCTCACTGCAGCAAGAGAGAGCCTGCGTGCAGCAACGAAGACCCAATGCAGCCAAAAATAAATAAATAAAAAATAAAACTCATCAATTCTGTTCATTCCTATTCCACTAGTTAATAAAAGACTGCTGTTGCAAATTATAAATTTCTGTGGACAGTGCCACCAACTGACAGAAGGGTTCAAGAAAAACCTGACCAAACTCCAGGAACTACAATGTACTTCACCCACTCATAAGGAAATACACACTTTGCTTTCTTTACCATCACAATTTGCAATTAGAAAAATGTAGTGATACAATCCTTGAAGAAACATCAACATTTTTTCAGCCCAATTCTAACAAAATAAAATGCAAATGACTAGTGAGAAATAATTGTATCTGCATTAACCCACAGAATACAGAAGACCCTGGTCTTCTGGTGAAATACCAGTAAACTTACTTTGGCTTATGGCTGTTCAACTGAAGTGCAAATGAATTTGTGAATGGGCACATTCAAGGATCAAGTATCTAAAAGTAAACAAATCAATATTATCCACAATGAGAAACAGTTTTAAAAAATTATAATCAGTATCTTGATAGGGGTATGGATTACAAAGGTGTATGCATTTTCCAAAACTGATTGAACGGTATACATAAGACCTGCACACTTCACTTTATATGTATGTTTACATATATATACATATTATACTTCAATTTTTAAAACTTAATAAATTAGAACATGGAATGGGGAAAAGCAAAAAAAAAAAAAAATCCTGTGGGGTTGGATGAGAATTGAGGATGTTAGTATAAACTAAAATTATTTTTTAAAAATATAGTTCCTAACTATGTTCACTGGAAGGGACTGGAAACAATGACACCAGTACTAATGACAATACCTAATGCCCAGATCTTGGTTTCTATATATTGTTTCTCCACTAAGAGAAACCTGGCCTCCTTAAAATCATGACTGATTCTGCCCCATAGATGGGGCACAAAAGGTCCAACGTGAGCCTGGAACATCACTGTGTCAGAAAGTGATAGGGCCACACCCAAAGGACACCAGAGCCAGGATGAAGGGACTCCCACTGTCAGAACCTGGGACAATATGAACATCAAAAAACATAAAGGTTGTAAATGAAAGGATAAAGAGGATGTGGTATATATATATACCCCCACACACACAAATGGAATACCACTCAGCCATAAAAAAGAACAAAATTTTGCCATGTGCAGCAACATGACTTGGAGGGCATTATGCTAAGTGAAATAAGTCAGACAGAGGACATATACTGTACGATACCACTTTTTTGTGGAATCTTAAAAAAGTACAACAAACTAGCGAATATGACAAACAAGAAGCAGACTCACAGAGAGAGAGCAAACCAGTGGTTACCAATGGGAGGAGGGGAGGCAATATAGGAGTGGGAGAGTGGGAGGTACAAACTACTGGGTGTAAGATAAACTCAAGGATGTATTGTACAACACAGGAAATATAGTCAATATTTTGTTATAACTGTAAATGGAAAAGTAACCTTTTAAAATTGTGTAAAAATTTTTAAATACAAATAACAACAACAAAAAATAAGGGCTGTAATGGATTATAACCCACTGGATAAAGTAGAAGGCCATCAGTCCATATTGATGATAGCTAGATAAAGAGAATAAATAAAGACTAAGATATTCAAGTATTCAAGTATCTCCCCACAGTTTGTTTATTAGTTGTAAAGGGGGAAACAATGACTATACAATGAAGAAAGTGGACAACACCCTAGCCAGGTGATCAAAACCAATATTACTAATGCCAAGTAAGGTCAGACACATCATGCTTCTGAATGTGATAGCCTGAGAAAGGACACATCATCATTTATGTAGAATTCTTGCCAGAGATGCATCACCTAAATCTAACAATGAGAAAATGTCAGATAACTCCAAACTGAGGAACACTGTATAAAATAACTGGCCTATATGCTTTTTTTTAAAATTTCTAGCACTATTTTATTTGTTTATTTTTAATTTATTTATTTTATTCATTCATTTTTGGCTGTGTTGGGTCTTCGTTGCTGCATGCGGGCTTTCTCTAGCTGCAGCGAGCGGGGGCTACTCTTCACTGCGGTGCGCAGGCTTCTCATTGCGGTGCTTCTCTTGTTGTGGAGCACGGGCTCTAGGCGTGCAGGCTTCAGTAGTTGTGGCATGCAGGCTCAACAGCTGTGACTCGCGGGCTCTAGAGCGCAGGCTCACTAGTTGTGGCGCACAGGTCTAGCTGCTCCACAGCATGTGGGATCCTCCCAGACCAGGGATCGAACCCGTGTCCCCTGCACTGACAGACTGGTTCTCAATCACTGTGCCACCAGGGAAGCCCATGGCCTATATTCTTAAAACATGTTACTGTCATGAAAGACAAAGGACAGCTAAGGAACTGTTCCAGATTAAAGAGACATGACAACTAATAACAGTATGTGATCCCAGACTAAATCCTCTGCTGGGAGGAGGCAGAGTCTAAAAAAGACTTGAGATAGTTGAGATAACAGATGAAAGTGTGTAATAGGTTAAAGTACTGTATCAATGTAAAATTTCCTGAATTTGATAACCTAAGTGTGATTACATATGAGAAAACCCTTGTTTTTAGAAAACAGAAACAAATAGTAAGGATAAAATACATACAACTTAATTCTCTCAAAGAGTTTATCAAAAATAAATTGTGGGTGGCCAGAGGGGAAGATGGTGGAAGAGTAAGACACGGAGATCACCTTCCTCCTCACAGATACACCAGAAATACATCTACACGTGGAACAACTCCTACAGAACACCTACTGAATGCTGGCAGAAGACCTCAGACCTCCCAAAAGGCAAGAAAGTCCCCACGTACCTGGGTAGGGCAAAAGAAAAAAGAATAAACAGAGACAAAAGGATAGGGACGGGACCTGCACCAGTGGGAGGGAGCTGTGAAGGAGGAAAGGTTTCCACACACTAATAAGCCCCTTCGAGGGCGGAGACTGCGGGTGGCAGAGGGGGAAAGCTTCGGGGCCGCGGAGGAGAGCACAACAACAGGGCTGCAGAGGGCAAAGCAGAGAGATCACGCACAGAGAATCGATGCTGACCGGCACTCACCAGCCCGAGAGGCTTGTCTGCTCACCCGACGGGGTGGGCGGGCCTGGGAGCTGAGGCTCCAGCTTCCGTCGGAGTGCAGGGAGAGGACTGGGGTTGGCGGCGTGAACACAGCCTGCAGGGGGTTACTGCACCAGGGCTAGCCGGGAGGGAGTCCGGGGAAAAGTCTGGACCTGTCTAAGAGGCAAGAGACTTATTCTTCCCTCTGTTTCCTGGTGCGTGAGGAGAGGGGATTAAGAGCGCTGCTTAAAGGAGCTCCAGAGACGGGCGCGAGCCGTGGCTAACAGCGCGGACCCCAGAGACGGGCATGAGACGCTAAGGCTGCTGCTGTCACCACCAAGAAGCCTGTGTGCAAGCACAGGTCACTATCCACACCTCCCTTCCGGGGAGCCTGTGCAGCCCGCCACTGCCAGGGTCCGGGATCCAGGGACAACTTCCCCGGGAGAGCGCACGGTGTGCCTCAGGCTGGTGCAATGTCCTGCCGGCCTCTGCCGCCACAGGCTGGCCCCGCACTCTGTACCCCTCCCTCCCCCAGGCCTGGGTGAGCCAGAACCCCCAAAACAGCGGCTCCTTTAACCCCGTCCTGTCTGACGGAAGAATAGACGCCCTCCGGTCCAAAGATGAGCCCCGGGAGCTGTGAGAACAAAGAAGAGAAAGGGAAATCTCTCCTAGCAGCCTCAGAAGCAGCGGATTAAAGCTCCACAATCAACTAGATGTACCCTGCATCTGTGGAATACATGAATAGACAACGAATCATCCCAAATTAAGGAGGTGGACTTTGAGAGCAAGACTTATTATTTTTTCCCCTTTTCCTCTTTTTGTCAGTGTGGATGTGTATGCCTCTGTGTGAGATTTTGTCTGTATACCTTTGCCTTCACCATTTGTCCTAGGGTTCTATCCATCCGTTTTTTTTAAATTTTTTTCTTAATAATTATTTTTATTTTAATAACTTTATTTTATCTTACCTTCATTTCTTTTCTTTCTTTCTTTCTTTCCTTCCTTTCTCTCTCTCTCTCTCTGTCTCTCTCTCTTCTTTTTCTCCCTTTTATTCTGAGGTGGGAGAGCCAACTTCAGGACACTGGTCCACAAGAGATCTCCCAGCTCCACATAATATCAAACGCTGAAAATCTCCCAGAGATCGCCATCTCAACACCAACACCCAGCTTCACTCAACGACCAGCAAGCTACAGTACTGGACACCCTATGCCAAACAAATAGCAAGACAGGAACACAACCCCACCCATTAGCAGAGAGGCTGCCTAAAATCATAAGTCCACAGACACCCCAAAACACACCACCAGACGTGTACCTGCCCACCAGAAAGACAAGACCCAGCCTCATCCACCAGAACACAGGCACTAGTCCCCTCTACCAGGAAGCCCACACAACCCACCGAACCAACTTTAGCCACTGGGGAAAGACACCAAAAGCAACGGGAACTACGAACCTGCAGCCAGCAAAAAACAGACCCCAAACACAGTAAGACAAGCAACATGAGAAGACAGAAAAACACACAGCAGATGAAGGAGCAAGATAAAAACCAACCAGACCTAACAAATGAAGAGGAAATAGGCAGTCTACCTGAAAAAGAATTCAGAATAATGATAGTAAAGATGATCCAAAATCTTGGAAATAGAATACACAAAATGCAAGAAACATTTAACAAGGACCTAGAAGAACTAAAGATGAAACAAGCAATGATGAACAACACAATAGATGAATTTAAAAATACTCTAGATGGGGCTTCCCTGGTGGCGCATTGGTTGAGAGTCTGCCTGCCGATGCAGGGGACACAGGTTCGTGCCCCGGTCCGGGAAGATCCCACATGCTGCAAAGCGGCTAGGCCCGTGAGCCATGGCCGCTGAGCCTGTGTGTCCAGAGCCTGTGCTCCGCAACAGGAGACACCACAACAGTGAGAGGCCCGCGTACCGCAAAAAAACAAAACAAAGCAAACAAAAAAACAAAACAATACTCTAGATGGGATCAATAGCAGAATAACTGAGGCAGAAGAACAGATAAGTGACCTGGAAGATAAAATAGTGGAAATAACTACTGCAGAGCAGAATAAAGAAAAAAGAATGAAAAGAACTGAGGACAGTCTAAGAGACCTCTGGGACAACATTAAACACACCAACATTTGAATTATAGGGGTTCCAGAAGAAGAAGAGAAAAAGAAAGGGACTGAGAAAATATTTGAAGACATTATAGTTGAAAACTTCCCTAATATGGGAAAGGAAATAGTGAAGTCCAGAAGCACAGAGAGTCCCATACAGGATAAATCCAAGGAGAAACACGCCAACACACATATTAATCAAACTGTCAAAAATTAAATACAAAGAAAACATTAAAAGCAGCAAGGGAAAAACAACAAATAACACACAGGGGAATCCCCATAAGATTAACACCTTATCTTTCAGCAGAAACTCTGCACGCCAGAAGGGACCGGCAGGACATATGTAAAATGATGAAGGAGAAGAACCTACAACCAAGATTTCTCTACCCAGCAAGGATCTCATTCAGATTTGATGGAGAAATTAAAACCTTTACAGACAAGCAAAAGCTGAGAGAGTTCAGCACCACCAAACCAGCTTTACAACAAATGCTAAAGGAACTTCTCTAGGCAAGAAACACAAGAGAAGGAAAAGACCTACAATAACAAACTGAAAACAATTAAGAAAATGGGAATAGGAACATACATATCGATAATTACCTTAAATGTAAATGGATTAAATGCTCCCACCAAAGGACACGGACTGGCTGAATGGATACAAAAACAAGACTCATATATATGCTGTCTACAAGAGACCCACTTCAGACCTAGAGACACATACAGACTGAAAGTAAGGGGATGGAAAAAGATATTCCATGCAAATGGTAACCAAAAGAAAGCTGGAGTAGCAATTCTCATATCAGACAAAATAGACTTTAAAATAAAGACCATTACAAGAGACAAAGAAGGACACTACATAATGATCAAGGGATCGATCCAAGAAGAAGATATAACAATTGTAAATATTTATGCACCCAACATAGGAGCACCTCAATACATAAGGCAAATACTAACAGCCATAAAAAGGGAAATCGACAGTAACACATTCATAGTAGGGGACTTTAACACCCCACTTTCACCAATGGACAGATCATCCAAAATGAAAATAAATAAGGAAACACAAGCTTTAAATGATACATTAAACAAGATGGACGTAATTGATATTTATAGGACATTCCATCCAAAAACAACAGAACACACATTTTTCTCAAGTGCTCATGGAATATTCTCCAGGATAGATCATATCTTACGTCACAAATCAAGCCTTGGTAAATTTAAGAAAACTGAAATTGTATCAAGCATCTTTTCTGAACACAACGCTATGAGACTAGATATCAATTACAGGAAAAGATCTGTAAAACATACAAACACATGGAGGCTAAACAATACACTACTTAATAACGAAGTGATCACTGAAGAAATCAAAGAGGAAATCAAAAATTACCTAGAAACAAATGACAATGGAGACACGACGACCCAAAACCTATGGGATGCAGCAAAAGCAGTTCTAAGAGGGAAGATTATAGCAATACAATCCTACCTTAAGAAACAGGAAACATCTCGAATAAACAACCTAACCTTGCACCTAAAGCAAATACAGAAAGAAGAACAAAAAAACCCCGAAGTTAGCAGAAGGAAAGAAATCATAAAGTACAGATCAGAAATAAATGAAAAAGAAATGAAGGAAACAATAGCAAAGATCAATAAAACTAAAAGCTGGTTCTTTGGGAAGATAAACAAAATGGATAAACCATTAGCCAGACTCATCAAGAAAAAAAGGGAGAAGACTCAAATCAATAGAATTAGAAATGAAAAAGGAGAAGTAACAACTGACACTGCAGAAATACAAAAGATCATGAGAGATTACTACAAGCAACTCTATGCCAATAAAATGGACAACCTGGAAGAAATGGACAAATTCTTAGAAAGGCACAACCTGCCAAGACTGAATCAGGAAGAAATAGAAAATATGAACAGACTAATCACAAGCACTGAAATTGAAACTGTGATTAAAAATCTTCCAACAAACAAAAGCCCAGGACCAGATGGCTTCCCAGGCGAGTTCTATCAAACATTTAGAGAAGAGCTAACACCTACCCTTCTCAAAGTCTTCCAAAATATAGCAGAGGGAGGAACACTCCCAAACTGATTCTACGAGGCCACCATCAATCACCCTGATACCAAAACCAGACAAGGATGTCACAAAGAAAGAAAACTACAGGCCAATATCACTGATGAACATAGATGCAAAAATTCTCAAGAAAATACTAGCAAACAGAATCCAACAACACATTAAAAGGATCATACACCACGATCAAGTGGGGTTTATTCCAGAAATGCAAGGATTCTTCAATATACGCAAATCAATCAACATAATACACCACATTAACAAATTGAAGGGGAAAAAACATATGATCATCTCAACAGATGCAGAGAAAGCTTTCGACAAAATTCAACACCCAGTTATGATAAAAACCCTGCAGAAAGTAGGCATAGAGGGAACTTTCCTCAACATAATAAAGGCCATATATGACAAACCCACAGCCAACATCGTCATCCATGGTGAAAAACTGGAAACATTTCCACTAAGATCAGGAAAAAGACAAGGTTGCCCAGTCTCACCACTCTTATTCAACATAGTTTTGGAAGTTTTAGGTACAGCAATCAGAGAAGAAAAGGAAATAAAAGGAATCCAAATTGGAAAAGAAGAAGTAAAGCTGTCACTGTTTGCAGATGACATAATACTATATATAGAGAATCCTAAAGATGCTACCAGAAAACTACTAGAGCTAATCAATGAATTTGGTAAAGTAGCAGGATACAAAATTAATGCACAGAAATCTCTGGCATTCCTATACACTAATGATGAAAAATCTGAAAGTGAAATCAAGAAAACACTCCCATTTACCATTGCAACAAAAAGAATAAAATAGCTAGGAATAAACCTACCTAAGGAGACAAAAGACCTGTATGCAGAAAATTATAAGACACTGATGAAAGAAATTAAAGATGATACAAATAGATGGAGAGATATACCATGTTCTTGGATTGGAAGAATCAACATTGTGAAAATGACTCCACTACCCAAAGCAATCTACAGATTCAATGCAATCTCTATCAAACTTCCACTGGCATTTTCACAGAACTAGAACAAAAAATTTCACAATTTGTATGGAAACACAAATGACCCCGAATAGCCAAAGCAATCTTGAGAAAGAAAAACGGAGCTGGAGGAATCAGGCTCCCTGACTTCAGACTATACTACAAAGCTACAGTAATCAAGACAGTATGGTACTGGCACAAAAACAGAAAGATAGATCAATGGAACAGGATAGAAAGCCCAGAGAGAAACCCACGCACATATGGTCACCTTATCTTTGATAAAGGAGGCAGGAATGTACAGTGGAGAAAGGACAGCCTCTTCAATAAGTGGTGCTGGGAAAACTGGACAGCTACATGTAAAAGTATGAGATTAGATCACTCCCTAACACCATACACAAAAATAAGCTCAAAATGGATTAAAGACCTAAATGTAAAGCCAGAAACTATCAAACGCTTAGAGGAAAACATAGGCAGGACACTCTATGACATAAATCACAGCAAGATCCTTTTTGACCCACCTCCTAGAGAAATGGAAATAAAAACAAAAATAAACAAATGGGACCTAATGAAACTTCAAAGCTTTTGCACAGCAAAGGAAACCATAAACAGGACCAAAAGACAACCCTCAGAATGGGAGAAAATATTTGCAAATGAAGCAACTGCCAAAGGATTCATCTCCAAAATTTACAAGCAGCTCAATAACAAAAAAACAAACAAACCAATCCAAAAATGGGCAGAAGACTTAAACAGACATTTCTCCAAAGAAGATATACACACTGCCAACAAACACATGAAAGAATGCTCAACATCAAGAATCATTAGAGAAATGCAAATCAAAACTACAATGAGATATCATCTCACACCAGTCAGAATGGCCATCATCAAAAAATCTAGAAACCGTAAATGCTGGAGAGGGTGTGGAGAAAAGGGAACACTCTTGCACTGCTGGTGGGAATGTGAATTGGTACAGCCACTGTGGAGAACAGTATGGAGGGTCCTTAAAAAACTACAAATAGAACTACCATATGACCCAGCAATCCCACTGCTGGGCATATACCCTGAGAAAGCCATAATTCAAAAAGAGTCATGTACCAAAATGTTCACTGCAGCTCTATTTATAATAGCCCAGACATGGAAACAACCTAAGTGTCCATCATCGGATGAATGGATAAAGAAGATGTGGCACATATATACAATGGAATATTACTCAGCCATAAAAAGAAATGAAATTGAGCTATTTGTAATGAGGTGGATGAACCTACAGTCTGTCATACAGAGTGAACTAAGTCAGAAAGAGAAAGACAAATACCGTATGCTAACACATATATATGTAATTTAAGAAAAAAAAATGTCATGAAGAACCTAGGGGTAAGACAGGAATAAAGTCACAGACCTACTAGCGAATGGACTTGAGGATATGGGGAGGGGGAAGGGCAAGCTGTGACAAAGCGAGAGAGTGGCATGGACATATATACACTACCAAACGTGAAATAGATAGCTAGTGGGAAGCAGCCGCAAAGCACAGGGAGATCAGTTCGGTGCTTTGTGACCACCTAAAAGGGTGGGATAGGGAGGATGGGAGGGAGGGAGACGCAAGAGGGAAGAGATATGGGAACACATGTATATGTATAACTGATTCACTTCGTTATAAAGCAGAAACTAACACACCATTGTAAAGCAATTATACTCCAGTAAGGATGTAAAAAAAAAATAAAATTGTGTACGTGTAGATTAGGTAAAGGAAAGAAGTAGAGACCCAGAGAACAATGCAAATGTGGGAAAATGTTAAAAATTGATGAGTCACAGATAAAGAGTATATGGGAGTTTTACTGTGCTTTTGTTTTTTAAGGTTTTATTTTTTTAAATACATCTTTATTGGAGTATAATTTCTTCACGATGCTGTTAAGTTTCTGCTATACAACAAAGTGAATCAGCCATATGCATACATATATCCCCATATCCCCTCCCTCTTGAGCCTCCCCCCACCCTCCCTATTTCACCCCTCTAGGTCGTCACAAAACACGGAGCTGATCTCCCTGTGCTATGCTGCTGCTTCCCACTAGCTATGTGTTTTACATTTGGTAGTGTATATATGTTGATGCTACTCTCACTTCGCCCCAGCTTCACCCTCCACCCCATGTCCTCAAGTCCATTCTCTACGTCTATGTCTTTACTCCTGCCCTGCCGCTAGGTTCATCAGTATCTTGTTTTTTTTTAGGTTCTATATAGCCAGGACATGGAAGCAACCTAAATGTCCATCGACAGATGAATGGATACTATGCTATTCTTGCATCTTTTCTAAGTATGAAGTAATTTCAAAATAAAAAGTAAAAATAAAAACATAAATGAATTACGTTCATGTGTTGTAGTCCTAACCTCCAGTATCTCAGAATGTGACCTTGATTTGAAGATATTGTCTTTACAGAGGTCATCATATTAAAATGAGATCATTAGAGTGGGCCCTAATCGAATATGGCTGGTGTCCTTATAAAAGGGGGAAATTTGTATAAAGACATGTCAAGAGAGACAGGGAGAAGATGGCCATCTACAGTCCAATGAATGCTTGTGGCTATGAGAAGTTAGGAAAGAGGCCTGGAACAGATCCTTCCCTAGCACCCTCAGAGGGAGCATGGCTCAGGCAACAACCTGATTTTGGATGTTTAGCCTCCAGAGCTGGGAGAAAATAATTTTCTGCTCTCCTAAGCAGAAATAAACAAAAGAATTAAAATAGTCAAACAAACAAAACACACCTACAGGACATTATGCTAAAATAAATTAAATAATTTTTACAGACATCTGAGATATACTTTCACCAAATAAAGATGTTTAAAAAGCACAGATATTTTAATTACTCACTACTATTCACCAAATAAAGAAGAAATCATCAAACACCAATCTTGCACTGTAAAGAAAATCACGTGATATAAAGAACCAAAAAAAAAAACCAAAAGAACTAACCAAACTCAATGCACTATCCTATTGATATAAGTGCTTTTAACGTAAACTAAATCCCATATGAGAATAAGTATACTAAAATTCATTTAACAGGTATCATTATTTAAAGACATATTTTTTAAAAATCTCCCATTAGAATCAACCAAAAAATTATTAAAACTAAGAGTTAAACATGTGAAGTTAATTAAATATACACGTTTTTCATATATTAACAAAAGTTTACAAAATATAATGAAAAAATAATCTCACTCACAGCAGCATCTAAAAATATACTAAAAATTTTACTGAAAGTCAAAGAAGATTAATAAAAGAAGGGGTACCACTTTATGAGTTAGAATACTATATACTGTAAAGACATCAGTTCTATCCAAATCTATCAACAAATGTTAACAGGGTTTTGAATGGAATCAGACAAAAAGGACTCTAAAGATATTTGGAAAAATAAACTTTGGAGTATCCAAAACTTTTGGAAAAGTAACAAAGAAGTATCTGCCTTACCATGTATTAAAATATACTGGAAGCTACATCAATATAAACAATGTGTTCTACTGTCAAGAGACACATTATAAGAGGAGGCCAAAAGTAGATCCATCTATATATAAGAATGTAATAAAAGCAGCATCTCAAATAAATAAAAGGTGTTGAATGTGCTGCCCATCTGAGGAAAAACTGAACTGGATCCTTATCTCATGCAACAAAATTAATTCCAGATAAAAGGTTAAGATGTAAAATGTGAAACTATAAAAGAACTTGAAAATACTATTGCAACGGGGAAGTAATTTCTAAATTTGACATTAAAAGCAGAAACCATAAAGAAAATGGCTGGTGTAAACTGTCATTAAAGACAACACTGAATACATTTTTTGTAGCAATCTTAATAAACCTATAACATTATTACACTTATTATTATGCTTTTAGAGTTGTGGCTAGGGCAGTAAAATCAGAGTATGTTATTCTACCCATGTGATTTCATTTTAAAGGGAACAATTTTCTACTTTGATTTGACAACTGGCTTTTCCTGTAATGCTTAGGAGTTATTTGAGTAACAAAAAGTACTTAACTCCTATTTTTTCACACTTCTGTGTTTGTTATCTTTAGTTAGAATTTTTAAAAAATCTAAAATTTGGGTGACTTCCTATAATTTGACACCAAGTTATTAAAATGTTATGTTTTTTAAATTGACTGAAGTTAATATTCTAGGTGAAGAAATAGTAAGTACCTACAAGGACTTTTTTTTCAGCTTCAGACCCACTGGATCTAAGTGCTTCTTGCACCTCAACTTATGTTATAAGCAAATGTTTGTTCTGCAAGGGAAAAAAATGCTTATTTAAATGTGATATTTCATGTCAAATTCCTACATTCTTCTCCCTTCCCTTTACATCACAGTCATTCAAACATTTGCATTTGCAATACAGAGGCAAGAAGTATTCATAATGGAGTTCAGATTCTTTTTTTTTTTTGCGGTACGCGGGCCTCTCACTGTTGTGGCCTCTCCCGTTGCGGAGCACAGGCTCCGGACGCGCAGGCTCAGCAGCCATCGCTCACGGGCCCAGCCACTCCACAGCATGTGGGATCTTCCCGGACCGGGGCACGAACCCGTGTCCCCTGCATGGGCAGGTGGACTCTCAACCACTGCGCCACCAGAGAAGCCCTGGAGTTCAGATTCTTTAACATGATTATTTTTACTTTCGAAATCCTCTTTTTTGTCCTTTCATAAATTAGCCTAAAGTGCAGGATAAAAGGTATAACACCTGAGTTATGATACAGAATTTACACAGGATTTCAGGGCTTAGGTGTAAAGGCTTAAACCAGCAAGAGTCCATTCCTCAGCCCTGACTTATTAGCATGTTCCTCAGCCACCATTTGGACTTCGCTGAAAGACCTGGAAGGCAACAGATTACTACAGCAGATAAGAGTTCCATGCAGAGGAGTCAGTTGTGTCAAATACCACTGAGCAGCTCACGATGAGTACAGAAAATCTGGCACATGGAAGCCATCAATGACACTGACAAGAATGGTTTTTGAGACATTACTCATGGCAAACAGGTAGATGGATGATAAGAGCAGGCTAAATAGTCAAGGGAAGGTGAGGGAGAGAAGGTACTGCAAGTAAACAACTCCCCGATGCATGTGGCTACTAAGCAGGAGGCTGGTAGATAACTGTTTTCTTACTAAGTCTATACTAGAGATTATTTGCTGATGGAAGTAAACCAACGAAGAGGCAAAGACTAGAAAAAAGAGAGGAGAAATAGTCAAAATTCTCACTGATATCAAAACCAAATAGAGTTAACGAGGTGATATTTATCTCTGTGCTTACATCAACCTCAACAGAAATAATTTAGCATTTTTGTAGAAGCTGCCCTGTAAATTTCGTGGTCATATTTTTTTAAGTTTTTTTTGAAAAGATTTATTTACTATTTATTTTATTTTTATTTACTAAGACTATGTTGGGTCTTAGTTGCGGCATGCAGGATCTTCGTTGAGGCATGCAGGATCTTTTGTTGTGGCGTGCGGGCTTCTCTCCAGTTGTGGCATGCGGGTTTTTCTCTCTCTAGTTGTGGCACACAGGCTCCAGGGCACGTGGGCTCTGCAGTTTGCAGCACGCAGGCTCTCTAGTTGAGGCATGTGAGATCAGTAGTTGTGGTGTGCTGGCTTAGTTGCCCTGCGGCATGTGGGACCTTAGTTCCCTGACCAGGGATCGAACCTGAGTTCCCTGCATTGTAAGGCAGATTCTTTACCACTGGACCACCAGGGAAGTCCCTCTTGGTCATATTTTCAACACTTAAGCAGTATTTCCATATGAACTCATGTCTCCAAATTATTGGTACTAAAGCATACTAATTTCTTTGCTCTCTAAACACTCTAAGTAACTCAACATACATAAGAGATTTTATGCCCAGGAAATTTCTCTTAATAATATGAGTTTTTCCTTCATAGCAGCTTCACTAATTTTATTTTATTCTCATTTTTTAAAAACTCCCTGTTGATGTTTGAGTTCGTATTCTAGTAAAAGTTTTTCATTACACATATTTTCCACACATCATATTAAACACAGTTCCTACTATGATTTTTTCTTAAGTCCTAAACTGTGACCTTTGACAGATATATGTAAAAATGTTCTTTATTTTCACAAAGAATTAGAAGCTTTCCTATTTTTCTTAAAACACAAACGGCTCTATTTTAGGCTTCCCTTTTCCGATAGAGTCAAAAAAGCACTGTCACTTTAGGATTGGGGAGACAACACAGAGTGCCAGATTAGAGCATCCTCTACTTAGCTCCACTGATTGTTGCAATTGGGGAACATAGGTCCTATGCTGCCATATTCCAGTTTTTCAAAATAAGCCAGAGAGCTGGATTTTCTTTTTGGGAAATCTCCCAACTTTTAATTGCTTGTAACTAATTAAAGAAATATAGCGTAAGCCAAATACAGCATGCCCGCAGGCCAAATCCAGCTAAGAGGCCACCAGTTCACAACTTCAAGGTTAAAGAATCATAGTAGGTCTGCTTATTTTTCTTTCACATTTTTCTTGTTTTTAGGTAATTCTTCCCTCCAAAAAGGGATATCACAAGTTTTTCTATAATATAGCCATTCAGAGATTCAAAGCAAGGTTAAATAAGCTCCACCGTCACCAAGTGCCATTTAACATCTGTCTTTTTTAAAGTAATATATCAAATTTGCATTTTGATACTAGTTTGCAATGGGAAAGAAATTCATCTTTAAATTTTCAGTTGCTTTTGTGAAGGGCAGTTTTCTTACACCTACAAGATAATTAACATTTATAGCACACCTAATTAACATTTATAGCACACCTACAGTGTGCAAGGGACACTACTAAACACTCACATTTAGGTATTTCATTAAAGCCTAAATTACCTTGTGAAGTAGATTTTATTATCTCGTTTTAGAGACAACTTGCAACAGTTCACAAACTTCTCAGTTTTTGTTTCTCAGCACTCAGAATCCAGCAGAAATAGTTGGTTAGGCTTGTTTTTTGACAGGTATCATCAATCAAAAATAATTACAACCATCTTAAATCACAGTAACAAAAATGCAAAGCAAAAGTATTGAAGGATGATATCCTTTGAAAATACAGCTAAACCTTAATTTCAACTCCTAATAAATTCTTCACTTTCATTGATCTTACAATCATTGAAATGGCCAGTTATTTTCAAGACAAGTAAAATTGAAGTCAGCTCTGCTTTTTGGTTAATACGTTTCTTTCCAGGGTCTCTAAAAAGACTAAAAGTTTTATAGAATCAAAGCTTTTTTCATTAATTAAAGAGGACTAAAAAAAAAGAACACTGGCTGCTGCCACAAAGAAGTTACTGAACACGTGTGGTGGGCAAGGCACTGTGCTCAGCCCAGTAACACACGGAACCAAGTAAGATTCCCTCCTCACATAGAGCCTTACAGTTTCTAAGAATGGAAACACAACAGATCCTGTTAAAAATGTTCATACAAATTATAATTACAATGATGATAAGTGCCAAAAAAGAAATGTAAAACAAGGTATTATGAGAGCTTTGACAAAGATGTGTAAGTTTAAGTAAAAAGACAAAATCTTTTTTGTAAAAAAAAGTAAAAGTAAAGTAAAAGTAAAAGTAAAAAGACATTAAGTAAAAAGACAAAATCTCAATATAATAAGGGGGATAAAAAGACAACTGCTCTGTTACAGTGATGTGGCTCCTTTAAAACTATTACAGTCTGGGCCCAGAAGGACCAGGGGCTCCCCTGGGTCCCCAGCTGCCCCAGGAGAGAGAAGGGTCATGCTGAGAGCACTCTGGGACCCAGGGCCACCTGCACCTTCACAGCAGCCAGGCCCTGGACACCCTCAACCACAGCAGAACATCTGCCTGTGCCTTCTTCCCTAAAGTCATTTTGATTCCTCTTTTTAGCTTAGCTCCTGTTACTTAATTGATGCTGCAAAAGTTCTTATTAAAGTTTCATATAGTATTATAATTGTAAAATAGTGTTTTTAAAATTAAAAAATTGTTTAATATAATTGATATGAATACATAGCTCCAGGTCGTGAGACCCTCTAGAAATACATAGGTCTTTATTAAATTTTAATAAAGAATTGCTATTTACTACAACCATCAGTGAAATCTGACATGGTAGAAATGTTTAAACAATAAAACCAATTTGTATGTTAATAGCTGTTACTATAAATGTATATATAAATTTACCTGAATAAATTTCTTTTTGGCCATGCCAAAAAAAAAAAATTACAGTCTGAAGGCTTACATTAAAATACTATTAGTACATAATTCTATTTATATTTCATATATGCTAGTGTTAAGTTTCTATGTGTAAGTTTCTACTTACACTTCTAAGTGTAAGTCTTCACTTTGATGTTTTTAAAGCCATTCTTTTCCCTACAAGACACACACACATAACCTCAATATTTAAAAAGTAAAACCCTTATCAGGATTTAATTCCAAAGCTCAATGAACAAAAAATAATTAATACATTATGTATTTATAAAAATTAAAAACAGACAAAACCAATAACATTTATCAAATAATGTGGAGAAAATGGTTAAAATGCTTTTATTGATAATGTGTTAAACAATATTAAGTTTTGAAGTATGGATATTGTAATAAATTTGTCAATTACTTGGTTTTTGCAAAGATATAAAAATAACATGGGTTAGGATGCTACAAAAGTAAAGCACTAAAATGGGGCACAGGGCCTCCCTGGTGGCGCGGTGGTTGAGAGTCTGCCTGCTAATGCAGGGGACGCGGGTTCGAGCCCTGGTCTGGGAGGATCCCACATGCCGCGGAGCGACTAGGCCCGTGAGCCACAATTGCTGAGCCTGCGCGTCTGGAGCCTGTGCTCCGCAACAAGAGAGGCCGCGACAGTGAGAGGCCCGCGCACCGTGATGAAGAGTGGCCCCCGCTTGCCGCAGCTGCAGAAAGCCCTTGCACAGAAGCAAAGACCCAGCACAGCCAAAAATAAATATAAAAAAATAAATAAATAAAATGGGGCACAGTTTTCTAGTAAAAAATTGGCACCATAGGAATAAATACAAAAATTTAAAAAATATGCTTAAGAAAATGTGTCCAGGGACTTCCCTGGTGGTCCAGTGGTTAAGAATCTGCCTTTCAATGCAGGGGACATGCGTTTGATCCCTGGTCAGGGAACTAAGATTCCATATGCCGGAGGGCAACTAAGCCTGCATGCTGCAACAAAGAGTCCATGTGCTGCAATGAAAGATCCCGCAGGTGCAACAAAGATCCCATGTGCCGCAACTAAGACTTGATGCAACCAAATTAATTAAATAATTAATTTTTTTAAAAAAGAAAGTGTGTCCAAAATGTCTCAACTCTCACTAGCAATTAATGATTTTTATGTCAAAATAACAAACAGCAAATGTACAAAGTGTTCAAATACAATAAAAGATTCAAAACTCAAAAATATCTCATGAGATTTATCTCCATTCTACATCCAGTTTTTTAAATATATAAATATATTCACTTAATGATTTAAATAACAAGATCCTACAGCAGCATACTCTATATTCTCACAGGTTACTTTCAAACATCTTCCCTGCTTCATGCAGTCATAGATTTTTAAGCAATGTAGGGAACCACACGTCAATTGTTTTGGAACACGTTCTATTTTTGAACACATGGAAGTTTAGAAGAAAAACTCATGATGGTGCTGGACATGCCATGCAACTCAAAGAACGATAAATTCACAAATCCTAATAGACTCAGCTTTTCTCGCCCTTTCCAAAAACCATCTTTAAAAGGAAGAGGGAACCAAAATATCAGTCATCTAATCACCCCATATTTATTAAGAACCTAATATGTTTAAGGTTCCCAATATGTATGATAGGAGCCAAAGACAAAAGACGTGACTAAACTTCCAGCACAGCATAACTGTTCACTTTCCTCGTGTAAGTAGGTCAATACTTACCTTACCAGCTATTTTTAAGATTAACAATAATGGCACAGCATACCGTAGAAACACAAATGGTAGCTAGTATAATTATTTTAAATCAGAGACAGAGGACAAATACCTAGAAAGAAAAATAGTACAAACTGTCATTAAAAGCCCTACAGAAGCACAGAAAAGGAAGAAATGATCAAGAGCTCAGATGAAATTAAGGCTTCACTGAAAAGGTAAGATTTAGGTTGAGCCTACTGAGAAGGCTTGGATTTATTAGATAAGAAGAGAAGGAGGGGATTAACAGAGAAGCAAAGATAAGACTACAGAATTAGGGCCACAGAGTATAAAGCCAATCCGACATCTTATTATTGAGCAAAAATAGGTAAACAAATTAGAACTTAATCATGAGCTAAAGAGAACAAAACCTGTATGAACAGTATACAACAGAACATCAAGTCCCAATGCCCAGCCACAAATTTTTATCAGTTTTATCTTTCCTCTTTCGGAAAAAGTGTGAGGGGACAATAGTCTTGTTTAGAAAATATGACACCTACTCTCAAAATACTAAAAAGATTGATATAAATGGGACTATATTTCTATGACACAATCTGATTACTAATAATAATGACTTTTTTCTGAAGAGTATTAAGTAGATTGATGCACGTTATTAATACTTAAAATGACCTAGATATGGGGAAAAAAATCAATACTTTTTAATGGACTGATAATGTTTAACAGAGGTATAATTAGTTTACAAATAATGCTTAAGTTTCTTAAACCCTCAGAAATGGGACCAGTTACATATAAACATATACTTATGAAATATATTCAAATTTTTTAAGTGATTCCTTAAAAGTTAAAAAAAAGTTTATATATATTCTAACTAAAACTTAGAACTTGAAAAATTGTAACATAAAACAGTCAAATTAACATTCAGAATATGACACTGGGAATTTTATGACAGTTTTTATGTGAAAAATCTTTTTGAAGTCTTCATTTATCTAAGAGCATCAAGGAAATAGAACAAAAGAAATATTGTAACTGCTTTCGGGTCTTTTTCCCATCACATTTGTGAAATATAATAACAGTCCAATTCATGACATTTTATGCCAGGAAGGTTATTTTTTTTCTCAAAATAAAATATAAAATACTTTTTAAGTTTAACTCAATATTAATTTGAGTTAAATTTGTGTTTAACTGTAATATTAAAATATAATTTGTAGGCCTCTCAAAAAATTACCATTTTTTAAATACCTTTGACTAGACAAAGAAATAATCTTCAGGCTCACTTGGAAGCTAAACTATATAAAAGACTGTAAAAGAAAAAACTAAGTAGCAATTTTTACAAATTTTTAAGTTAAAATGGTTCTCTTTTGGGGGCCCCGCCAGGGAAAATGTCTAAGTCTCTGGCTCCCTACGTGGGGGTGGGACTGAAGATACTGTGGCAAATGCATATTCTAGCCTCACCACTGTGGCTCCAAACTTCAAGTGCAGTGGTAGGCTCTGGAACAAAGAATGTGTAACCTGATCTCTTTTCCTTCTCTCCTCCTTCACAGCAACATTTAGAAAGTAATTTAACCTCTCAAAATGGCATCTTTGTGCTGCTTAGGGGAAAAACATCTATTCACTATTACAGTGTAAGGGAAAAAATAAGAAATCAAATCACTTTTTAAAAATGGTTTTTGCTTAATATACAGTGATATTTTTGTATCAAACATCGAGTACAAAGATAACCCAATTATAAATGAAGACTTCATTTCTATTACTTGAATGTCTACTACCCAAGATTAACAAATGCAGCTCAGGTTTTAAGAACAATTAGTTTTATTAATACAAGGTGGAGTTAGTATTTATTTTGCTTCTATAACAAAGGCAGTAATTAGCTCCTAAGAAGTTTTGAAGAGAAAATTATTTTAAATTAATACAAATAATCTAGATAAATTTGAGTTTTAGATCTTAGTGACTAAAATAAAATGCAGCTTATGTACTTTTAATCCCCATATTATCTTTTCATTTATCATTATTTAAAAAAAGGAGACAAGTTAAGTCCGAAAATATGGGAAAGAACAATAAAAAATTTGCTACCCAGGGATCAAAGAATATTAATATATTGGGAATGTTTAATAACATTCCCACCATTGACAAAAAAATTTTTAAGGTATTCTAAAATTAATACCACAGAAATTTTATATAATTTTTATACATTTCAAAGCAATTCTATAGTCATAAGTTATTTGACCCTCGCAACAACCTTGTGAGTTAGGAGATCACAAATTTGCTTAGTTGAGACAGTCACAAAAAAATTGGTATAAGTCTCCTGACTCCAGGCTATAGCCCTAAACTGTTATTTGTATTTCAATATATACTAGTAAGCACTATTATGCCCCTTTTACCAGAGAGGAAACAGGTTCAGAAGCGAATAATTTGCCTATGGTCACAACTCCAAAGTCTTACCACTTAACCACTACTGTAGTCCTCACGTTTATCAAAATAAATAGATAAAATTAAGTTTAATGTTATATAACTGACTAAAAACCAACTGTGGTAGCAGAACAGTGGTCCCCTCAAAGACATACACATCCTAATCCCTGGAACATATGAATGTTAGCTCGCATGACAAAAGGGATTTTGCAGATGTGATTAAGGGTACAAATCTTGAGATGGGGAGGTTATCCTGTTGGGCTCAACCCAATCACGAGTCCCTAAAAGCAGAGAACCCTTCCCAGCTGTGGTGAGAGAGAGAAAGAGAAGACAAAGGGTCTGAGGGATGAGATCTTGTTGGCTTTGAAGATGATGAGGAAGGAGGCTACAAGCCAAGGATACTGGTTGGCCTATAGAAGCTGAAAAAGACAAAGAATCAGATTCTCCCCTAGAGCCTCCAGAAAGGAACGCAGTCCAGCAGACAGTTTGATTTTAGTCTGATACCTGTGTTGGACTTCTGACCTACAAAAGTGTAAAGATAATAATTTTTTCTGTTTAAAACAGTAAGTCTGTGGTAATTTATTACAGCAGCAATCGAAAACCAACTGTACTGTAAAATACCAACTGTACTGTATAATTGACATACAGACTGAATGTTCATGTCCCTCCAAAATTCATATGTTAAATCCTAATGCCCAATGTAATGATATTTGGAGGTAGAGCCTCTGGAAGGTAATTAGGTTATAAGGGTGGAGCCCTCATGAATGGAATTAGAGCCTTATAAAAGGGAACCCAGAGACTTCCCTTGATCCTTCTGCCATGTGAGGATACAGAGAAAAGATGGCCTTCTATGAACCAGGAAGTGGACTCTCATCAGACTCTGAATCTGTCAGCAGCTTGATCTTGGACTTCTCAGCCTCTGGACTGTGAGAAATGTTGTTGTTTATAAGCCACCCAGTTTTATGGTATTGTGTAATGGCAGCCCGAATGGACTAAGACAATTGACCATTTTGTATTTTAAATTAACTGAACACTATTTTACAATACCAAAAGACATTCTGTCAGTGAGTAAATATGTAATCAGAAATCCTGCCCACCCTGTGTAGATGAAATAAAAATACAGGTACCCATCACTATACAACTGAATGTGATTTGGTTGCCAATGACATTCTGGCCCAATGCTATACCTTTTAATTTTCCTTCCTCCTTCCCTCACAAGTTAAATGTAAATACTAAACTCTGAAATCCGAAAACACAGATCCAACTAACTTTCCTTTGCCTTGTCCACATCAGCATGCGTACACACGTACAGAAGTCAAGAAAATGATCAAAAGGCACAGAGTAATTGGGGAAAAGACTGTAGTGACGACCAAAAAAGAATGGGATCAATTTATTAAGCACAGGTGGCAGAAGAGTTTTCAGAAAGGAACAAGGCAGTGAGCTACTGAACAGAGTAGGGAGCTGAATACAGTTCAAAGAATATTTGACAATGAATAGTTATAGATATAGTAATAAATAAGTTAGTCCTTGACTTAGGTGCTTTTATTATCCCATTGTACAGGTGGGAAAACAGAGCATAGAATATTATGTATATATTAGCAAAGTCACACTGCTAATAAGTGGCAAAGGCAGGATTCAAACGCAAATAAGTGGAGCTTCAGAGCTGGTACATTTAATTAGTGAATTATGTTGCTCTCCAGAGCATAAGCCTCTCATCTAACCCCTTATGCAAAACAGGAATAACTTCTACCTCAAAGATTTGTGGAAGATTAAAGTGATAACATGTATAAAGCACTTTGAAAAGTACTTGGTATGTAGTAACTGTCGAATAAATGTTAGTGACTAGTGCTAAGTGCCAGGTGCTGTGCTAAACATTTTCCTTACCTGATCTTTTTTTTTTTTAAATAAATTTATTTATTTTTGGCTGCGTGGGATGTTTGTTGCTGAGTGCGGGCTTTCTCTAGTTGCGGCGAGAGAGGGCTACTCTTTGTCGCCGTGCCCGGGCTTCTCATTGCGGTGGCTTCTCTTGTTGCGGAGCACAGGCTCTAGGCACGTGGGCTTCAGTAGTTGTGGCTCGCGGGTTCTAGAGCACAGGCTCAGTAGTTGTGGCGCACAGGCTTAGTTGCTCCATGGCATGTGGGATCTTCCCGGACCAGGGCTCAAACCCGAGTCCCCTGCATTGGCAGGCGGATTCTTAACCACTACGCCACCAGGGTAGCCCTACCTGGTCTTATTTAATCTTCACAACACCCCAGGAAGCTGCATCTTTGTTTTTGGTTATGGGAAGACTGCTTAGAGAGATTAAGGTTACACAACCAATAAGCGACAGAGACGTTTCGAACTTGGGACTTACCTAACATACAAAATCTAATCATTTGAGCACTGGCCTTCAATTACTGGTTAATAGTTTTTTTGGCTTGTGTGTCCCCAAATATAACTGTAAAACCCTACATAATCCCTCACACGTTTTAAAGTTGACATCTAAAATCTTTCACAAGTCAGATAACTGCAAAGAATATGATTTCTGGCCTATTGTAAATACCGACATTTTACATAAATCTGTGACATCACTCTTAAATCTGTTCAACAGAATCCAAACACCACTGTGATCTGACACCCAGTATGATCCACTTGAAAATAAAATTTTCACATCATTTTTTCCCCTCCTTGAACTCATATCATCTTATTCCATTCACCCTGCATGTAATAATTTTTATACTTGAAAGTCTATTATTAATCATTCATACATATCTACAGTTTGAATGGAAATTTCTTTACAATTTCCTTTGATCATAAATAACCCTCTAAGAGTTTTAAAAATTATTTGAGATTCAATTACCATTACTATTAGCATACATAATTGATTTAAATAAAAAACAATACAGATGTGATAGCAATTAACAACATTAAAAGTAAAAATTTTACTGGAAATGTATCTGTTAATGGGCTGGATGGGGCTTTTTTTTTCAATTAGTTCATCTGTTCGCATAATTATTGCTAAAATGAGATGATTCAGTGTATCCCTACTTCTCTGTTTTTGATTTTTTTTTTTAAGAAGGTACTGAGAAATTTTGTTCATATTAATAGGTGACTGGAATGGAAGGAATTTTATCAGTAGAGTCACACAATTTTTTAGAGTCGCACAAATTTGCAAAATTCCTTCCTAGTTATTTACTGAAATTGTCATTTACCACCAAAAATATTTTTAATGACTTAGCAGCTAACAAATTATTTTTGAACATTGGAATTGAAAAATCCTTCGAATTTGTTCAAAGCAAAAAACTGGAAACCATTAAAGAATTTGTTCCCCAAAGATTAAAGCTACTTAGTTTCACAATACTAACACCAATATCTGGAAAATGCCACTTTAGGAGTCCCTGAAGTTTTGCTTCGTTTTTGGAGACATAATTCACATATAAAATTTACTCTTTTAAAGCATACAATTCAGTAGTTATCAGCATATTCACAAAACTGTAAAAGCATCACCACTATCTAATTCCAGAACACTTCATCACCCTAAAAAAGAACCTTGTAACAATGAGCAATCACATGCAACTCCCCCCCCCCCCGCCCCGGCCGCCCAACCTTGTCCACTTTCTCTATGTATTTGCCTATTCTGGATTTTCATATAAATGGAAGCATACAATATGTGGTCCTTTATGACTGGCTTCTTTCACTTAGCATCATGTTTTCAAGGTTAATCCATGTTGTATGCAGCATGAGTCAGTATTTCACTTCTTTTCAAGGGTGAATATTCCATTGTATAGGTAAACTACATTTTATCTATTTATCAGGTAATGGACATTTGGGTTATTTCCACTTCTTGGCTATTATGAATAATGCTGCAGTGAACTTTCATATACAAGTTTTTGAGTTAACATATTTTTAATTATTTTGGGTATATACCTAAGAGTAGAATTACTGGATCGTATGGTAACTCTTAACTTTTTGAGGAACTGTTAAACTATTTTTCGAAGCAGCTGAATCATTTTACATTCTCACAGCAGCATATAAAGGTTCCCATTTCTCCATATGCTTACCAACACTTGTTTTTATCTGTCTTTTTGATTACAGCCATCCTCATGGGTGTGAAGTGGTATCTTACTGTGGATTTGATTTGCCTTTCTCTGATGACTAATGCTATTGAGCATCTATTTATTTTCTTACCTATTTTACTGGCCACTTCTACATCTTCTTTGGAGAAATGTCTGTTCAAATCCTTTGCTCATTTTTAAATTGAGTTTTTTGTTGTTGTTAGTTACAAATGTCCTTTACGTATCCTGGACACAAGTCAATTATCAGACATGATTTGCATATGAATCTCCCATTCTGTGGGTTGTTTTCTCAACTCTCTTGAAAGTGTTCTTTGAGGTACACCGGTTTTTTAAATTTTGATGAAGTCCAATTTATCTGTTTTTTCCTTTGATGTCGTATCTAAGAAATCACTGCCTAATCCAAAGCCACAAAATTTACACCTATGTTTTCTTCTAAGAGTTTCATACTTCTAGCTCTTACATTTAGGTCTTTACTTTGAGTTATTTTTGTATATGGTATGAGGTAGGGGTCCAACTTCATTCTTTTACAGTTGGATATCCAGTTGCCCCAGCACCTCTGTTTTGGTGTCTTGGAATTGTCTTTTATTCCCTGAGGTATTTCCACCACAGAGCAAATGCATCATGGTAAAAAGTAGCAACAGGAGAAGAGTTATGCCATTATTTTGTAAATGGAAAAGGGGAATGGTAGAAAGGAATGTGGGAAAGAAGAAACCGCTTGAAAGACTGATTCACAAGAAGGTCAATTTTAGGAAAGAGCACATGTGGAAGTTTAGGGTCTATAAATTAATTCACTTGAAATTACCCATGTGTGTGGGTACCTCAAGGAGTTTGTGTCCCCATCCTATGCCCAAGACCAACATTTAAATACTGCTCTAGGGCTTCCCTGGTGGCACAGTGGTTGAGAGTCCGCCTGCCGATGCAGGGGACACGGGTTCGTGCCCCGGTCCGGGAAGATCCCACATGCCGCGGAGCGGCTAGGCCTGTGAGCCATGGCCGCTGAGCCTGCGCGTCCGGAGCCTGTGCTCCGCAACGGGAGAGGCCACAACAGTGAGAGGCCTGCGTACCGGAAAAACAAAAAACAAAAAAACCCAAAAAACTCATCTTATGAGCCCAGCATTACCCTGATACCAAAGCCAGAAAAAGATACTACTGGAAAAGAAAACTACAGACTAATACCACTAATGAATACAGATGGAAAATCCTCAAAAAAAGAACAGTAGGAAACCAAATTCAACAGCACAGTTAAAGTGTAATACACCATGACCAAGTGGAATTTATCCCTGTAATTCAAGGATTATTCAACATGAGAAAATCAATAAATGAGATACATCACATTAACACAACTTAGAAAAAAACCCACATGATTATCCAGCAGGTGCAGAAAAAGCATTTGACAGAATTCCACAAACTTTCATGATAAAAACACTCAAACTAGGAATAGAAGGAAATTATTTCAACATAATAAAGATCATATAGTTGACCCTTGAACAATGTGGGTTTGAACTGCACAGGTCCACTTATACTTTATTTTTGTTAATAAATATGTACTGCAGTACGACATAATCCTCAGATGCAGAAGCATGAATGCAGAACCACTAACTTATTAACACTGTTAAAATATCCATACTGCCCAAAACGATCTACAGATTCAATGCAATCCTTATGAAAATCCTAATGGCACTTTTTGCATGTATAGTAAAGGCCATCTTAAAATTCATACAGAATCTCAAGAACCCCTAATATTCAAAACGATCTTGAGAAAGAAGAACAAAGCTAGAGGCCTTACGCTTCCTGATTTCAAAACATATTACATAGAGCTACAGTAATAAAAACCATGGTGCTGCCATACATTCAGATGAAATATAAAGACAAACGTACAGATCAATGGAACAGAACTGATATCCTAGAAATAAACCCTTGCATATATGATCAAATGATCTTCAACAAGGCTGCCAACACTGCACAATGAGAAAGGACAGCCTCTTAAACAAATACTGCTAGGAAAACTGGATATGCACACGCAATAGAATGAAGAAGGATCCTTATCTTACACAGTATACAAAAATTAACTCAAAATGGTTTAAGAAGTTAAACATAAGACCTGAAACTATAAAACTCTAGAAGAAAATATAGGGGAAAACCTTCATGACATTGTAATGAACAACGATTTCTTGAATATGACATCAAAAGCACAAGCAACAAAAACTCAAACCTCTAGCCAGACTCACCAAGAAGAAAAGAGAAAACACCCAAATATACGCAATAAGAAATGAAAGAGGAGGGACTTTCCTGGTGGGGCAGTGGATAAGAATCCGCCTACCAATGCAGGCGACACGGGTTCGATTCCTGGTCCAGAAAGATCCCACATACGGTGGAGCAACTAAGCCCGTGCACCACAACTACTAAGCCAGTGCTCTAGAGCCCGCAAGCCACAACTACTGAAGCCCAAGTACCACAACTATTGAAACCCGTGCACCTAGAGTCCATGCTCTGCAAAAAAAGAAGCCACCGCAATGAGAAACCTGCGCACCTCAACAAAGAGGAGTCCCCGCTTGCCACAACTAGAGAAAGCCTGCGTGTAGCAACAAAGACCAAACTCAGCTAAAAAAATAAAAATTAAATTAAATCTTTTTTTTTTTTGCGGTACGCGGGCCTCTCACTGTTGTGGCCTCTCCTGTTGCGGAGCACAGGCTCTGGACGCGCAGGCTCAGCGGCTATGGCTCACGGGCCCAGCCGCTCTGCGGCATGTGGGATCCTCCCGGACTGGGGCACGAACCTGTGTCCCCTGCACCGGCAGGCGGACTCTCAACCACTGCGCCACCAGGGAAGCCCCAAAATTAAATCTTAAAAAAAAAAAAAGAAATGCAAGAGGAGAAATAACAACCGATACCACAAAAACACAAAAAATCATAAGAGAATACTATGAACGGTTATATGCAAACATATTGGACAACCTAGAAGAAATAGATGCATTTCTAGAAACATACAGCCTGCCAATACTGAGTCAAGAAGAAACAGATTATTTGACCAATCACTAGAAGTGAATTAGAATCTGTAATAAAAAAAAAACTCCCTGTAAACAAAAATTCAGAATCAGATGGCCTCAATGGGGAATTCTACTAAATACACAAAGAACTTATACCCATCCTTCACAAACTATACCAAAAAATTGAAGAGGAGGGAACACTCCCAAATTCATTCTATGAAGCCACCATCACCCTGATACCAAAACCAGACAAACACACCACCAAAAAAAAAAAAAAAAAAAATACAGGCCAGTATCTTTGATGAATGTAAATGCAGAACTCCTCAGCAAAATATTAGCAAACCAAATCCAACAGTACATAAAAAGGATCATACACCATGATCAAGCTGGATTCATTCCAGGGTTGCCAAGGATGGTTCAACATACACAAATCAATTAATGTGATACAACAGGTAAACAAAAGGAAAGACAAAAACCACATGATCATCTCAATAGGCACAGAAAAAGAATCTGACAAAATTCAACATCCATTTATGATAAACATTCTCACCAAAGCAGGTACAGAGGGAACATGTCTCAACATAATAAAAGCCATTTATGACAAACCCACAGCCAATATAATACTCAAAGGTGAAAAGCTGAAAGCCTTCATGCTAAATTCAGGAACAAGACAAAGATGTTCACTCCCACCACTTCTATTCAACATAGTATTCGAAGTCCTAGCCACAGCAATCACACAAGAAAAAGAAATTAAAGGTATCCAAAATTGGAAGGGAAAAGGTAAAACTGTCACTATTTGCAGATGACATGATACTATATAGAGAGAACCCTATAGCCTCAACACAAAAACTACTACAACTAATAAATGAATTCAGCAAGGTAGCAGGATACAAGTCTCATATACAGAAATCTGTTGCATTTCTTTACACTAACCATATGTCAGAAAGATAAAGTTAAAAAAAAATTCCATTTAAAAACGCATCAAAAAAATAAATAAAATACCTAGGGATAAACTTAACCAAGGAGGTGAAAGACCTATACACTGAAAACTATACAACACTGATATAGGAAACTGAAGATGATTCAAAGAAATGGAAAGATATCCCATTCTCTTAGACTGGAAGAGTTAAAATGTTAAAATGTCCATACTACCTAAAGCAATCTACAGATTTAATGCAATCCCTATGAAAATACCCATGACATTTTTCATGGAACTAGAACAAAACAGTCTAAAACGTATACGGAACCACAAAAACCCAGAATTGCCAAAGCTATCCTGAACAAGAAGAACAAAGCTGGAGGCATAACCCTTCCAGACTTCAGACAATACCACAAAGCTACAATAATCGAAACAGCATGGTACTGGCACAAAAGCAGACATATAGATCAATGGAACAGAACAGAAAGCCCAGAAATAAACCCACACACCTATGGTCAATCTACAACAAAGGACGCAAGAATATAAAATGGAGAAAAGACCGTCTTTTCAACAAGTTGTGTTGGGTAAGCTGGACAGCTACATGTAAATCAATGAAATTAAAACACTCCCTCACAATATATACAAAAATAAACTCAAAATGGTTTCAAGACCTAAATATAAGAGAGGACACCATAAAACTCCTAGAACATAGGGAAAACATTCTTGGCCGTAAATTGTAGCAACATTTTCTTAGATCAGTCTCCCAAGGCAAAAGAAATAAAAGCAAAAATAAACAAGTAGGGCCTAATCAAATTTAAAAGCTTTTGCACAGCAAAGGAAACCATCAACAAAACGAAAAAACCTATGGAATGAGAGAAAATATTTGCAAACGATGTGACTGACTGAGAAGGGATTATTCTCCAAAATATACAAACAGCTCATAAAACTCAATAGCAAAAAAAAAAACAAAACCCAATCAAAAAATGGGCAGAAGACCTAAACAGACATTTCTCCAAAGAAGACATACAGATGGCCAACAGGCACATGAAAAAATGCTCAACATTGCTAATCATCAGAGAAATGCAAATCAAAACCACAATGAGGTATCACGTCACACCAGTCAGAATGGCTATCATCAAAAAGTCTACAAATAAATACTAGAGAGGGTGTGGAGAAAAGGGAACCTTCTTATACTGTTAGTGGGAACGTAAATTGGTGCAGCCACTGTGGAAAACAGTACAGAAGCTTCTCAAAAAATTAAAAATAGAACTATTGTATGATCCAGCTATCCCACTTCTGGGTATATATTCAAAAGAATTGAAAAGAGGATCTTGAAGAGATATTTGCACAACCATGTTCATTACAGCATTATTCACAATAGCCAAGAAGTGGATGCAACCAAAATGTCCATCAGCAGGTGAGTGGATAAAGAAAATGTGGTATATAAACACAATGGAATATTATTCAACCTTTGAAAATAAGGAAATCCTGCCATACGTTACAAACATGAATGAACCATGAGGACATTATGTTAAGTTAAATAAGCCAATCACAAAAAGACAAATACTACATGATTTTAGTGACATGTGGTATCTAAAGTAATCAAATTCATAGAAGCAGAAAGTAGAATGGTGGTTGCCAGGGCTGGGGAAAGGGGGAAACAGGACGTTGTTGTTCACTGGGTAAAGTTTCAGTAGGGCAAGATAAAAAGTTCTAGTATAACAATGTACACATAAGTAACAATACTGTACTGTATACTTAAAAATAGTTAAGGGAGTAAATATACGTTCTGGTTTTTTTACAACAATAACAAACAATAACAACAAAAGTGAAGAGCAGGCACAACTGGATTTATCTAGCAGTGGAGTTTCTCAACTAAGCAATGTAGCAAGTGAGGGCAAGGGTGTTGAGAGTATTTGCAACTGAACAATTGTGACTGACCATAGAATTTAAAATGAATAAGGAGAAGGGATGGGACATAAGGGGGGCTACGGTAAGAAATGACTAAAAGCTAAAAGGGTCAATGGTCCCAGTGAGGTAAAAGGATAGTTTATACTAGAAGGCATGAGCTGAAAAGGTGAGAAGTGAAAATCAGAGAGTACAATACTTGAAACTGAAACAATGGGGGGGGGGGTATAATTATAAGCACATTATTATTGAATAACAGATCTGAGCTATGACCACAGGTGGCTGAAGTACAGTGGAAGACACTGGAAGAGGTCAAGAAACCAAGAGACCAGGAAGGTAGTGGAAGAATACCCACCTAGATGTTGAGATCCTCAAGAATTAGAATAAAGTAGTACTGGAGATAGTGAGCTGCATAAGATAAAATCTTCACAGAATAAGGGGCAATAAGTGGGAAGTAAGCCAAGGTTCAACAGAACACTGCAAGGAGCAGCAGTAGCTGGTATTTTCTGATGAGACGATTCAAAACCACCTCTTTTGTTTGACGTTAAGACTGGAGGGAGAGTGGTGTAGAAGTAGCAAAGAGGGGCAAGGAGGATGACCCATCTCCAGGCCCAAAGGAGAGGTGGTGTGGAAGAGAAACTTCCAACACTTTAGTGGGCTGCAAAAAAATCAGTGTCCTCCAGTGTGAATCAAGTTTCAGTTGCTAGCATTCTTAGTCGGAGGCCCATGACCTCAAAAAATTCAGGAGGTCCATAAACTTAGATGAGAAAAAAATTACATCTTTAGTTTCACTTTAGTTTCACTAACTCCTAACTGAAATTTAAATGTAATTATTTAATTATGAGAGTAGGCAAAGCCCACAGTAGTGTTAGCAGTACCTGTAACTTTGTTACCAAAAGAATCATAGTCTCATCAAATTACACTGTTGCAGATAACTCAGAGTATTATTTATGTTCATCATTATTTAAAAATTAGGGCAGTTATTAAAACCCATCTCTGGGTTATTTAATGAGTTAATAAAAGAAAATACACATTACTGTATCTTAAAATTTTTTAATTACTTTAATAGTGGTATTTCAATATAATTGGTTTCCTTTGTAATCCAATGTATTTTATTTTACACACATTTAAAAACATTAGTCTGTCCAAAAAACATAAGAATGCTTGAGAGCAAGAAGATGAATAGAAAGGTCAGAAAAAGAGGCACCATGAAAAGGCTTCAGGGATTGGAGAGCAGCAGGAAGAACGGGTCTGCCAAAGAGATTATACAGAGGCTTAGAGAATAAAGGTCAATGTGAGGTTAAAAACAATGAGGGAGCTACAGAAAATGTTTCACGAAAAAGTCAAGCTGCAACACAAAATGCATACCACCTGTACAAAACACAAGAAATGGAAATATATTTTTGTAAATGGAGAGGAAATTTTAGGATACATAAAGTAGCACCAGCGGTTACCAATGAAAAGTAAACTGAGAAAGGGCAGAGCAGAAAGAAGTAAAGAGGAAACTTCACTTTTCTGTATTGTTTGAATTATTTACTACGAGCATGTATTACACTAAAAACAAAACTACAAAAAAAACAAACAAACAGAAAAACAAAACTAGTTGTTTTTAGGGGAATCCCTTTTCTGTTTTCCTTACTAGTTTCTTTGGTATTCTTGCAGGACACTAGTAGGAGGCTAGGCCTCCAGGCTCTCCAGGGAACTCAGTGATACATTCTTCGAGGGAATGTTGTCCAGAAACATTTTTTACGGCACGGTGAGATGGGCATCATAGGGAATAGTTTTAGCTGTTTGGGGCTGTCATGAAACAATCAGCCTTGTGTTAGCCCTTCAAACATTTGACTTTTGTGCTGAAGCAAGCACAAAAAATTGGAAGCTTCATCTCCTGCAGCTCTCTCTTCATGATTCAAAGCATTCTGGGACAGGTAACTGCCAAGCAGGCTGGGACTAATAGGTGCTTCTTATCAAACAAAGCAAACACTGATAGCACTTTCAAGCTGAACTGCTATTGCTGGTATATAAGGAGCCTGATTTTTTTGTTCATCGTGTGTTCAGGAACCTTACTGAACTCATTTATTAGTTTTCCAACTTTATCAATTGATTCTCTTGGTTTTTCTAGGTAGATTATACGCTCTGCAAAGGGCATATGCAGAATACAAGTTTTGACTTTCCCTTTCAAATATTTACAGGCATACCTTTGTTTCATTGCAGTGTGTTTTTCACAAATCAAAGGTTTGTGGCAGCCTTGTGTCAAGTAAGTCTATTGATGCCATTTTTCCAACAGTATTTTTGCTCATTTCATGTCTCTGTATCACATTTTGGTAACTCTCACAAAATGACAAACTTTTTCATTATTATTATATTTGTTATGGTGATCTGTGATCTCTGATGTTACCACTGTACGTGTTTTGGGGCACCATGGACCGTGCCTACATAAGACAGCAAATTTAATCGATAAGTGTTGTGTGTGTTCTGACTGCTCCACCAACCAGCCATTCCCCCATCTCTCTCTCTCTCTCTCCTTGGGCCTCCCTATTTCCTGAGACACAACAATACTGAAATTAGGCCAATTAAATACCCTACAGTGGCCTCTAAGTGTTCAAGTGAAAGAAAGGTCGCACATCTCTCACTTTAAATCAAAAGCTAGAAATGATTAAGCTTAGTGAGGGAGGCATGTCGAAAGCCAAGACAGGCCAAAAACTAGGCCTCTTGCACCAAACAGTTAGCCAAGTTGTGCGTGCAAAGGAAAAGTTCTTGAAGGAAATTAAAAGCGCTGCTCCAGTGAACACATAAATGGTAAGAAAGCAAAACAGCCTTACTGCTGGTGGAGAAACTTTTAGTGGTCTGAACCGAAGATCAAAGCAGTCACAACATCCCCTTAAGCCAAAGCCTAATCTAGAGCAAGGTCCTAACTCTCTTCAATTCTCGGAAGGCTGAGAGAGATGAGGAAGTTACAGAAAAACGTCTGAAGCTAACAAAGGCTGGTTCATGAGGTTTAAGGAAAGAAGCCATCTCCATAACATAAAAGTGCAAGGTGAAACAGCAAGTGCTGATGAAGAAGCTGCAGTAAATTAGCCAAAAGATCTAACTAACATAATTAATGAAAGTGACTAAACAACAGATCTTCAATGTATGTAAATGAGACAGCTTTTTTTTTTTGGCCACGCCTCGTGGCCTATGGGATCTTAGTTCCCCGACCAGAGATGGAACCCGTGCCCCTTGCACTGGAAGCACAGAGTCTTAACCACTGGACCACCAGTGAAGTCCCGAAACAGCCTTATCTTGGAAGAAGACGCCATCTAGGACTTGCTTAACTAGAGAGGAGAAATCCATGCCTGACTTCAAAGCTTCAAAGCACGAACTGACTCTCTTATTAGAGGCTAATGCAGCTGGTGACTTTAAGTTGAAGCCAATGCTCATGTACCATCCCGAAAATCCTAGGGCCTTAAGAATTATGCTAAATCTACTCTGCCTATGCTCTCTAAATGAAACAACAAAGCCGGGGTGACAGCACATCTGTTTACAACGTGGTCTACTGAATATTTTAAACCCACTGTTGAGACCTACAGCTCAGAAAAAAAGATTCCTTTTAAAATATTACTGCTCGGGCTTCCCTGGTGGCACAGTGGTTGAGAGTCCGCCTGCCGATGCAGGGGACACGGGTTCGTGCCCTGGTCAGGAAAGATCCCACATGCCATGGAGCAGCTAGGCCTGTGAGCCATGGCCACTGAGCCTATGCATCCGGAGCCTGTGCTCCGCAACGGGAGAGGCCACAGCAGTGAGAGGCCCACGTACCGCAAAAAAAAAAAAAAAAAAAAAAAAATTACTGCTCATTGAAAATATCTGCAGATGATGCAACAGACAGGGGTTTAATCTCCAAAATATACAAACAGCTCACACAACTCAACAACAAAAAACCAAAGAACCCAATCAAAAAATGGACAGAAGACCTTAATAGACATTTCTCCAAAAAAGACATACAGATGGCCAGTAGGCACATGAAAAGATGCTCAACATCACTAATCATTAGAGAAATGCAAATCAAAACCACAGTGAGGAAAAAAAAAAAAAAAAAACCACAGTGAGATACCACCTCACACCAGTCAGAACGGCCATCACTAAAAAGTCTACAAACAAATGCTGGAGAGGGTATGGAGAAAAGGGAACCCTCCTACACTGTGGGTGGGAATGTAAGAAGATCCATGCACCCCTATGTTCATAGCAGCACTATTCACAATAACCAAAACATGGAAACAACCTAAGTGTCCATCAACAGATGAATGGATAAAGAAGATGTGGTACATATAGACAATGAAATATTACCCAGCCATTAAAAACGAATGAAATAATGCTGTTTGCAGCAATATGGATGCAACTAGAGATGATCATACTAAGTGAAGTCAGAAAGAGAAAGACAAATACCATATGATATCACTTATATGTGGAATCTAAAATATGGCACAAATTAACCTATCTACAAAACAGAAACAGACTCACAGACAAAGAGAACAGATTTGTGGTTGCCAAGGGAGAGAGGGATGGGAGAGGGAAGGACTGAGAGTTTGGGACTAGAAGATGTAAACTATATAGGATGGATAAACAACAAGGTCCTACTGTATAGCACAGGGAACTATATTCAATATCCTGTGATAAACCATAATGGAAAATAATATAAAAAAAAAGAATACCTCTAAGTGTATAACTGGGTCACTCTGCTGTACAGCAGAGATTGGCACAACACTGTAAAGCAACTAGACTTCAATAAAAAAAATAAAATTAAGGGCTTCCCTGGTGGCGCAGTGGTTGAGAGTCCGCCTGCCGATGCAGGGGACACGGGTTCGTGCCCCGGTCCGGGAAGATCTCACATGCCGCGGAGTGGCTGGGCCCGTGAGCCGTGACCGCTGAGCCTGCGCATCCGGAGCCTGTGCTCCACAACGGGAGAGGCCACAACAGTGAGAGGCCCGCGTACAGCAAAAAAATAATAAAATAAAATTAAATTAAATTAAAAATATTAAAAAGTAAAAAAATAAAATATTACTGCTCATTGACAATGCACCTGGTTACCCAAGAGCTCTGATGGAGATGTACAATAAGATTAGTGTTGTTTTCATGCCTGCTAACACAACATCCATTATGCAGCCCATAGATCAAGGAGTCACTTCAAAGTGTGAATTGAGTATCTTGTTCATTCAGGGTTTTTTTCTTGAATTTTAACATTTTTTACACAGCAGGTTCTTATTAGTCATCCATTTTATACACATCAGTGTATACCTGTCAATCCCAATCTCCCAATTCATCACACCACCACCGCTTCACCCGCCACGTTCCCCCCTTGGTGTCCATACATTTGTTCTCTACATCTGTGTCTCAATTTCTGTCCTGCAAACCAGTTCATCTGTACCATTTTTCTAGGTTCCACATATATGCGTTAATATACGATATTTGTTTTTCTCTTTCTGACCTACTTCACTCTGTATGACAGTCTCTGGATCCATTCATGCCGCTACAAATGACTCAATTTCATTCCTTTTTATGGCTGAGTAATATTCCATTGTATATATGTACCACATCTTCTTTATCCATTCATCTGTCAATGGGCATTTAGGTTGTTTCCATGTCCTGGCTATTGTAAATAACGCTGCAAAGAACACTGGGGTACATCTGTCTTTCTGAATTATGGTTTTCTCTGGGTATACTGCCCAGTAGTGGGATTGCTGGGTCATATGGTAATTCTATCTTTAGTTTTTTAAGGGACCTCCATACTGTTCTCCACAGTGGCTGTATCAATTTACATTCCCACCAACAGTGCAAGAGGGTTCCCTCTTCTCCACACCCTCTCCAGCATTTGTTGTTTGTACATTTTCTGATGATGCCCATTCTAACTGGTGTGAGGTGATACCTCATTGTACTTTTTTTTTTTTTTTTGCGGTACGCAGGCCTCTCACTGCTGTGGCCTCTCCCGTTGCGGAGCACAGGCTCCGGACGCACAGGCTCAGCAGCCATGGCTCACGGGTCCAGCCGCTCCGTGGCATGTGGGATCTTCCTGGACCGGGGCACGAACCCGCATCCCCTGCATCGGCAGGCGGACTCTCAACCACTGCAACACCAGGGAAGCCCCCTCATTGTACTTTTGATCTGCATGATGTTCAGCAGCTTTTCATGTGCTTCTTGGCCATCTGTATGTCTACTTTGGAGAAATGTCTATTTAGCTCTTCTGTTCATTTTTGGATTGGGTTGTTTGTTATTTTAATATTGAGCTGCATCAGCTGTTTATATATTTTGGAGATTAATACTTTGTCCATTAATTCGTTTGCAAATACTTTCTCCCATTATGAGAGTTTGTCTTCTCGTCTTGTTTGTAGTTTCCTTTGCAAAAGCTCTGAAGGTTCATTAGGTCCCATTTGTTTATTTTTGTTTTTATTTCCATTACTCTAGGAGGTGGATCAAAAAAGATCTTGCTGTGATTTATGTAAAAGAGTGTTCTTCCTATGTTTTCCTCTTAGAGTTTTATGGTGTCCGGTCTTACACTTAGGTCTCTAATCCACTTTGAGTTTATTTTTGTGTATGGTGTTAGGGAGTGTTCTAATTTCATTCTTTTGCATGTAGCTGTCCAGTTTTCCCAGCACCACTTACTGAAGAGACTGTCTTTTCTCCATTGTATATCCTTGCCTGCTTTGTCATAGATTAGTTGACCATAGGTACGTGGGTTTATCTCTGGGCTTTCTATCCTGTTCCACTGATCTATATTTCTGTTTTTCTGCCAGTACCATATTGTCTTGATTACTGCAGCTCTGTAGTATAGTCTGAAGTCAGGGAGTCTGATTCCTCCAGATCTGTGTTTTTCCCTCAAAACTGCTTTGGCTATTCAGGGTCTTCTGTGTCTCCATACAAATTTTAAGATTTCTTGTTCTAGTTCCATAAAAAATGCCGTTGGTAATTTGATAGGGATTGTATTGAACCTGTAGATTACTTTGGGTAGTATAGTCATTTTCACCATATTGATTCTTCCAATCCAAGAACATGGTATATCTCTCCATCTGTTGGTATCATCTTTAATTTCTTTCATCAGTGTCTTATAGCTTTCTGCATACAGGTCTTTTGTCTCCCTAGGTAGGTTTATTCCTAGGTACTTTATTCATTTTGCTGCAGTGGTAAATGGGAGTGTTTCCTTAATTTCTCTTTCAGATTTTTCTTCATTAGTGTATAGGAATGCAAGAGATTTCTGTGCATTAATTTTGTATTCTGCAACTTTACCAAATTCACTGATTAGCTCTAGTAGTTTTCTGGTGGCATCTTTAGGATTCCCTATGTATAGTATCATGTCATCTGCAAACAGTGACAGCTTTATTTCTTTTCCAATTTGAATTCCTTTTATTTTTTTTCTTCTCTGATTGCTGTGGCTAAAAATTCCAAAACCATGTTGAATAATAGTGGTGACAGTGGACATCCTTGTCTTGTTCCTCATCTTAGAGAAAATGCTTTCAGTTTTTCACCACTGAGAATGATGTTTGCTGTGGGTTTGTCATATATGGCCTTTATTATGTTGGGGTAGGTTCCCTCTATGCCCACTTTCTGGAGAGTTATCATAAATGGGTGTTGAATTTTGTCAAAAGCTTTTTATGTATCTATTGAGATGATCATATGGTTTTTCTTCTTCAGTTTGTTAATACGGTGTATCACATTGACTGATCTGCGTATACTGAAGAATCCTTGCATCCCTGGGATAAATCCCACTTGATCATGGTGTGTGATCCTTTTAATGTGTTGTTGGATTCTGTTTGCTAGTATTTTCTTGATTTTTGCATCTATATTCATCAGTGATATTGGTCTGTAATTTCCTTTTTTGTAGTATCTTTGTCTGGTTTTGGTATCAGGGTGATGGTGGCCTCATAGAATGAGTTTGGGAGTCTTCCTTCCTCTGCAATTTTTTGGAAGAGTTTGAGAAGGACAGGTGTTAGCTCTTCTCTAAATGTTTGATAGAATTCACTTGTGAAGCCATCTGGTCCTGGACTTTGGAAGATTTTTAATCACAGTTTCAATTTCATTGCTTGTGATTGGTGTGTTCATATTTCTATTTCTTCCTGGTTCAGTCCTGGAAGGTTATACCTTTCCAAGAATTTGTCCATTTCTTCCAGGTTGTCCATTTTATTGGCATACAGTTGCTTGTAGTAGTCTCTTAGGATGCTTTGTACTTCTGCAGTCCTGTTGTAACATCTCCTTTTTCATTTCTAACTTTATTGATTTTGAGTCCTCTCCATCTTTTTCTTGATGAGGCTGGCTAATGGTTTGTCAATTTTGTTTATCTTCTCAAAGAACCAGCTTTTAGTTTTACTGATCTTTGCTATTGTCTTCTTTGTTTCTATTTCATTTATTTCTGCTCTGATCGTTATGATTTCTTTCCTTCTACTAACTTTGCGTTGTTTGTTCTTCTTTCTCTAGTTCCTTTAGGGGTAAGGTTAGGTTGTTTATTTGAGATGTTGGTTGTTTCTTGAGGTAGGATTGTATCGCTGTAAACTTCCCTCTTAAACTGACTTTGCTGCATTCCATAGGTTTTGGATCATCCTGTTTTCATTGTCATTTGTCTCTAGGTATTTTTTGATTTCCTCTTTGATTTCTTCAGTGATCTCTTGGTTATTTAGTAACGTATTGTTTAGCCTCCTTGTGTTTGTGTTTTTTATGTTTTTTTCCCTGTAATTCATTTCCAATCTCATAGCATCGTGGTCAGAAAAGATGCTTGATATGATTTCAAATTTCTTAAATTTACTGAGGCTTGATTTGTGACCCAAGATGTGATCTATCCTGGAGAATGTTCCATGTGCACTTGAGTAGAAAGTGTAATCTGCTGTTTTTGGATGGAATGTCCTATCAATATCAACTAAATCTATCTGGTCTAATGTGTCATTTAAAGCTTGTGTTTCCTTATTAATTTTCTGTCTGGATGATCTGTCCATTGGGGTAAGTGAGGTGTTAAAGTCCCCCACTGTTACTGTGTTACTGTCGATTTCCTCTTTTACAGCTGTTAGCAGTTGCCTTATGTATTGAGGTGCTCCTATGTTGGGTGCATATATATTCATCCCTTGATCATTATGTAGTGTCCTTCCTTGTCTCTTGTAACATTCTTTATTTTGAAGTCTATTTTATCCGATGTGAGTATTGCTACTCCAGCTTTCTTTTGATCTCCATTTGCATGGAATATCTTTTTCCATCCCCTCACTTTCAGTCTGTACGTGTCCCTAGGTCTGAAGTGGGTCTCTTGTAGACAGCATATATATGGGTCTTATTTTTGTATCCATTCAGCGAGCCTGTGTCTTTTGGTTGGAGCATTTAATCCATTCACGTTTAAGGTAATTATCAATATGTATGTTCTCATTACCATTTTCTTAATTCTTTTGGGTTTTTTTTTGGGGGGGGGTTGTTTTTGTAGGTCCTTTTCTTCTCTTGTGTTTCCCACTTAGAGAAGTTCCTTTAGTATTTGCTGTAGAGTTGGTTTGGTTTAGTGGTGCTGAATTCTCTTAGCTTTGGCTTGTCTGTAAAGCTTTTGATTTCTCCATCGAATGTGAATGAGATCCTTGCCAGGTAGAGTAATCTTGGTTGTAGGTTCTTCCCTTTCATCACTTTAAATATGTCATGCCACTCCCTTCTGGCTTGTAGAGTTTTTGCTGAGAAATCAGCTGTTAACCTTATGGGAATTCCCTTGTATGTTATTTGTCATTTCACCCTTGCTGCTTTCAATAATTTTTCTTTGTCTTTAATTTTTGCCAATTTGATTACTATGTGTCTTGGCATGTTTCTCTTTGGGTTTATCCTGTATGGGACTCTCTGCACTTCCTGGACTTGGGTGGCTATTTCCTTTCCCATGTTAGGGAAGTTTTCGACTGTAATCTCTTCAAATATTTTCTCAGGCCCTTTCTCTCTCTCTTCTTCTGGGACCCCTATAATGCGAATGTTGTTGCGTTTAATGTTGTCCCAGAGGTCTCTTAGGCTGTCTTCTTTTCATTCTTTTTTCTTTATTCTGTTCCGCAGCAGTGAATTCCACCATTCTGTCTTCCAGGTCACTTACCCATTCTTCTGCCTCAGTTATTCTGCTATTGATTCCTTCTAGTGTATTTTTCATTTCAGTTATTGTATTCTTCATCTGTTTGTTTGTTCTTTAATTCTTCCAGGTCTTTGTTAAACATTTCTTGCACCTTCTCGATCTCTGTCTCCATTCTTTTTCTGAGGTCCTGGATCATCTTCACTAACATTATTTTAAATTCTTTTTCTGGAAGGTTGCCTATCTCCACTTCATTTAGTTGTTTTTCTGGGGTTTTATCTTGTTCCTTCATCTGGTACATAGCTCTCAGCCTTCTCATCTTGTCTTTCTGTGAATGTGGTTTTTGTTCCACAGGCTGCACGACTGTGGTTCTTCTTGCTTCTGCTGTCTGCCCTCTGGTGCATGGGGCTATCTAAGAGGCTTGTGCAAGTTTCCTGATGGGAGGGACTGGTGGTGGGTAGAGCTGGCTGTTGATCTGGTGGGCAGAGCTCATTAAAACTTTAATCCACCTGTCTGCTGATGGGTGAGGCTGGGTTCCCTCCCTGTTGGTTGCTTGGCCTGAGGTGACCCAATATTGGAGCCTACCCAGCCTCTTTGGTGGGGCTAATGGCAGACTCTGGGAGGGCTCACACCAAGGAATACTTCCCAGAACTTCTGCTGCCAGTGTCCTTGTCCTCATGGTGAGACACAGCCACCCCAAGCCTCTGCAGGAGACCCTCCAACACTAGCAGGTAGGTCTGGTTCAGTCTCCTACGGGGTCACTTCTCCTTCCCCTGGGTCCCGACGCGCACACTACTTTGTGTGTGCCCTGCAAGCACGGAGTCTCTGCTTCCCCCAGTCCTGTTGAAGTCCTGCAATCAAATCCCACTAGCCTTCAAAGTCTGATTCTCTAGGAATTCCTCCTCCCGTTGCCAGACCCCCAGGTTGGGAAGCCTGACGTGGGGCTCAGAACCTTCCCTCCAGTGGGTGGACTTTTGTGGTATAAGTGTTCTCCAGTTTGTGAGTCACCCACCCAGTAGTTATGGGGTTTGATTTTATTGTGATTGCGCCCCTCCTACCGTCTCATTGTGGCTTCTCCTTTGTCTTTGGATGTGGGGTATCTTTTTTGGTGAGTTCCAGTGTCTTCCTGTCGATGACTGTTCAGCAGTTAGTTGTGATTCCGGTGCTCTCTCAAGAGGGAGTGAGAGCACATCCTTCTACTCCACCATCTTGAACCAATACACCTCGTTCAATCAGTTTTAATCTTTCTTATTTACTAATTAATATTTAATTGCCATGAATTTCCCATAAAGTTTCACATTGGCTACACTGGTATTACAGTGTGGTCTCACTGTAATTTACTTCTAAATTGTGTGACTTCAGTTATGATTGTCCCTTTAAGCTATCTAAAAGCTATTTAAAAGCTATGTCTCTTCCCCCCTGCCAAGAATGTAGGTGTTTTTGTTTTAGATTTTTTGTTTGTTCTGTATGTTTTTGTTTTTTGGGGGAGGTAAAGCATCCTCTTGCTGTTCATTTCTATAGGCACCGTGGTCAGAAAATATAACCTGTTTGTTTTTTGCTTTCTGAAAAATCTACTGATTTTCTTTGTGGAACAAAAGATGCTCACTTTTGGGGACTATTCCGTGTGTTCCAAAAGCATATATATTCTCAAGAAATCTATGTGTAGGGGGCTTCCCTAGTGGCGCAGTGGTTAAGAATCCACCTGCCAATGCAGGGGACATGGGTTCAAGTCCTGGTCCAGGAAGATCCCACATGCTGCGGAGCAACTAAGCCCCTGTGCCACAACTACTGAGCCCTCGTGCCACAACTACTGAAGCCTGCGTACCCTAGAGCCTGTGCTCCGCAACAAAGAGAAGCCTCTGCAATGAGAAGGCTGCGCACCACAACAGAGAGTAGTCCCCCCCTCACCGCAACTAGAGAAAGCCCACGCGCAGCAACGAAGACCCAACACAGCCAAAAATTAATTAATTAGTTTAAAAAAAATGAATCTATGTGTAGGAACTACAGCCAGTCTTCATTAAGGATCTAGAACTGAGAAACGGAAAGCCACTGAATACCAATAGTTATTTTTTCTCCCCAAATAAGGTACACAACACCTTATTTGTTCAATGCATTTGATTCATTCTTCTCTCTACAGATAAATTTCTGATTGCTTAGGTATTTGAATCCCACCACCCTGACTAGGAGCAAACCCTCTGTGTCTAATGGCCTGAACACTCCAGTCACCAATGGCCCAAAAGCAAACTCCTAGGCAAAACAATCCAACTGGCCCCACTTGAATTAGAGGTCCATCTTCAGTCTACTCAACTATGGCCAGGAAGAGCAAGGTCGTTATTGTAAAGACTTTTTAAAGCTCACCCATAGCCAGGTCTCCTCTACTTCCAGGGACATGGAAGAACTACAATTCTTTACCCCCTTGCAGTTAGGTAAGGCCAAATGACTAGTTCCTACTACTAAAGTTACATACATAATTGCTGGTTACAAGATCCTCCAACGTTCTCCTTCCTTCCATAGCAACCAAGAAAGCCATGTATTCCAGAAGAACAGCTACAAGATGGCAGAGCCTCTGACAGGCTTTCTCTCAACTGCTTACTTGACCCAAGCTGAATATGGAATGAGAAACGAACTTTTCACTCTGTCAAGCCACTGAAATTTGAGAAATTTTTTCCTTAATGTGGCATAATTTAGCCTATTCTGATTAATACTGTCCTGTTAACCAATACCTCCGAAAGCTGCAAGGAGGTCAAATTCTCTCTATATTCTCTATTTATAATAAAATTGACATCACCAGTACAAATGAAATTTGGGGACAGAGTCTTTCTTTTCTATAGTCTCCAAATTTTTCTTAAAGTAGTATATATATTTTTTCACAATCAGAGAAAAATACTCTTTAAAGAGCTAATAAAATTTCAATGGAATTAGCACTTTGGAACTAGAAACTTAGCCATTATCTCGTCTAGTCCTGACCGCTTCCATTCTACATAACAGAGAACTGAGACCTAAAGCATGTCCTGAATGAGACTATCCAACAGTCAATACTGGACTAAGGATAACCACTCAGGCCTCTGGATTGTTGAAATCAGTTAAGATAACACATTTTAAGATTTATTCTCTTATCTTTTAAAAATATACTTTCTACGATTTTCCATGGGTCTTTTCCCCCGCTTTATTCTAATTTTTACATATCTCACCACATTCTCAACCTAAATAAGGTTAGGTCCCCTACTAACCACTCTCCTAGTACTCTACACTTTTCTTTCCTAGCACCAATACTGCATTGTCATGACATAACTGGGTGAGTTTGTGTTTTTTTAATCTGGTCTCCCCCACTAGAGCATAAGCTCTATGAAAGCAGAACTCAGGGCTATTTTTATTCACTATTGTATAAACAAGTCTGAACAGTCTCTAGTCTGTAACAGGTGCTCATTACACACTTATCAAGTTGAATTATACTTTCCAAGTCTTAAAGACTTAGAAATAATTACCAACACTAAACTGATCATCTCAGAATTCTTGTCTCTGCTTCCTCAAAAAGACTGTTTCTTTCTCCTTAGAAAAGTTAAGGGCTCTATGCAAGTGCCAAGAAAATAGGAGGTTTTCATAAAGGGTACTGAAGCCTCCTAGAAATCAAGTAAATTAGGAATCAAGCTTTGCGAGGGAGATGGAGTTCAAATGTACTAACAGAAAAACAAAATACACCTATTTTGGTCAATCACACCTTTCCTCCTGTCTTATTAAAAAGGGAATTTGATGTAAAACATGAAACTAAAATTCCCCCACAATCCATCCAATCAAACTTGACAAAGAGGAAATCCCAATCATTTTAATTTCTTGAGACGGACACTTAAATCGTTTATTTTTAGGCTTTCTACTTTTCTAACATATATTTTTAAAGCTATAACATTTCCTCTAAGTATGGAATTAACTGTATCCCAAATTTTGATATGACATGTATTTTCATTATTCTTGAATCCCAAATAATTCCTAATTCTTTTGTAACTTATTTGACCCATGTGTGGTTATTTAGAAGTGCACTGTTTAATTTCAAAGATTTTCTCATTATCTTTTGTTATTCGTTTCTAATTTAATTCCATTATCATCAGAGGACATTGTGAATGATTTCAATCCTTTGATATTTGTTGAGGCTTGCTTTAATGACCCAGCAAATGGGTCACACTCTATCCTTACTGGGTGTGATGTTCACTATATATTATGTTTTTCTGTTGCATCACCTGACCTTCCGTATCTTTACTAATGTTCTGTCTGCCAGTTTGATCAGCAGTCAGTGTGGTCATGGTCCCAACCTAAAAGTTTAGGTAATGTACACAGTGCTTACAATGGGTCAAATACAGTTCTAAGATATAAAATACATTTATATTATATACATATGTTTTATGTATACATATGACATATATATATATATATATATATAAAATATATAAACTTACAACCACTCCATGAGGTAGGAGCCGTTATTCCCATTTTACAGATGAGGAAACAGACACAGAGATGTTACTCAATTTATCAAAACTGCTGATGGCCCAGCTAGGAAGAAGCTGAGCTGGGATTTAAACCCAACCAGAGTCCATGCTCTTAACCACTATATATTTATAACACATGATCCTAGGATAAAATGTTTTCCCTCAAGTAGAAAAAAATTTTACTGAAACAGTACCCGCCCCAAATGGTTAAGAACTATTTTTTTATTAGAAATGCTTAAGATGTGAATTTTAAAAGGATACAAACATTGCATCCTCAGAATCAGGCAAACTACACAAAAACTATGAGTAGAAAAAGAAGACTGAAAATAATTATACTGAATGTCAACAATGGTTGTTATGAGATGCTGGGGATGTGTTTCCTTTTTGTTCTACTTTTCCATGTTTTCTGAGTCCTGAATATGTATCATCCCTATAGTAAGTAAAAACTAAAGAGCATTCTATAAGCACTGACTTAACTGACAGTGTTCTGCCTTAATTTTCAAGAGGTAAAAAATGTTAGCAAAACAATGAATCACCAGAGATAATGGATACTAAAAAGTGCTTTGTAACCTATAAAGCTATTCAAATATTAGTAATTTAAGCATCCCAAAACCAAATAAAAGCTTTTTTATGTCTTTCCCTTTTTAAATTTCAACTGTTTTATTTATTTTTTTAGTTTTTCTAGTTTTTGGCTGCACCATGCTGGTATGTAGGATCTTAGCTACCTGACCAGGGATCGAACGCACACCTCCTGCACTGGAAGGCAGCCTTAACCACTGGACTGCCAGGGAAGTCCCTCAACTGTTTTTAAATGCCTGATTATTTTAAAACGTAAATATTTTGTCTAAACAAATTCCTAAGAGCTGATTTTTGAAGGGCAGAACATTAAAGTACCACACATCCCTGAATACTAACAAAAACGAAAGCAACCAACAAATTTACAACAGATCACACTCTTTTAGTATCACTGAAAATCCCCTGATCTGTAATCTAATAAAATGTTGATTCAGTGCTGAAGATTTCAATAGGAAACCCACATTTAATCCCCCAAAGTGATCTGTTACTTTTGGAAAAGAATTTTTATAACTCCTTAAGAAAAGGGAATAATTCGTTTAAAGATGACTTAATACACACTGTAACACTAAAATTGTCCATATCATAATTAGTTGTAAGAATATCAGCTCAGTCTATTTAGGATATGTTTCTCTTTCAAAGTTTCTTCTGCTATTTCTGCAACAGAACCTATGAACAAAGAACACACAGCTGCCTCGCAGATGTATAATTTCAGTGTTTAGATTCCATTCTTCCTAGCTTCATTCTGCAAGAGATTTTGGATTTTCTATTTCCATATGGTTTTTGACCTCCCTCAGTTTAGGTTCTACCTCCTTACATCTTACTCTATTTTAGTCCATTATTATAGAAAAACACTTCAAATTTGAAACACCTTAATTTTTTTAAAACTTGCACAGCTGAAAAGAGGAGAATATACGCGAAAAAAAGATGAACAGATAACTAGAACAAGACAGCCAAATTTCCAAAACTTTCTATTTCTATTTAGATAACTCCCCCCCACCCCATCCTCTTAATTCTAAGTTTCTTATGTTTCAGGTTCAGACATAAAAGTTTAATGTATGCACAGAATTTCAGCTTTACTCACCTAATTTCATCAAATTCTTAAGTTATGGCAGAAACATTAAGCAGTAAGATTTTTTTTAAATGTACACTGTATATACCAAAATGTTTACAGATGTCACCTTTGAGTAGCATGAATATGACAGATTTTTACTTTCTTCTCGGGGCTTTTCTGTGTTTTAAATTTGTTCAGTGAGCACCACTTCTGTAATAAGGAGGCAAAAAAGGCTTTTGTTTTGTTTTAAAGAGAAACCTGCGAGGAAAAGGATTCTTTTTAAATGTCTACATGCCATAACCACTTATGTTTAAAAATTTTTTATGGAACAACATAAGCAATTTACTAATATTCCAGAGGACAGTCTCAGCATCATTAACAGGTAAAAATCAGGTTTCATTTCTCAACCTATTTTACTCCCAAAACTGCCCCCTAGAGCTTATTCACTTTCATTTTCAATTGATGTGGCAGTATTTTTAAATTTTTTTCTTCCTGTTCTCTCACAGGATTTTAAGTGTATTCTAAGAAACAATACAAATAACATAATTATGTTTTACAAATATCTACCCAATTTCAACTACTTTAAGAGTAAAAGCCATGGTAAAGCTGTGAAAAAGGCTTGTCTTTGTGATCATCATCAACAATTAAACTGATATATGTCTCAGAAATGAGATATACAACACTAATTTTATTTATTTTAATTAATTAACAAATTAATTATGGCTGCGTTGGGTCTTCCTTGCTGCACACAGGCTTTCTCTCGTTGCGGCGAGTGGCAGCTACTCTTTGTTGCAGTGTTCAGGCTTTGCATTGCCGTGGCTTCTCTTGTTGTGGAGCACGGGCTCTAGGCGCACGGGCTTCAGTAGTTGCAGTGCGCAGGCTCAGTAGTTGTGGCTCACAGGCTCTAGTGCACAGGCTCAGTAGTGTGGCACACGGGCTTAGTTGCTCCACAGCATGTGGGATCTTCCTGGACCAGAGCTCGAACCCGTGTCCCCTGCACTGGCAGGCGGATTCTTAACCACTGCAACACCAGGGAAGTCCCAGTATACTCATTTTAAAAAATATTTACGAGAAGGGTTCTGGATGTTTAAAAAGTAACTGTATTCCACTGACCTTTTAATTATCCTTTTTTCTACAATGCACAGGAAACATTAGGAAAGTCAAAGAATGCCAGTCAAAAAGTTACCCATGAAAAGTTTCTAACAAATCTTAAATATTAAAAAGAGGGGCTTCCCTGGTGGCGCAGTGGTTAAGAATCCGCCTGTCAATGCAGGGGACAAGGCATATTACTGAAATGTAGACAATAAAAGTTATCTGTTATCAAGTGACCATATTTTGTTGATTTGGTGTATATTTAAGATACTTCTGGATACTGTTGAAACATTTTTATTTCATGACATTTTTAAATGATTTTTTGAAAAATATATAAGTTTAACAACCTCACCAAATTTTAACAGCCTTTACTTTAACATTTCCCATCAGGAGCTCCTTTCAGCTAGAAATCTAAAATATTCTTAGTTAAATACAAATTTAAGACATTCAAGATCTTATATTCCTAAAATATATTAAAAAATTTTTATTTCGAATAAGAAAACTACCTAAAAATTTCAATATACACAAAACAGTATGACAACCACGCCAAGTCTCCTCCAGACTTAACTTCAAAATTGAGAGTCTGTAACATTGCAGATAATTTACCTAAAGGCTATGCTCAAAAGAGGAGATAAGAAAGCTGAGCATGGAAGAATACCACTGGTCACACGCTATTCCCTTCATTACCTGAAATGACTGCCAGGACAGGAAGAGTGACTTTTCAGCCAAAAGTCAGAAATCCAGTGCTGTCATCAGGACCCAAAGCATTATAAGACCTGCAATTTCTGTGACTAACTGCTCTACATTGAAGTCATGGAATTTTCTTTCTTTTTTTCTTTAAGCATAAAATAACCTTAAGGGTTATCAAGTCTTTTCACTTTTTAAGATAAGGAAACAGAGATCAGATAGTTAATGCAGTATCCAAGACCGCACAGTTAGCTCAGTGGTAGTACCAGTACTAGATGCTAGTTTATACAAAATTAGAAGCCAATACTTAAGTGTTCCACTGCTTCTTTAAAATTTTTCATATTTCCCAAATTATCCACAGTAGGTGTACTGCTTTTATAATTTAAAAAAATCTATTTATTTATTTATTTTTGGCTGTGTTGGGTCTTCCTTGCTGCGCTCAGGCTTTCTCTAGTTGCGGCGAGCGGGGGCTACTCTTCGTTGTGGTGCGCAGGCTTCTCATTGCGGTGGCTTCTCTTGTTGTGGAGCACGGGCTCTAGGCACACAGGCTTCAGTAGTTGTGGCGCATGGGCTCGGTAGTTGTGGCTCATGGGCTCTAGAGCACAGGCTCGGTAGTTGTGGTGCATGGGTTTAGTAGCTCCGCGGCATGTGGGATCTTCCCGGACCAGGGCTCAAATGCGTGTTCCTTGCATTGGCAGGCGGATTCTTAACCACAGTGCCACCAGTGAAGTCCTGCTTTTATAATTTTTTTTTCGCGGTACACGGGCCTCCCACTGCCGCGGCCTCTCCCGTTGCGGAGCACAGGCTCCGGACGCGCAAGCTCAGCGGCCATGGCTCACGGGCCCAGCCGCTCCACGGCATGTGGGATCTTCCCGGACCGGGGCACGAACCCGCGTCCCCTGCATCGGCAGGCGGACTCTCAACCACTGCGCCACCAGGGAAGCCCTATAATTTTTAAAAGAGCAAAAAATGTTTGCTTTAAAAACTACTAAATACTTCCGGGAGCCCTCTCCCTCTCCTTTCTGGTCCAAGGTCTCACTCTATATAGGCCACTTTCTCAGGAAGGCCTTCCAAAGCACCTGCACCCTAAACAGACCAGGTTCCCTTATTACACACTCTTATAAGCTCCCTGTGATTGTGTTTTGTATATCTTAATATAACTATAATTAGATAATTATTTGTGAAATTATTTAATGTCTATCTTCTCTACCTAGGTCTTAAATTGCTGTTTCTCAGGGCTGTTCTAGGCTCTCTGCTGTTATATACCAGGAGTTCCTGAAATGAGGTCCATAACATAACCGTGAAATTATACACTTGTTACATTAGTGTATTTTTCTTCAGATACTCAAAAAATGACCTTTAAAAGGGTTAAGAACCAAAAGTAGTAGATTTATGTTGTGTACCTACCCAGAGCCATCCTTTCTTTGGGGAAACAACCACTTGCCCATCTCACATGGTTCCAAGAAGGCTATTCGTCCCTGACTGCTCCAGTGGGCATATAAGCCAGTTCTGGCCAATGATGGTACCCCAGACTCCATGTAGACCCGATAACAATCTCCCCATGAGACAGAATACATGCACCTGGGAAAGAAGTGCTTTTTCCCTCTCTTGAATCCATAGCAATAAGGCCCATTATAAGCCTAGAGTTACCAGTGGTCCTCTCTGCCAGATGAGGCCAAAAAAGAGGTAAGCAGAGGGCTTCCCTGGTGGCGCAGTGGTTGAGAGTCCACCTGCCGATGCAGGGGACGCGGGTTCATGCCCCGGTCTGGGAAGATCCCACATGCCGCGGAGCGGCTGGGCCCGTGAGCCATGGCCGCTGGGCCTGCGTGTCCGGAGCCTGTGCTCCGCAACGGTGAGAGGCCCACGTATCGCAAAAAAAAAAAAAAAAAAAAAAGGTAAACAGAGAAGAGAGACCCCCGATTACATCATCTGAACACTTAGATCCAGCCATACCTACTTCCAGTCTTTTCAAAAACGTGACGGGCGGGGTAGGAGGGGAGCCTTTTTCCCCTTTAAACTATGAGTTAGGTTTGTCACTTGCAAGCATAAGTCACCTGAGAGAGCCACCCAATTCCCACTGTTGAAATATACAACTTATATAGTAATCACTCCCAAATGTCTACCTCCAGCCCAAATCACTGTCAAACTCCAGACCAATATATGCAAGCAACTGCCAAGTAGAGCTCTCTACCTGGTGTTTCAGAGGATCAAAACTATTTTCCTCCAGAAGCCAGCTCTCCCTCCACTTTTTTCATCTCAGCCAACAACACACATCTACCCTACCAGGTTTCCGATCTAGAAACCTGGGAATCATTCTTGACAATCCCACTCCTCCTCTCTCCCCCAGCTAATTACCAAGTCCTGTCCATTCTACGCCCTAACTACCTGCCACTATCCTAGTCTGAGCCAGGATGGAACAGCTTCCCTACAGTTTCAGTGTCTTCAGTCTTCTTTTCTTCAAACTGATTCTCCGCTATGTAACTAATCTCACAAAACTGCAAATTTGACTATTTTATCCCCACACTTGACATACCACTATCCTCCTTAAGTGAACACCCAATTATATACAGATAGAGCAACAACCAAGCTCCACAGCTTCAGATGTTATTAGTGGTAGGTATAAAAAATGTATACAGTAAGAAAACAAGGTTCATCAGAAACATAAAAGTATAGAAGAGTAACAATGTCCATAATATCAGGGTAGCTCAAATTCACCAGTTTTTAATAAAAGATACTCAAGAATATCTTTCCTTATCTAGTTTGTGCCTATTCATTAGTTCTATATTTAACTGCCCTTATGAACTTGGTTTAGGGACCCCCCCTGAGTCCACAAGATGGATTCCACTAATCATCTGATCTCCTTAAGACCCTACTCTAGTGCTTTCTTCAAAAAACATTACTGGGATCTTTGAGCATGTCATTTTGTTTCTATCAATATTTTTATTTATTTATTTATTCATTTATTTTTGGCTGTGTTGGGTCTTCATTTCTGTGCACGGGCTTTCTCTAGTTGTGGCGAGCGGGGGCCACTCTTCATCGCGGTGCGCAGGCCTCTCACTGTCGCGGCCGCTCTTGTTGCGGAGCACAGGCTCCAGACGCACAGGCTCAATAGTTGTGGCTCACGGGCTTTGCTGCTCCGCGGCATGTGGGATCTTCCCAGACCAGGGCTCGAACCCGTGTCCCCTGCATTGGCAGGCAGACCTGCCTGCATTCAACCAATGCGCCACCAGGGAAGCCCCTATCAGTATTTTTTTAGCACTGACAGCCTTTAAAATATTGGCTATACAGCACTATTTACAATAGCCAAGACATGGAAACAACCTAAATATCCATCTACAGATGAATGGATCAGATGTGGTATATATATACAATGGAATATTACTCAGCCATAAAAATGAATGAAATAATGCCACTTGCAGCAACATGGACGGACCTAGAAATTATCATACTAAGCGAAGTAAATAAGACACAGAAAGATAAATATCAAAGATATTTGATATCATATCAAATATCATTTATATGTGGAATCTAAAGTATGACACAGATGAACTTATCTACAAAACAGAAACAGACTCACAGACATAGAGAACAGACTTCTTGTTGCCAAGGGGTAGGGCAATGAGGGAGGGAAGTATTGGGAGTTTGGGATTAGCAGATGCAAACTATTATATATAGGATGGATAAACAACAAGGTCCTACTGTATAGCACAGGGAACTATATTCAATATCCTGAATCAACTTTGCTATCCAGCAGAAATTAATACAACATTGTAAATCAACTATACTTCAATAAAATTTATTAAAAGTTGGCTATAAGGACTTCCCTGGTGGCACAGCAGTTAAGAATCTGCCTGCCAGCTGATTCACTTTGCTATAAAGCAGAAACTAACACACCATTGTAAAGCAATTATACTCCAATAAAAATGTTAAGGAAAAAAAAAAAAGAATCCTGCCAATGCAGGGGACACGAGTTCAATCCCTGGTCCGGGAAGATCCCACATGCTGCAGAGCAACTAAGCCCATGCACCACAACTACTGAGCCTGCGCTCTAGAGCCCGCGCACCACAACTACTGAAGCCTGCGTGCCTAGAGCCTGCGCTCCGCAACAAGAGAAGCCACTGCAACGAGAAGCCCATGTGCAGCAATGAAGACCCGATGCAGCCAAAAATAAATAAATATATAAATTTATTTTTTTTAAAAAAAGAAAATCCCTTTCTTCAGAAGGGGTTCCATCCAGAATTAGAAAATGGAGAAGACTTCAAAAAGAGATGGAATTTGAAATGGAGCTTGACGGAGGCAGAACTTGTACATACGACAATTAACTATTTATGCAGTCCCAGTAGAGAGAGAGTTATAAGCAACAGCAGAAGAAGGGTGGAAAGAACTTGTGCAGGAAGCAAAAATAGTGGAAGATAAGAATCTGGCAAATCTGAGGCAAATCCCAAGGAAACAATTTCATTTAATAGAAGACACTGGAAACTTCTAAGTGAGGAAGTGACAAGAATGGGATTCAAGATTAATTTAGGCAGAAATGCATAAGTTAACCTGGATAAAGGTGGAAGTAAAGGCAAGAAGATCATAACATTAGGCCAGGTGGGATGAGAACCTGATTCAGCTAGCAGGAAAAAAAAAAAAAAAAAGATTGAAGAGGGAAAATTATCAAATATACAAATATATACACAGGACGTAATATTGTATACAAGTATATCGAGTCAAAGAAATTTAAAGAAAAAAGAATTATGTGAAAACCAAATAACATTAGACTTGAAAACTCAATAAATAAATTTCTGGAAAAAATATTAAACACTAAAATTCACACAAGAAATAGAAAACCTACACAGATCAACAGCTATTAAATAAACTGAAATGGTACTCAAATTCCTCTCCAGGAAAAAAAATATATATATAAGCCTGAATGCTCTTACAGGTGAGTTCTGCCAAACTCTCAAGTAAAAGATAATCCCAGGGGCTTCCCTGGTGGTGCAGTGGTTGAGAGTCCGCCTGCCGATGCAGGGGACGCGGGTTCGTGCCCCGGTCCGGGAAGATCCCACATGCCGCGGAGCGGCTGGGCCCGTGAGTCATGGCCGCTGAGCCTGCGCGTCCGGAGCCTGTGCTCCGCAACGGGAGAGACCACAACAGTGACAGGCCCGCGTACCGCAAAAAAAAAAAGATAATCCCAGTCTAAACTGTTCCTGAAAAGAGAAAAAAAGAAGGAAAGCGGCCCAACTCACTTTGCAATCTATTATAACCTTGTTACCAACATGTATTAAGAACTGTACCAGAGCTGGCATGAACAGATAGAAGAGTGACAATACCATGAAAGCAGAACCAATAGATGTTGGCTACAGACAACACGTGATGGGATGGGGAAAGGACTAGGTTTGGGATAACATCAACAAAAATAAGGAACACCAGGGAAACAAGTTTGGTAAGAAGGACGAGTTCACTTTGAACCTGAATAATCAGGTAGAGGTACGCATAAAACAATTTGAAAAACCAGAATTCAAGGGCAGAAGGGAAATAAAGAATAGAGATTTGAGAATTATTCAGACAGAAGGGTCTGAAACAATGTCAAAGGACCAGAGATGTATGAAAAATGATCTGAAAAGTGAAACTTGGAGAACACTTACATTAATGAGGAAGAAGGAAGAACAGAAAGTGAAAAGGGGCAAAGAGTAACGAGGTCAGTATAATGTCACAGAAGCCCTGTTTTCATCTAGTTAATTCATACTTATCCTTCAGAACTGTCACAGGGTTCCAATGTAACATTTTTAAGAAGGCCTTCTGAGATTCTTCCAACATACACCAGCACCAGGTCAGGCCCCCATTTTAAGCTCTTATAAATACTCTGTACTTTATCTATACAATTATATTTAATTATAGAATTCACTCTTCAATATACGTCTCCTTCAGTAGACTTTAAGCTCCATGAAGGCAAGGCGCCATATCTGTTGTTGCCTCCTACTGACTCGTGTGTTACGTTAGAATACAGTAAGTATTCGTTGAATGAAATGGACAGGTGAATGGTGGACAAGGAAAAGTATTTCAAGAATGATGGGTCGATGTTAAATGCTAAAAAAACGCTCAAGCTGACTTGGAAAGGGGGCTTTAAAAGTGTTTATTAGGTTACAGGTGACCTTTGTGAAGGTGAAATCCAGATAATAAGGGGTTAAGAAGTGAATGGATCGCCAGGAAGTAAAGGCAGGAAAAGTAAACTGTTCTTGGCAATGTCTAGAGTTGGGATTATGAAGGAGTGAATTGTAATTTTACTTCATTTTGCTCTATTTTTCTTAACAAACATGTATCACTTTTATAAGGACCTAATTTATTTTTATTGTTAATATGATTTGAAAAGGAAAGGCAGCAACAAGACAGGTTGAGGGAGTAGCAGACTCAAGGGAAGGTTTTCGTAAACTGAAGCAATCTTAAGCACATTCGTACTTGTAAGAACTCTAAGACAAAAGAGTAACTTATACTCCATTAAGTAGGAAAGAAGAGAAAAATGAAATAAGGTGTTAACCAGGAGGAAGGACAAAAAATATTCTTCCACTAAGATGGAAGGAAAGAAGATGATAAAAGGAATCCAGTAAATTCTGGAAGGAGCTCCCATTGGATGCCTCAATGTTTTCAGGAAAGGATGTGAAGTGAAGAAAGCAGAAAAAGTTTGAAATGAGTTCTAATGTGCGGGCGGGCGGGCGGGGGCGGGAGGGCGGGGTGGTGGTGCAAAACAGGAGTGGAACACTGATTCTGTTAAGAGGTCATTCTAAATTTCAACTGGCCTTTTGTAAACTGCAACCCATTTCTAGCTCAGAACTGCCCATATTTTAGCTTTAATTTTAAATATTTAAATAAAATTCTAGTTCAGAAACTTTCTATTTCAACAACTTAAAAGTTATAAGCATTGATACATTCTACTTTAATTCAGACTTGAACTCCTCTTTTGAAATAAATACAATAAAGGAGCTGTTTTCAACTCAAGCAACAAATGAGCGATCATTTCAAGTATGAGTTTACTGAAAAGCACTCCTAAACGTCAGAGTGTCTGCAGAGAAAGGCTTTTTGTAGTTGTTGTTTAACTCTTCGCATGCCTCACTTTAACAGATCCTGAATAATAGAGAAAATCTTGGGTTCAAATCCCAGCTCATTTAGACAAGTCATACAACCTGTTAGCGTCTCGGTTTCCTCTTCTAAAAAATGAGGAATATACTAACCAGGATTATCATAGGGATTAAATGACGTAACACAGGTGAACGTGCCAAGTTCGTACTATGTACTCGGAACAGTTTGCTAACCGTCTGAAAGACAAAACCTGCAGCACTTTGACCAAATTAAAACATCCGAGAGCCTGAAAGAGCACAAGTCACAAAACGCCAGATCCTAGCACACAGCACATTATGTTTCTTCCCTGACGCAAGCTTTTTTTTTTTTTTCCTTGCCAAACCTTTCCACTAGGAGTCTGGAAAGAGAAAAAAAGGGTTACATTCAATCCAGCAGAAAGTTTTCAGAAACTGAAGTGCAGAATCACAACAGACATGGCAGCGGAGGCAGCGCAGGACAACAGGTGAACCTCTGAGAAACCTGGCACCTTCCCGCGGGCAAGTTTTGCGGGAGGGCTGGCAGTTCCTCCTGGCTCTACCGCCCCACGAAACAGACATTCGTTTTCTCTTTCTTTTTTTTTTTTTTTTTTTTTTTGCAGAAACATAATGGACAAATCGCGAATATCACCCTCGCAGCTCCCGGGCGGGGAGGTGAGCGCCTTTCCCATTTAAGGATTCAAGAATCGTCCTTGGTGGCGGCTTTCGCCCACACAGCCTCCCCAAACTCGGCCTGAAACCCGGGGGTGGGGAACAAAGAGGGGCCCAGAGGCGGGGACGTCGCGGGGGGCAGCCAGGGGGCCCGGGTCTCCGGCAGGGCCAGGCCCGGGGCGGCAGGGCCCAGTCGGCCGCGGCCTGACACAGCCGGGGCAGCGGGGACGCTGCTGAGCGGCCAGGCCCGCCGGCCCCCAGCTCGGGCCTCCCTCGCACTCCCTGCTCCCCCCGAAACTTCGCCCCGAGCCCGCGCCAGCTTCCCTGCCGCGGCCGGCCTCTTCCGACGCGCACACGCACTCTCCGGACGAGCCAACTCACCCGGACCCTGGGGAACTCATCCTGCAGCCCTCGGCGCGGAGCGGGGTGGGCGCGGCGAGCCGCCGGGGCAAGGCGGGGGCCCGGCTCGGCCTCCGCCCTGGGCGTGCAGCGGCCCCAGCCCGGTCGCCCCTCGTGCGGCCGTACGATTCTCGTCTCGCGCTGACGGACGCGGCGCAGCCCGAGCCTTCCTGCCCGCCCTCCTCCCTCCTCCTTTGCCGAGCTCCAGCAGGCGGATTCCAATCTCGGCAGCCGTCGCCGCCGCCGCCGACACTCGCCTAGGAGGGAGGAGTGGAGGCGGGGGGGCCGGCACGGGAGCGGGGTCTGGGGGGAGGGGCGGGCCTCCGCGAGACTGGTTGCAGCGCGCGCGCACTGGGAGGGCGCCCGCCCCGCCCGGCCGGGGACGCGAAAGGAGCCGAGCGCGCGGCGGAAGTGACCGAAGGGTCTGAGGTGCTCGGCGCCCCACTGCCGGGGAGGACGGCTGGCAGCCGGCAAGGGGGCGCCGGGCTGCCGTAGGGGAGGGGGGGTTCTCCTCCGCGCGGCCCCGTCGGCCCCTCCTCACCGAGATGCCCCATTGCCGCTGTGGCGGGGCTGGCCAGTGTCCGGAAGCCGTGTCGAGCAGACGCAGTGCTCGCGCCGTACACGACTGAGCGCCGTGGAACGGCGCGGACATCGTAGCCCCTTGCTGCGCGCTGGCCGGGCCCCCCGGCACTGCCAGTGTTCCGGGGTTCCTTCGTGTGGACCCCTCACCCCGACAAACTCTAACTCAACAAAAATTCTGACACGTGAGGGCAGGTCAGCGCTTGCGGAATAAGCCTAATCGCTGAGAATTCACACGCCACGGCGGGGAACTGCCCGATCGTGGTAGTAGTGGTTGCGACAAAGAAAAGAATAATGTAGCCACAGTACAACCATTATTCACCCACAGCTCCCCGGCTTCTCTTTCTGGGCTCTTTGCCAGCGTGCCGAGGCGCAGGTAGGGAGGTGGAGGTGGACAGGCTCCGAGTGAGCTGCAGGGGAAAGGAGCATTTCCGCGTCGGTCCTGGAGCTCCGAGGCCTGGCCCGCCCGCGGACCCTGTGATGGAGCCCGTGAATTCCAAAGGCATAAGATGAGGAGCGGCGTTAACCCAACAGAACTGAAGTCAGCGGACTATAAATATTGCTCCCTTCTCTACCTTTGGCTCACTCCAGGGACCTCGGGTACACTCCGGAGTCTCATTCCCTCCATTTGGAAAACATAAATAATTGTCACTACCTCTTTTCTTCCATTTGTCCTCATTCTTTGGAAAATGCCGTTAAAAGTATTCAATGTCCTGGATGTGAAGAAAGAGTCTAGGTCCCTTCTTAACAACCAAATGTGACCTTGATCTCTTTGGTAAGTCTTTCAACGAATGTATGGTGTTAAGTCTCTTTACAAAAGATACTCTTTTTTAAAGTTACCTTTATAAAATCACTTTTTAAACTGTGGGTAAAAAGAGGCAAGGAAAAGAATGTGCCAGGCCCTGATGTTTGTGTTTTACACACATTCTCCCTTGAGAGACATTTAGATTCCAGGCCTTTAGATTCCATTTATATTCTTCTTTAAATAGCTAAATTCCCTTACATTCTTGTTTAATGGGTTTTTTTGGTCCATCTTTTATTCTGTCCCCCTTTTATACATCCACCTTTACCCTTAATTCCTCAGATACCTTCCATAATTCCAAGTTATTTTTCAATTCTATTTATTCTTGAATTTTTTTCCTGAACTCTATACCTGTCAGGTTTGAGAGTCATGGATCTTGCTATGCAGGATGAATGTATGTTACATGAGTTTCCCTGCATCTCCTAAAATTTGTCACTTTTTCAAGTTTTCTACATAGGACACTGCTTTGATATCAAGGGAAAGGGTGGACCTTTTGCTTGAGGAGATTCAGACTGATCGACTAAAGAACTCATTGCTGTAAGCTGAGCAATGTGTCATGGCAGATAAAACTATGAGAAGTGTGTTAATATACCCTCTAGAGCCTAGTTCAATTTTCAGACATATGAATCAGTCTATAAAATAGACAACCTCAGGTTGGCAGTTTAGTACATCAAGTTTCCGAAATGTACAAATCTGTGTTGCCTAGGTTGTGTTATATGCCACTGTAGAAATAAAAGCAAAACTGAAGCATAAAATTTTAAGTCATGACATCTTTGCTTCTCTACAAAAGGATCTCCTTTTCAAGTTTTCGGAAATTTTACTAGACATCCTTTTGCTTTCCTTGGATAAGGCCCACCTTAGTGCCCAGGCTGAAATCCTTAGCTTTATCACAGCAGGCAACCTACCTACTGACAACTGAGCAGGGCATGGTGTTTTCTCTGGTTCCTGGCACATGTATGCATGCTGGCCTGTTGCTCTGGTTTGCCTGCCCACTAAATGAACAAGAGCAGCCAGGAAGCCCAAGGAGACATCTGGACACGTATAGTCTGGCCCCCAAACTCAAAGGCAACACCTCAAGGTCCAAATTCAACATTCTCTAATGTGATGGTTTTCCTTTAAGTAGCTTAATAGAATGCTCTGGAAATGGGCCTTTTTTCTCTGCATAGTCTGTTTGAGGTACAGGTCTCAAGAGTGGTAGTTGCATGCCCAAATCACATAGCATTAGTTTGGAATGCAAAATCACCTTTCTCCTACAGTTCTCAGGACCTCAGGGACATTTTCCCTGATCACCTGTCTTAAATTAGCACCTCAACACAGCCAATTTTATTTTCTTTATGCCACTTTTTACTATATGAATTTACCTTGTTCATTTAGTTATTTGTTTATGGTCTGAGTTTCTCTGACCCTCTAGAATGTAAACTCTGTGAGAGCAAAGACTTTGTCAATCTTGTTCTCAACTGTTTCCTCAGAGCCTAGTTCCTGGCACATATCTAGTGCTCAATATTTGTTAAATGAATGAGTGAGATAAGGATAGAATTTCCTGTAAGCATTTCTGAACCTTGTCATCAAGACCCAGGTTTTTATTTATTTATTTATTTATTTATTTATTTTCGATTTTCTTTTAGCCGTGCCACGTAGCTTGCAGGATCCTAGTTCCCTGACCAGGGATCAAACCCGGGTCCCATGCAGTGGATGCGTGGAGCCTTAACCATTGGACTGCCAGGGAATCCCAAGACCAAGTTTTAGAGGGTGGCTTGGACTATGTTGAAAAGGTGAGGATGGATCAGGGAAGCTATGGATTATACCATCTTCAGTGAAAAGGAGACATCTGCTTTCAGGGAAGGCATTAGTTCGATAGAATCATCCAAGTTAATCCATCCAAAGTCATTTTCCTGCTGTAAAGACTTTATGAGGCAAAGTCAGCACTAAGTCATCGTGGGTATGGAGATAAATTAGAGTCCACTAAGGAGGGAATAGTGAAGGGATGCCCTTGACAGAGTGATGCTTTAGGTTGGTTTCAAACCCAATATTAATGGACAAGAGTGCTGTGAAGGGTAGAGGAAACAGCTACATTTTTCAGCATGGACACTACTACATCATTTTATTGGTTAATAATACCTTGTCATGGTTTAGAAGGACCAAGCCAAAACAGAAATTGTGTTTGAGAAAAAAAGATGGTTATATATAAATATAACTCAGTGCACAAGATAGAGAAAAGTTTAAAGATCTGAATTTGTTTTTTCTTTGTAATGGTATAATACTTGATTTCCCATTCTATTTTCACTTATAAATAACTTGCTCCTTTTCCCATTTCCGTTTTCACTTCTCCTTGTTTCAAAGGACTTGTTTCCTGTGATTAAAAGATGGTTTAGTGAGGCTCTTGCTACAAAGTAGTCACCACTTGGTCCTGCCTAGTCCATGGTCTCTGTAGACCTCTCCCTACTATCGGTACACCTTTTACCATAGAGCCCAATCCTCTCCTGGCCCTGTGACAGGAAGACTTCCCAGAGCTCCAGTCCCAAGCCCAGGACTCAGCCTCCTGCTGCTTCTGCTGCCTACTTGGGAAGCCCTAACCTTGGCTCCGTCTAAGCACTGACTTATAGCCCTTTACTTGCTCTTGAAGCTATGGCCTTTTAGCCTGTGTGGAACTTGATTTTCTCTGCTTGTTGTCTGGACTTTGCTCTCTGGAGTCTGCCCCAGCCCTATAACACAGACTCTTCTGTGCACTGATAGCAATGCTTGTTTGCCTTCAGCTTTTTTCCTAGATTCTCTGAGTCTGTATTATATCCATCTATCAGGGCTCCTTTCCCCCGTTACCTCAAGTTGGACATCCTGATGCCTGCTGCTCTCCTGGACTACCACCTGTTGTTTGCTTACTGCTCTCTGGCTATCAGGTACTGCCTAGAGGGCTGGAGTTCCTCCCACCCAACACCTGGAGCTGGGGCCTCCCTACCCCAGCTCCACTCAGCCCTCGGTAAATCTGTCCTTCCCTGTCCTGTAGCAGTTCACCTCCCTGCCTTTCTCTGTCCTGAGAGCAGTGGGTTTATAACCTATTACACTTTATCTTTTAACCGGATATAAATAAAGACAGAAAGTATATGTGTGTGTGTGTGTGTATATATATATATATATATATAAACATATATATAGTTGGTTTTTGTCTGGTTAAAAAATGAAGTGTAATAAGTGCTTGTAATATGTGTATATGTGTATGTGTATATATGTATATATATGTATATTTATATTACACGTATGTACATGTATAACCCATATCTGACTGTACTTACTACTCCTAAACACTGATTCTACTCAAGAATTCCTTTGGAAAAATAAATAAATAAATAAAAAGAATTCCTTTGGCACTAGTAGTCCAGAAATCCCAGCATCTGGAGCTGAGTAAGATTACCTTGTGAATGATCAGTCAAAGAAAGACAAGGTGTCATGATAAAGATTCAAGCTGAGATAACTGAGGAGATAACAATCCTGGATCAGGAATGCTATGTCATTAACAGCCATACTGTATCAACTGTACATGCTGTACCTAGTTATCCAAATGTATTCCTTGGTGTAGTGTGGTGCTACCAATGTGCATAGGCATACTAGTTTATCCACCACATATGTTGGGGTACCTGTCCCTGTGTGGGACACAAAATTCTAGGGGACAGAAACTGTCTTTTTCTCACTCCATTGTTTCCCTAGGATCTAGCACGCTGCCTGGCACACCAGTAGGTGTTCAATAAATACTGAATGAATGAATGACTAAGTGTACTAGGCATTATAGTAGACTCCTGTCCCCTAAAAGCTTAAAATGTAGTAAAATAAGATGTGTACATAATTCCTTTATTTGATGTTTGTTTCTGAGGCAGGATTTATTGCCCTTAAAATAGCTGCTAATTCATTTTGTCCTCTACTGATAGTTTGCCCTCACTCATTTCTTCTATTTTTATCAACAAAGGCAGGGTTGGTTTCTTGGCTTTTGTTTTTAATATTTTTGAGGCTTAGTGTTAAAGCACTTACCTTGAGGGAATGAGAGTCTAAGAAATGCTGTAATGATAGCACGGAACTATCACTGACTATCACTTTTTTTTTTTTTTTTTGCCACGCCATGAGGCTTCATACCAGGGATCAAACCTGAGACCACGGCAGTGAAAGCCCAGAATCCTAACCACTAGGCCACCAGGGAGCTCCCCATCACTGACTTTAAATTTACCAACTCTTCAACAAACAGTGCTTGAGTTCTGAAGTTCCATGTGCTCTTTAAAAAACAACTTCCTCAGATCTCTCATGGGGAAACATCATCAAATATCCAATCAGTAATCAGTAGCTGTCAGTGTTTCTTTTAAAATGTAGGTTTTACATTTGGTTTGCTACCCACCTTAAAATCTGTCTTCCTCGCTGTATACCTGAATTATACCAGCTCTCCTAATTGGTCATTCCCTCTTTCAACCGATCTTGCTGAGTTTTTCCAAATTTCACTTAATGAAATGCCACTGTCATCGAAATCTGAGAACCACTGCTGTATGGCAGTGTTCTGTTAGACTGGTCACTCCACTTCCTGCAGAATGGGCCACATTCATTCTCCTTTTAATGCCATTCTCCTGCCTGCAATGCCCAAGTACCACCTCTTGCAGGAAGTCATCTTTCACGGCTCCATCCTAAACCCCTTAGGCTTTTCTCTCTATGGTCTATATCACTGATGTTTTTGCATAGTTTAGCTGTTCCTATGTCTTTCTCCCAAATATGATTTCATACCTTTATTCACTTACATATGAATAGGGGCTATCTAGCCTCCCAGCCTGGGGAAGGACAGTGTAGAGGGTATCAAAATACACAAGGTATCAAAATAGCAGCCCCAGGCTGGAGCCTACCATTGTGGTAGTCAAAATTCTTGCCTCTTAGTTTTCAAGGTCCAATTGGAGGTGGAGGGGTGGTCACATACTTTTCAATGCATCTGCTGTGCTGCTCTGTCCCTCAAGGTCAAAGAGGGTACTCCTGTTCCTCCTTCCTTTCTACCCTCCCCTGCCCCAGATTGTTAGCACAGTTGCTGTAGTCACTGCACTGAGCACCTCGGGCGGCTACGTTGCAAGACTCCAAGGGGAGCCATCCTGCTTTTTGTGAAAGATGCTCCCTGGAGTTGTGCGGTGCACGACTTGCACCTGGCCCCACTGAACACCATGAAAGAGCCACTCCAAGTGCAGGCAGGGAGCCTAGTCCCTAGCTTGCTTAAAGAACCAGCTTTTTAAAATTATTATTAACATTATATATCTATATGTAACATTATATATTACGTAGATATAGATATAACACTGTATTTTATTATATAACATTATATACCTTTCAGGGCAATTGGGGGAAATGAAAGTGGCAAGATGAATATTTTTTAGAATTAAGTCAATTAGAATCTCATATAAGATGTGTAATTAATCAAAATGTTCATTTATTTGATCAATGTAAATGCTCAATAACAAAACTTATTCTGTTGTTATACTTGCAATAATGCATCATGCTAATCAAATTTTATATATATACCATATTTCATCAAAACTAAGATACCATTAATTATAAGCGCTGTTATTTTATGTACAACTAGGAAAGAAAAGCACTGCCAATTAAACTATGTTACATCATTAATTGTAAGACATCTTAATTTCAGAGGTGATACAATGTCAAAAAATGTGCATCTAAGAATTGATGAAATACAGTGTGTATTAATGCATCTAAAAGGCAAAACAACACCATGCAGTCCAGGAGTTTGAAACGTTAGGTTTCTGGGTTTTTGACGTGTAACTTATTTGTTTATTATGCATGATCCTCGAATAGCCACACTATGAATGTTAACCACAAGAGCAGAGACAGTACAGTTCAACTGCATATAGACACGTAAAACAAAAGTGAATAACTTATGATTCAGTCACACAAAGTTTAGAAGAAATACTAGCATCAAGTCACAAGCTTGGATTACATTACAAATAAAAAATTAACTTTTTGACATCTGCTTATACTGAAAACGTGCAATGACAAGAGAAATGGACATGTTTTTATCTTTGGAAAAAGTCAAACTAAACAATCAGAAAAATCTCAGCGGTGCAGTAGAATGACTTTACATTTATCCTGGAAGCTGAACAATAGTGCTTGCTGCTTATGGGGCCATCAGGAAAAGCCAGCTGTGGATTTCTTTCTAGTACAATTAATTGCTTCCGTTGTATATAAAATCGAAAGAATTGGGTGCTTTAGTGCGGAAAAAGGATATCCTGCTACACTGCTCCTATTTCCTCACAAAAGCTATTATTGAGCCTTTTGCCATTAATTCACATGCATTGGATTATCCTGTGATGAAAGACCAAGTGGCTTTTCATTTTTATAGTCTCTTATCTCCTATTTATTTGGCACCTCTCTGGAGATACCCGCTCTTCTCCCAAGACTGGTTAATTGCTAGGATGTCAGAAGGTAGCTAATGACTGACTTCCTTTTCTGAGACTAATTGTGAGCCCATCTCTGTACGTTTTCTTGGAGTGGCCTTTCTCACTGCTGAGAGATATTCCGAGTTCTGTTATTACTTGAAATGACAGAGGCATTTTCAGTGCCAGCTTTCAATCCCTGCCCACCGTTTACTCTGAGACCAGCAAGTGACTCTTTTATAAATCCTCTGTATAGACCTGCACTGTCCAGTATGCAATAGCCACTTGCCATGTGTGGCTATGTAAATTCTGAATCAGTTAAAATGAAATTAAAATTTTAAATTCAGTTTCTCAGTCTCAGCCCACTAAGAGCTCAACAGCCACATGAGGTTAGTGGCTACCATATGGGAAGAGTGCAGTGATAGAACATGTCCATTTTCACAGAAGGTTCTATTGGACAGTGTTGCTATAAACTGACCTGCTCTGTTCAGGCCTCCTGAACAGTATCTGAGCCCATCTTCTGAATTGATATTTCTGTGCTCACCATTCAAGACAAGTGGTAGAAAGGCTACTTTCAGGATCATCTCTACAGTTTGTTACTTGACAAGTTTCTCTGAACATGTAGAGCACCAGAAATAGGGGGGTTGCTGTTCAACAGGTATAAGGTTACAGTTATGTAAGATGCGTTCTTACCACAATAAAATAAATAGATATATATGTATATTTCTTAACGGTAGAAAACTGACCAAAATGTTAATAGTGTTTGTGGCATCTCCAGGTAGTGGGACCATGATTACTTTTTTCTTCTTCCTATTTAAATGTGTTTTGGGGGGGTTTTATTCAATAAGCACATATTCCTTTCTTAATTAGTAAAAATCACATTTAAGATACTTAAACCCATTCATTTTTTTTGTCACCAGTTTCAAACTAAGGTGGTTTTATCCAGCCCCTGCCTTTAAAGAGAGGAAGTAGTCATTTTGAGCAACTGTTTCTTTAAAAATTAAACTCAGCCAACAGCTTTTAGTTGCGAGATCTGTATTCCCTTCTATCCTAGCATGAAAAGCATCAGAGAACCTGTCCTAGAATCCTGCCAAATAGAATCACAAAACATCCATCTGGAAGAGATGGTTCACGATCACTAGCAATTGTCTCACCCAGGCATTTCTTGGGCATTTTGCCAGGATCCATGCATTTCTAGACTATAGTTCAGAGTCTCAGAATCAAGGCCCAACAGGTTAAGGAGGCTCATGGAGCTGAGGAGAGCTCTATTTTTACCACCGAAAAGAGAACCATAAAAAAGAAATCCTTGTTTCCTAAAAGTTCAGGCATGATCATACAGGTTTAATTAGGAACAGCAAGCTGTTTACAGAAAATTATAAACTGTATAAAGCAGACCTCAGTGAACACTCCCAAAGGATGTCCCATGAACCCTTACTTCTCCAAGTCCAGATTCAGCAGATCTGGCTTGGTGAGGTAGGGTGCCGCAATGCCAGCCAAAGGAGTATCCCAAAAGTCCCCTTCCAGAACTTTCCATGACCAAAGGAGAGGGTCAAGAGATCATGGAAAGCCTCTGTTTTTCTTTCCTTTTGTCCTTGAAACTTGAAGCCAATCCACAATTTCCTTGACTGCTACTGCACCCGCCAAGTAGAGAGACACTTCAGATACAAGCTAAGCAACATTAAATGGTGGGAAGAACACCAACTTTGGAGTCAAAATTCTGGCTGAACTTCCTAATTTTTGACCTTGGGCAGTTTGTCACCCTCTCTGAATCCCAGTTTCTTCATCTATAAAATGAGGATAAATAATACCAATCTAATGAGGCAGATGTGAGAATTAACTGAGAGTATTTGGAAAACAGTTGGCACAGAATCCACACTCAATTAATTTCACTTACCTTTCCTTTTCGTTCTAGGAAGTGATTGGTCCATTGGTGTTCTATTGAAGGGGAAGGAAAACAAACTGTAAAACTCTTAATGAGCCTTACTTCAAACACAGCCCAGTGCAGTTCAGTAATTAGTATATGAGTTTTGCTTCAGCTTGGGGTGGGCCCCAGTTCTTCGTTCCAGCCCTGGCTCAGGAATTTCCTTCTCTAGAAAGCCTTCGCTGCCCACTCCCAAGCTGATTAAGTGTCCCTCCCGAGTAGTCCCGTGGCACCCCAAGCTTGTTTCTGTCCTATCATTTACCTTGCATTCTACTTCTCAAACCAGGGTACCCAGCATTGGGCATGGAGTGTGGGATGTTATAAGGCATCTTCTCCACAGCATCAATTTTATCTAATAATAAATAAAACAAAGGGCATATATATATTTTTTTAAGGCAAAATATTAGATTACATAAGAAATTTCACGAATTCCCTGGTGGTCCAGTGGTTAGGACTCTGTGCTTCCACTGCAAGGGGCACGGGTTGGATCCCTGGTTGGGGAACAAAGATCCCGCAAGCTGTGCAGTGCGGCCAAAAAAAAAAAAAAAAAATTCACAATTGTAGAGGGTTCCTAGAAGACATATGTTCATTGTCCTTTGCTTTTAGGTCTGCTTTTCAGAGAAGTTGGAGAAACATTTATTGCCATATGATAGTGAAATCACACGGTAACTAGTCTGTTTCTCACAGCAGACCGTGAGCTCTGTTAGGGCAGGGATTGTGCCTTATTTGCCTCTGAATCACAAAATTTAGCTACTTAGCATGAGGCCTGGCTCAGAGTAGAGGCTCCATGCAAGTTTATGGAGCTGAACCCAACTCTCTGTCTTCCTCCAGTACTTTGGGGAAACTATAGTATTTCCACCAAGGAGAGGAACTTTGAAATTGTTTAACTGACAGGACTTCACATCGAGTGCCTGTTAGATCACAATCTTAGCTGTACTTTTGGGAAAGGTATTAAACTATCTGACCTTTGTCTTCCCAACCTGGTAGGGTTGTGAAGACTCAATGAGAAAAGATTCACAAAGTGAATTGCGCTTGGCACATAGAAGGTGCATGGAAAAAAGCTTCTTTACTTTTCTTTAAAGTCACATTCTAGTCATTAATCTACAAGCTAAGAGATGATTCTGGTCATTTCAGTCATTCCAAGCAACCTAAAATGGACATGGTACCCACGGCTCAAGTCTCAGCCACGGCCTGGAGCTTCCTCTGCAGCACCCTGGTCCTTCCTCCTAAACCTCCAACCTAATATTACCATACCATCCAACGGCTTCCTTACTGTCTTGGTGACCTTCCCATTACACCTGGGCTTATAAGATAGAGATAATTCAACTAGAAGGTGGAGAAAGATAACCACCTGTTAGGAGTGTGAGCTGCACAGTCAGGACCCATTTCAAGTCTTGCTTCACTGAGTAATCTGATTTGTTCTCCCAACTCTGAGGCATGTCTTGATCCTGGTTCTGGAGACAGAACCTGGTCCCGGACAAATGTTGCCAATCCCTAACTTAGAGCATGAGCCAGGGAATCGGGATCCCCAAATGGCTGTGTCCTTCGTTCTGTTGGCCTGGGTCTGGAGTATATTTACTGGGAAACTAATGAAGCTTAAGTTTCAGGGTCCCGCACTTTCAAAGGCCCCTCTTTATGCTGAGAGTTCCTTGAAATGTTCTAGGTTGAGAGGGGAAGTCAGGTTGCAATCGGAGCATTCCTATGTAAGCTTTTCTGATAAGTTTGCCTAAGAGATTTTAGAAGAAAGACACAGAGAGCCATGATTCCAGGAATTTGTTGTGATTCTTTCTTGTCCTTCTAAATAAATACTCAGTTTTGTAGTTAATTTTGTGTTTGAAATTTTATATTCTTTTTCTTAAAGATGGCTCCACAAAACCTGTGCCTACCTTTCTCCAATATCTCCCTACCCTACAGCTCACCAGAAAGTCACAAGTATGAGAGGAGAGTCCACAGGGGTCTCTGTAGTGATGACTCCATGCGAGGTAGACTCACCCTCACTACCTGCGTTCCATCCTCTCCTACAGGCACATGCTGGGCACCTTGTACCAATTTCCTTCCACAAATGCTAGGACCCTTTAGCATTCCCAAGTACTTCTTTAGAAGTAAAAGAGAAAACCTCTGTTAGCTGACTTCTCCCCTGAATCTAAAAACTATTTTGAAATAGTCTCTTTATACCTATTTTTATGCATCAGTAGACTTTGAACTAGAGAGAGGTAAGGGGATAACTGACTTGCAAATGGAAAGGTAGTCTGTAAGAACTTTTGCTTTTTTTTTACATTAAAAATTTTTTTGAATTGAAGTATAGTTGATTTGCAGTGTTACAGGTGTAGAGCAAAGTGATTCAGTTATATGTATTTATATTCTTTTTCAGATTCTTTTCCATTATAGATTATTACAAGATATTGAATATAGTTCCCTGTACTATACAGTAGGTCCTTGAAGAATTTTCTTAATAAGATGTTTTGTTTTTTTTTTAATAGAATTAGTTCATGAAAAAAGGAACACAGATCCCAGCTAAGCGATAACAAGGATGGCATCCTTTTGTCATTTCGGTTCTAAATCTCTCCAATCTAATGCCTAACTGTAGATGGAACCCTCATGATCATTATTACTCAGATAACCTTTAAAATATATTTTAGAGAGGTTTAAGTAGGATCAAACAGTGAAGTTCATAGTTTAAAAAATACACTGTTTTAAAAAGAAGGCAAATCTCAGAACAGTATATATGGTATGATTCCAATTAAGTAAACACAAAGTGTGTGTGCAGTTTGTGTGAGTGTATATACAAGAATAGGTCTGTGTTTCCCAGATTTCAGAAAACAACACTGTGCTGTATCCACACAGAACTAATGTTTCCCAGACTTTAGACAACTGCATAACACCGTTTTTTTTTTTTCTTGGCCGTGCGTCGCGGCTTGCGGGATTTGAGGGATCTGCGGGATCTTAATTCCCCCACCAGGGATCAAACTTGGTCCCCCTGTAGTGGAAGCACAGAGTCCTAACCACTGGACTGCCAGGGAATTCCCTGCATACAACCTTTGCCCGTATTCATCCAGAACTGCTTGATGAACAACTTTGACATTTTTTTTCAAAAGTCTTCTAGGAAAAATAAAATGTATTCTTCTACCAAAAGTGAAGTCCTTCACTTACAGTCAAATATTTATTTCATCTCTTTGCAACTGGCAGGCATTAGAAGGCATCATCTGGCCTGCCTTACCACAGGCTCCAAGGACCTCTGTGCTCTCTCCCTCCTCTCCTGCTGCCCTCTCCTCACCTCTGCTCTCAAGCCCCGTGCCTTCACTGTGCCCAAACTGTACCCTGAAAGCCTCCACATTTCTCTTACCCTCCACTTCAAATTTTGGTGTGGTTGGTTTCTTCTCAACATTCAGACCTCAGCCCAAATGTCACCTCCTCAGCAGGGTCTTCACTGACTGACCACCCGACCGAAAGTAGCTTACTCCAGCCCCCAACACACCGCTCCGTAGCACTCACTATCTTACAGTGTATTGATTATACACTACTTGTTTATTGCTTGTCTCTTTCCTTTAGAGGGTAAGCTTTGTGAAAGCAGGAACCTTGTCTGTATTGTCATCTTCTATCCCTACAACAAAGCCTAGCCATTTAGTGAGTGTTTGTGGAATGAAAAGTTATACTTCTGTAATATTATTCAATGCTAAAAAGAAATGAGCTAGCTATCAAGCCATGGAAAAATATGGAGGAGAATGAAATGTATATTGCTAAGTCAAAGAAGCCAATCTGAAAAGGCTACATACTGTAGGATTCCTACTATATGACATTTTGGAAAAGGAAAAACTATGGAGACAGTAAAAAGATCTGTGGTTGTCAGGGGTTAAGGTGGAGGGAGAGATGAGCGAGTGGAGCACAGTGAATTCTCAAGCAACTTTATATGATATTATAATGGTGGATACCTGCCATAATACATTTGTTCAAATCTACAGAATGTGCAACACCAAGAGTGAACGCTAATATAAACTACTGACTCTGAGTGATGTGTCAATGTAGGTTCACTGATTACAACAAATGCACCACTCTGGTGGGGGATGTTAATAATGGAGAAAGCCGTGCATGTGGGGGGGCAGGGGGTGTATGGGAAATCTGTTTACCTTCTGCTCAGTTTTGCTATGAACCTAAAACTGCTCTAAAAATAAAGTCTATTAAAAAAAAACGGTATATTGCCCAAGCTGTTGATGGTTTAACTAAGTGTGTAAGTGAAACGTTGAGAAAGATTATTTGACATTAGGATTATCCTGGGAAAGTCAGAGCTCAGGAAAGCCTAAACCAAAACTTTAGGCAACGTTTCCCAAATTGGAGTTCCATACTCTGTTCTCAAATAAGTTAAACAGGTTTCTTTATCGAGGGACTCAGTACCCACACAGCTCCCACGTGTGCTGTGAATCTCTAGGGTGAATAGCATATGCAGCTACTTCCTAGCATTTGATCCAGAACCCATTCTTCATGCCACGTTATCATTCACGAGCTTAAGTCCAGCTGAATGCCAGTGCCACTGGGCAGAGCCACTTTAAACAGTCAAAGTATTTCTCCTCAGAACTAACCCCAAATAATTTAGTCATTTACCTAAATTATTAGATACATAATTTGGCTGATTCCATTCCATGAGAACAATGTTTTCTGTCTATTTTATTCACTATCACGTTCTTAGTGTCCAGAGCAGTGCCTGGCACACATTCAGTGTTCAATAAATATTTGTTGAAAGAATGAATGAATAAGCAAATGAATAAACATTTTTATTATTTAAGCTTCAGGTGTACAGCATTATGATTCAACATCTGTACACACTACAAAGTGATCAATATCACAAGTCTAGTTGCCATCCATCACCATACAGTTGACCCCCTTCACTCCTTTCACCCAGCCCCCCAATCCCCTTCCCCTCTGGTAACCACTTATCTGTTCTCTGTGTCTATGAGTTTATTTTCTTTGTTCATTTTTTTTTATATTCCACATATGAGTGAAATCATATGGTATTTGTCTTTCTCTGTCTAGCTTATTTCACTTAGCATATATCTTCAAGTTCCATCTATGCTGTTACAAATTGCAGAATTTCATTCTTTTTTACGGCTGAGAGTATTCCATTGTGTGGGTGTGTATATACAAACACGCACATATATATGTGCATATATATCACATCTTCTTTATCCATTCATCCATTGATGGACACTTGGGACACTTAGATTGTTTCTATATTTTGGCTATTATAAATAACGCTGCTCTGGCACTATTAACAATAGCCAAGACACAGAAATAACCTAAATGTCCATTGACAAATGAATGGATAAAGAAGATACGGTATATATATACATATATATATATATATATATATACATACATACATACACACAGTGGAATATTACTCAGCCATAGAAAAGAATGAAATAATGCCGTTTTCAGCAACATGGATGGACCTACAGATTATCATACTAAGTGAAGTAAGTCAGAAAGAGAAGGACAAACACTGTATGATATCACTTATATGTGGAATCTAAAATGCAACACAAATGAACATATCTACGAAACAGACACAGACTCACAGATATAACGAACAGACTTGTGATTGCCAAGGGGCGGGGAGGGAAGGATTGGGAGTTTGGGATTAGCAGATGCAAACTATTGTGTATAGGATGGATAAAAAACAAGGTCTTACTGTATAGCATAGGGAACGATATTCAATATCCTGTGATAAACCATAATGGAAAAGAATATGAAAAAGAACATATATCTGTGTGTCTGTGTGTGTGTGTATATATATATAAAAATAATAACTGAATCACTTTGCTATACACCAGAAACATAACATTGTAAATCAACTGCACTTCAATAAATTTTTTTAAAAAGCTGCAGTAGGGGCTTCCCTGGTGGCACAGTGGTTAAGAATCCGCCTGCCAATGCAGGGGACATGGGTTCAATCCCTGGTCCAGGAAGATCCCACATACCACGAAGCAACTAAGCCCGTGCACCACAACTACTGAGCCTATGCTCTAGAGCCCATGAGCCACAACTACTGAGCCTGCGTGCCACAATTACTGAAGCCTGCGTGCCTAGAGCCCGTGCTCCACAACGAGAAGTCACCACAATGAGAAGCCCACGCACCGCAACAAAGAGGAGCCCCCCTCGCTGCAGCTAGAGAAAGCCCGCGAACAGTAACAAAGACGCAACACAGTCAAAAATAAATTAAAAAAAAAAAAGCTGCAGTAATGAAAAAAAATAATGCTGCTGTGAACATAGGTGTGCATATATCTTTTTGAATTAGTTGTGTTCTTTGGATACATACCCAGAAGTAGAATAGCTGGTTCATATGGTGGTTCTATTTTTAATTTTTTGAGGAATCTCCATACTGTTTTCCACAGTGGCTGCACCAATTTACAGTCCTACCAATGGTGTACACGAGTTTCCTTTTTTCCCCATTCTTGCCAGCATGTTATTTCCTGTCTTTCCCATCATGGCCATTCTCACAAGTGTGAGGTGATACCTCATTGTGGTTTTGAGTTGTATTTTCTTAATAATTAGTGATGAATATCTTTTCATGTGTCTGTTGGCCAGCTGTATGTCTTCTTTGGAACAATATCTATTCAGATCCTCTGCCCATTTTTAAAATGGGTTGTCTGGCTTCTTATTGTTGAGTTGTATGAGTTCTTTATGCATTTTGGATATTAACCCCTTATGGGACATACAATTTGCCAGGTATGGCCTTTATTATGTTGAGGTATCTTCCCTCTATACCCACTTTGCTGACAATTTTTCTTATAAATGGATGTTGAATTTTGTCAGATGCTTTTTCTGCATCTATTGAGAGGATCACATGATTTTTAGCCTTCCTTTTATCAATGGATTTATCATGTTGATTGATTTGTGGATGTTGTAACATCCTTGTATCCCTCAAATAAATCCCACTTGATTGTGGTGTATGATCCTTTCAATGTGTTGTTGGATTTGTTTTGCTAATATTTTGTTGAGGATTTTTGCATCTATGTTCATCAAAGATATTGGCCTATAGTTTTCTTTTTCTGTGGTGTCCTTGTCTAGTTTTGGTACCAGGGTAATGCTGGCTTTGTAAAGTATTGAACAAGCAATTTTTATTTGGTCCACAGTTCCTCGGTGAAGAGGGCAGAAATTTTGGTACCAGGTAATTATGCCAAATTCTGATTCACATGGCTCATACTTCTGGGATATTTGTGGAATATTTATTCTTGCTGCTGGTTTTCCCAATGTACTTTTTCTGAATGGACAAGTTGAAGGCATTAAGAAAATGAAGCAGGAGTGAGGAGTTCTGAGCCCACTCTATTGGTGATAATAACAAGGAACATTTGCATTGCAATTTTCTTCCAAAAGTTATTACATTTGGTTCTCAAAACAAAATGCAGGTGTTATTACCTTCATTTTCAGGTAGATATGCAGGCTTAGAGAGACTCTTATGATATCATTCAGGTGGTATTAGATCATCCTTGATCTAGGCTTGATAAGACACTGGTCTTATCATGTCAAAGTCTATGTTCATTTCATGGCACCTGGCTGCCTCCCTGCTGGTTGTGTATATGCCGGGAAGCCACTTCCCCTTTCTGGGCCTCGGTTCATACATCTGGAAAATGCCCAGGTGATCTCTTAGGTTCCAACTTTAAGTTCTGTGACAATGAGCCTTTTTTTCTCCATCATCTCTGTGAAAAATTGCTATAGCTTTACAAAGTACTAAAATAAAAAGATTTTATTTCTCTTTGAAAATCTGATTCGGGTACTAAAAAATCAAATAAATTATGAAAAATATCCCTTTCTTTTAAAGTAATGCCTAGGAATAGAATACCTTGAAAAAGAATGAATTGGTTGTGTTAAACATAGTACCCTCCGAGGGGTCTTCATTATTTTAAAAAAAATGCCGTGAGAGGATTTTACTCTAGCTTATTTCAAGACAAAAGATATGGAAGAAAATAGAGCAACTTTTCTAGAAATCAAGTCATTTAGAACAGAAAAAAAAAAAAAAAACTGAACTATCTAAATAAATCTAAAGTAGCTAAATAAATAAATCTTTCCAAAGGAAAAGGCCAAGCCTGGTCTTCAGGTTATTATTTACTTGGTAAATTCATTTTGTATGCAAAACATTTGTATTATCCGCATATCCTTGTCTGTTTAAACAAGACGATTAAACTGCTGTTGGGCCACATAGCCAAAAGAGCAAGTGAATTATATGTTTCTTCTCCTTAGGGCATTTTGTTTTGTCTCAAACTTTTATTTGCAGCCATATAGAAATAACCTACTTTTGGTTGTCACATGAAGAAACTTTACACAGAAAAATCTGTATTTGCACATCCGTTTTAGGGTTTTATTTTGTTAAAAAGAATTCACACAGGCCAAAAAAAAAAAAAAACATGCAAAATATTTTTGCGCACACTTCTAACACACTATATTCCACTTCTGAAATGTTAAAAATTTAAAAAAATATCCCGAAGCAAGAGTACTTCGGTTGAAAAGTTAACATTATAAAAGCTAGATTCCTAACACAAACACTGCAGACATAAGTCACTCAGTTGCAAAAAGTTAATGTTTATAAATGTTAAATAAATGTCAACAATGAGGAGACAAGAACTGTAGATCCAAAGTGTACTCCCCACCATGAACTATTAAAAATTGTGTTTGGTGTTGTAGGACATCCACGATGTTAACTTGAAATAGACACAACCTTAACCCAACGCTACGCCAAACTTACAAACATCGAGGGAACCATATTCAGAACTACCTCCTTTTCCTGCTACCTTTAAAATGTTTGTTGCCGTTGTTGTTGATTTTGTGTTTTGGTAAATAAAAGAGTCCCTCAGAATCCACACTAGCTCTGAAATGCAGAAAAAACGATTCAATAAATGACGATGACGAAGTTCTCCTTTGAGATTTTACTTTTCTTTTTCATGATCATACACGTTTTAACGGGCACACTTGTGTGTATGTGTGTGTAAAATCTTTTAAACGATATTTTTGGAAACAACTCTAGGGAAATTTTTTCCCTTTCCTTGAGACCAGTCCCTGATAATTTAAAAGCTGTGGGTTTTTTTTTGTTATTTTTGTTTTTTAAGAGAAAACCTGCCTAGAGCCTTTCTGTACAGTCAGCAACCTCCTTGTTCCTGTATATTTGAACTTTCCAAAAATAAAAGAATGCTTGTTTGCAACTCTTGAAAAATCTCCAGGCACTCCCTGCAGATTTTACCCTGCCTGGTGCTTTATATTGACTTTTTCCCTGCACCAGAAGTAAAGAAGGGTCCTGTGGTAGGAGCACGCTTATGTCCCTCCTGGTGCTCCCTGGGGGATGTTGGTGACTTCACCCTTGGGAAAAAAACCTCGGGCCTTTTGTTAGAGACACATCTAGCTGCTTCCTTCCCCTCAGGTAGAAAGGCAGTCCCCTGGAAGCCTCAGTTCTCAGAAGAAAAAGTATTCTAATGCATTCTCATAAAACATTTCAAACATGCAAAGAGAAAATCCAAAACAGGAGTCAGGAGAGAGTAGCAGTGATTTGGAAGAGAGCCTAAATATTGTGCTGAAGGGAGAAACATCCACTCAAACCACCTGCTTCAAGGCCATGTTCAATGAGCATAATAACAGCGCTTCCTAAAAGGGAAAGAGACTATACCGCTTCCAACCTCAAAAACTAAGCTTCTCTCTTTATCACCAAACAGCTTTAAAATGCTTGCTTAACTCAAACTATCACTAATACTTTAAGGAAGTTTGAAGACCCAAGTCTATTTCAATAAATGCTTAAATAATTGCTAGATCAACTCAGCTCATACTTTTTCAAAATATTGGCCAAAATGGCAAACGTGTATATATCATATATCATCTTTCCCTTCCAGCAGTCAACACAATTGTATATAATCAGTGTACTGCTTTTAAAGGAAGATACGAGAAGGATGGAGCAGCTCTCAAGTGGGAGGTCCTGCCAGCTCGTGCGTTCTTACTGAGGTTGGCAGAAAGGAAGGTTCCTCTTCCCCACCCAGAGTTTGGGCATGTTCTCAGCCTCTTCTGCCATCCTGTTTCAGACACTGTCTCTCTCTTCTTTTCCACAGGTCACTAAGCCTGTTGGGGGGAGGGGTGCTGAGGAAGACTTCAGCAGTGAGCAGTCATAGTATTGGGAATGAAACACATGCACAAGACTAGACGTTCATGCTAACGAACCTCGTAAAGCCAAACAGAGGCCAAACACAGCCCAGAGTCGTTTTAAAATCTCCTCTCACAAACAGCAAAGCAAAACTGGAAAAACCCAATTCCACCTTCCCACCACAACTCAAAAAGAAGCTAAGCTTTCTGGGGACATTGGATGTTTCAGACTGAAAGAGGGTAGCTGAAGAGCCCTTCTTTCTTCAGCTGTCTGTGCTGTGAGCCCGACCCTTTCCTGAAGCCCTGTCGATTGCCCAGAGGCTCCCAGAAGACACCCCTCCGAGGTCTGGGCTCCCTTGAGAATGTTCAAGCCTGTGCAAGGTCTGAAGTCTGATGCGCAGAGGTAGCTGCATGACGCGAGTAATGGAATAACACTTCCTTTTTTGGTGAGGAAAGCCCAATCGGTCTTAGCTAACAAGCGCTCAGCTATGGCTCTAAAAATATCCTGCAGCGAGGGCTGTTTGGCACTTCATTTTGTTTGCTGGAGGAGCTCTAAAGAACTCCGCAGAATGCTTCAGATTCTCCATGACTGCTCTGAGCTCTGTCCCTGCTCTGGTGACCTCAGGGAAGTGTATCGCGTGGGGAAAGTTACTTTTTCTTTTTCACTTTTGAGTTCTTGGAACTCTGTCCTCAGTGTTTGGAGTACAATTCCAGTCTTGGATTAATTACTAGCTTGGTTCAGGAATCTTCATTTGGCTTCTAGTCTGAACTATGCAAATACACAATCTGTGTGCAGAAGAAAGGACTAAAATTATACTTCAAAAGGGCTCAGTCACTTCCTGTCTTCTCCCTTTTCCCCCCAAAAAGAAACATCAGCCTCCTTGAATCCTTCGTTGCCAGCAGACACCCTGGGCTCCCTACACGTTGATGGCGTGTGCATGCTTCTTGCACAAGGGTTTGTCCTTCTTGGAGTAGAATGGCTGCCCCTCCAGATTCACGTGGCAGACCTGGGACAGAGAACAGATAGGCATGAGACAGCCCATGAGGCAGGGGGACACAAACAAAAGATTTCAGCCACCCCTTTAAGACAAAGTGCTGTCACAGGCAGATGGGAGAAAAGGCAACAGCCTGCTTCTCCCTACCACAAGTGCTTGACAGCTAAAGCAGTGTAGATGCGTTGAGCTATCTAAAAATCAAGATTTCCAAAAAGGAACATGGAATAAACTCAAGTTAAATTAAATTTAATTAATGGAATACGGAACATATACACAATAAGGTGATCAACTGACCAACTATCCAAAATTTATAAGGAACCAATACAAATTCGTAAGTCAATATCCACAGAAGTGATTAACACCTAAAGAAATATAAAATGTCAGAAAAATGATCCTCACTAATAATTAAAGGAAAAAGTAATTAAAACCTCCATGAGATATCACTAGACACCTGTTAATCTAGCAAAATAAATAAAACAAAAAGCCTCAATAGCTTGTCACCTTTAACCTTATATGACTGGAGCCAGAAAATGAAAAAAAAAAAGTAATCAGTCAAAAGTCAGCAATGCCAAAAGGGGATCAGGCCGATCAGGCCTACTTGTCACTGCTAGGGACACATGAATCAGCACGGCCTTCTGCAGGGGATGTGGCAACACTGAAGAGAAGCCATGAAGATGTGCCTGCCCTGTACCCCAGTAACACCACTCTGGAGAATTTCATCTTGCAGCAACTATTGCACAGAACAGGAAAGCAACATATGCTCAACTACAAACTGAAAAACTACTAATATTTCTCTCAATGGGGAGATGATTAAGTTAATTTTTAAGGTGCATTTTTCCAACGACAGGCCACCACGAAAAAATAAATCAAATATGGCAAAGTGTATGCAGGAAAACACTGACTGAAAAAAAAAAGAGGCAAAATTATATATCCCCATGATGACAACATATGAGTGCAGTCTGAAGATGCTGACAAAATAAAAAGAAGGGAGATCAGTAATATTTGTTGAGACTACTGCGGGTCGAGTATGATGCCAGACACTCTGTATACATGGTCTCATTTTTTTTTTTTTAATCTTATTTTATTTTTGACTGTGTTGGGTCTTTGTTGCTGCATGCAGGCTTTCTCGAGTTGCAGTGAGCAGGGGCTACTCTTCGTTGTGGTGCACGGGCTTCTCATTGCGGTGGCTTCTTTTTGTTGCAGAGCACAGGCTCTAGGTGCACGAGCTTCTGTAGTTGTAGCATGCGGGCTCAGAAGTTGTGGCAAGTGGGCTCTATAGCACAGGCTCAGTAGTTGTGGCACACAGGTCCAGTCACCCCGCAGCATGTGGGACCTTCCCAGACCAGGGATCGAACCTGTGTCCCTTGCATTGGCAGGCAGATTCTTAACCACTGCACCGCCAGGGAGGTCCCTACATGGTCTCATTTAATTCCCACAAAAACTTTATGGAATAGGTATGACTGTTCCCCATTTCACAATTGAAAGCTGAGGCTCAAAGAGCCCAAGTGTCTTGCTCAAGTCACAGACCTAGAAAGTTGTAGAACCTGGGCATCCATATTCAGGTCTGCAAGACTCCAGTTCTAAGCTCATTCTCCCCACACCTCATAGCAGAGAGGGGCTATGTTTACTTGAAATTGTTCTGGGTTTACGGACTTGTATCGAGGTAGTTCACTAAGCTTGCTGGACTACCAGTATGAGGTCTGGTCCTGGGTGGGCAATCTGCCAGTTGCCAGTCAGCTGGGAAGTCACATAGGCTGGGACAGGCCCTAGCCTCAGAGAGGGCACTGAAGATCTCTAGTGGGGAGCAGAATTGGGGACCACATCCAGGACATTGACATGAGAGGAAGTGCAGGTGGAATTCCCAGGTAGAGGTAAGCATGAGGATACAGAAATCACCCTTCCGAGATGAGCTTGGGCCACTGAGCACGTGTCTGCTCCAAGAAAGCTGGAAAGAAAAGTGGCATCATGGTGGTCCCAAGTGTGAGGCCCTGATGGCCCAGTTGAGGACGTTATACCTGAGATCACACAGGGCTGCCAATGGGCTCTGGAAGCCAATGACCTGAGAAAGTGTCTCAAAACATCCCAGGTAGATGCAGTGATATTGAGTGTAACCAGGCTCCTGTGGTGGCCTCAAGCTGTGGTGACAACTTGGAGACAAGTCTAAGATGGTGGCACCCAAGATCCAACTGGTGAGGATGGGTTTTGGGAGAGACAGGAAGGCAGCTCTGGAATGAGTTGGCAAGGAGCTGCTGGTCAACAGCCGGGGCTCTGGCTAGGAGACCCTGCCTGGTCTGAGACAGTGCTGGTTGCTTGTGAAAACTCTGGATGAGTCAGGCTGGAGAGGGTGTTGGGAGACTGAGGACCAAGGAGTGAGGAAAGGCCAGAGCCTCAGAGGTGGCTCACTGATAAGATGAGACTGAGGGAAAGAACTGTCATAGAGAGGTCGTACTCAGTGCCTTGGGCCAGGAGCCTGCAGGTGGGATGCAATGGGGCTCCATGGTGGAGGAGGCCTCCCACCTACCCATCACAGCGGCACAGCAGGGATGGTCCAACCCCCAGGCTCTGTGGTCAAGTGGCAGCAGGGCCTGGCTGGGAAGGAGTGGTGGCCATAGAGTGCTGACGACAGAGTGGAAGGCGATGAAATAGGCCAGCTGCAGAGGCCCCTCGACTGCCCACAAAAGTTACACCACATCACATCCCTTCCTGGTACCCACACCAACTAGATACCAACTAGACTTAAAGGAGAAGAAGGGCCAGTAAGACATGTTTCCCCAACTAAGGTAGGACTCACATCCTTTCCATTAGGACTCAAGTGCCAAAGCCAGACAGGAGGTAAACCCTCACCCTGACCCGCACTGTCCTTCTCAGCCTTCATTTTATGTGCTTGGGACTTTAGAGATGTTGTCTTGTTCTATTCATTAATTGCTCATACATGTCAGCTATGTTTTCCTTTCAAGATTCTAAATTCCTTGAAGGTAGAGACTTGTTCTGGGAGACTTTTGTATTCCCAAAACTCAACTGAATTAGTCTGAAGTATGTGCTCCCCTGAGATCTAACTGATGGGAAAACAGCATGTCAGCCGCAAGAGCTAGTCCTGATCTTCCTTTCTTACTAGTTTTTTTTTTTTTTTTAAGTTACAGGAAAATATATGCTCATTAAAAGTGATTTGGAAATACAAAGTGATGGAAAAAGGAACAAAGAAAACAAAACCCTGAAAGTTTTCCAATCAAAATATTGCTTTCCAAAAATTAAACCATATTCCACTTTGATATAGCTGCATGGGGCAGTGAGTACTACGCAGGGCTAGTTTGGGGGAAGGCGTAACGATTCTCTGTGCTGCTTCTCCAGAGGACGGGATCTGACTGGTTTCTTTGGGCAGACCCTCTGGGCAGTGCTGTGGGTCTTTCACACCTGACTGGAACTTATCTGTAATCTCAGCCTGAACAACCCCAGGCTTTACCGCTTCTTCTTGTCTCTCTCTGGGACTTGTGCCATCATGACTCAGCCAAACACGGCAAGCTTGAGGGAGCAGACCCATGCTCACCTTTGCATGATTCCCTCTCCATGTGACACAGACCTCTCATCAGCCTGCCTTTGGAGAGCAGGCCTTCTACGCCTCTGTCTTCCCTGGACCTCCTCCAAGTCTCTTAGATCTTTCTAGAAGCTGGGTAACCAGATTTGCAGGCAGCATCTTAGGATCAGACAAGCCATGGCTTGAAGGTAAGGGTCAGAAAGCCCTGTACGGTGCCTCGCAGAGCTGTGGCTCTTCAGGGGACAACCCCAAAGCCGGTATATTTATATTGTTGTCCCTTTTTGGAGGGAAGGTCCTGATATAGTTTAAGGACCCTAAAAGGCAATTAGAGAATCTGTTCAAAGGGCTGGAAAAAGTGTTATGGATTGAACTGTGCCGCCCTAAATTCACATGTTAAAGTCCCAACCCCGAGTACCTCCAGTCTATCCAGCACAGGGACATAGCAGTGACCTTATTTGGAAATAGGGTCTTTGCAGACTAAATTAAAACTGAGGTTAAGATGACATCATATGGAGTACGGTGGGCCCTTAATCCAATATGACTAGTGTCCTTATAAGAAGGGAAGAGACACAGAGACAGACACCTGCACAGAGGAGAGTGTCATGTGAAGACACAGACACACAGAGGGAAGGCAGCCTTGTGACAATGGAGGCAGAGATTGCAGTTATGCAGCTACAATTCAAGAAACACCAAGCATGGCTGGCAACCACCAGCAGCTAGGAGAGAGAGCAGGTCCCTGCTGACATCTTGAATTTGGACTTCTAGCCCCCAGAACTGTGAGAGAGTAAGCGTCTGTTGTTTAAGCTATTCAATTGTGGTACTTTGTCACGGCAGCCCTAGCAAACTAATATATGGAGTGAATACAATGCACCCCACAGATGGGAGGGGATATAGAAATGAAGTATAAAAGCTGAAGTGAATTGCAGTAAACATTATGACTATGGTTGTCCTATGTCATAAGTCTATAATAATTGTTCAAGTTTAAACTATGTAGACCTTTCACACGTCCCCAAAATTTACCTTGAGCAACTCTGGTAAAAAAAAAAAAAAAAGCAGTAGTAGTACATTGATTTTCCCAAATAAAGTTTAGTCAATTATAGATTCACATTACAGGGCTTTATCAGGGACGACTGTTTTCTAATTCTAACGCAGACTCTAAATGTCGGCAGGCTCATTGCCCTGTCCCTTCCCCAGCCCAAAGCCCTTGGAAGGAAAACGTCAATCTCACGGTAAAAATGACCTGGCTGTTCAGCAGAAATAAACTGCACATGGTTAATACTTAATCTAGGGCTTATCTCCTGGCAACTATATATCGAGAATAGGACCATTTAGGAAAATGCAATGATACTCAGCCCTTCTAAAGGTTCAGTCAAAAGAAAACTTATCTCAGCTTTTCATAGGATTAGTCAATAAGCTCCAATCTAGTGTTCATGGTGAAAATTTAGGGAAAACCGTTGAATCACATCATCATATCTTAAATGACCTATAACCATGGGAAGCCACCTGCCCCTATTAAATCCCAACATCATTCACTCCTCCCACCTATTGAGAGCATCACTGCTGAGGAAAGCTGCTAGTTTGCCAGATCCTAAGACACTCTTCTGTCCTTAATGAAGTGGAGAGTAACAAAGCCATATTGGTTAATAAATCATTATTAGTAATAAAACTTTGCTCAGCTGTGACATATCGAGGCATCGTGGTATTTGCCGGCTTTTAAAAATGACAGAATATTAGAATGCCAGGGTTGAAAGGGATGTAAAGGGTTGGTCATCTGGCCCCACTTGGTCCCTCCTGCCTCTTCTCAGAAAGTCAGAACCCCAAGCAAAACACATACTGCGCAAATGAAGCAGGTGTCGTGCCAAGTATGCCCCAGGGCTTCGATAAACTTGTCACCGGCCTCAACGGGGAAATCGCAACCGTGACACTTGGTGCTGAACAGATTGATATAGTCTGAAATGAAAGGCAGAGTAAGGACCAGGCATCCAGGCAGGCTGGGAGGAGTGTCCCAGCCACATCGACCCAATGTCAGAACAACCCCCCAAATCACCGGGCTGGGGGCAGTGGATGAAACCTAATTGGTTACTTGTCATCTTGCAGACAAAATACTCAGTTACATGATTGGTTTTTTCCTTTTCCAATAATTTGCACTGGTGTGGTGCAGATTCAGGCTTAGTCACCACCCTGTGTTGGTTTGATCTGCAAACACTTTCTGGAACTGTCATTAACTTTCTGCAGGGTGATTTTCTCCTCTGCTCTGTCACCTCTTACGGTCCAAACAGACCAATCCCAAAAAAGAAAAAAAATCCTATTTCCCAGCAGCTCTGCTTATTTTGGAAGAGTGAGAGCCTTTAACATTTCTTAGAGTTGTAGCATGTTCTTTGCTTGGTCATTCTTCTGTCATTGGGCATCTGTGTTGATAATAAATTTTCACTACTAGAAACAATACCTGAGCTATTTTGTTGGGACATGTTCCCCTCCCCCAGCCAAAGAGATAATAATACCAAATATTATTTACATAATGCTTTACAGTTTACCAAGCATCCTCACGTAGATTGTATTATTTGCTAGTATCTCAATGTCAAGGTCTATGTATTAGTTTTCTTTTTTTTCTTTTCTTTTTTTTTTGTGGTACGCGGGCCTCTCACTGTTGTGGCCTCTCCCGTCGCGGAGCACAGGCTCCGGACGCGCAGGCTCAGCGGCCATGGCTCACGGGCCCAGTCGCTCCATGGCATGTGGGATCCTCCCAGACCGGGGCACGAACCCGTGTCCCCTGCATCGGCAGGCGGACTCTCAACCACTGCACCACCAGGGAAGCCCTATGTATTAGTTTTCTTTGTACTCCCAGCACAGTGCCTGGCACACAAGTCAGTACCCAACACATATGTCAAATGAATGAGTGAATGGATGAATCACTGAATCAATAAATTAATGAATAAACTTAGTCTTGGCGAAATTGTTTTTGTTCTGTTTTGCGGATGAGGCTGGAAGAGGTGAAGGGCCTAGCCAGAGACACACAGGTGAGACAGCGGGCCAGGCCTGTGCTTCTCGGCCCCAGTTGTCTGGGCCTGGTAGTGGGCAGCACTCCCACTGCACTCACTGTAGAACTCTCCCAGATTCTTCTAGAAGAATCTTGATGCCTTTTACAAAGCCTTCATTCTCCTAGAAGTGTACTTGTCTCTCCACAGCTCTGCCACAGTTGGCTTTTTCTTACAGAGGTTTTCTGCTCAGATCTCCTTGTGGACAGTATGCCTAGTCACTGTCTCAGACCACCTGCTGAGAGTCAACATGAAGTGGGGGCTATGAACTATGAATTTGGTATCACAGGTGTGACCCTAGTACATTTTTTAAAAGTAATTAATTTATTTATTGGCCACACCCCACGGCCTGTGGGATCTTAGCTCCCCAACCAGGGATTGAAGCCACGCCCCCTGCATTGGAAGCGCAGAGTCTTAACCACTGGACTGCCAGGGAAGTCCCCTAATACATTTTTTTTAAAAGCTGGTATTTTCCTCATTTATTCTACAAAAGGGGAATGTAATTGGTATTAAATAAAGTTTGTGCATGGGCCTTTCCCACCAGGAAAATAATCTAGTTTCTCATTTATGTATTCCTTCCTTTATTTCTCCTATTAGGTCTTTATAATTTTCTTTGGGACTGGAGGGAGAGGGGAAAAGGGGAGTTGTTTAATTGGTACAGAGCTTCATATTTGCAAGATGAAAACATTCTGATCTGTTTCAGATCAATCAACAGTGTGAATATACTTAACACTACTGTACTGTACACTTAAAAATGGTTAGGATGGATACATGTATATGTATGGCTGAGTCCCTTTGCTATGCACCAGAAACTATCACAACATTGTTAATCGGTGATACTCCAATATAAAATAAAAAGTGAAAAGCCAAAAAAAAAAAAAAAAAACCGTTAGGATGGTAAATTTTATATGTGTATTTTTTCCCCCACGATAATTAAAAAGAAAAAAGACAAGGTCAGAACCAAACACAGTGTCCCATGGTACGGGGACAGGGGCTGACTCTGATATTTTATCTCTAGGGCAGGTTAACCAACAGGCTTGACTTTACCTCACTATTGGATCATCTAGCTCTCCTTTCTTTACTTTGTTTATAAGAATATCACCCTTTATCACATTCAACAAGCATATTAAATTTCTAATGCTCTTTCTAAAATAAAAATTAAATTGTGTTATTTCTTTACTTAAAACATCACAGTGACTCCCATTGCTTAAGGAAGTAGTTTCAAACTGTGCTTCTTGGAGAGCTGTGGGTCTCCCAGAGCAATTACAGAGCTGTGCATCCATTATCTCAGTTAATCCTCACAACAGCCTCTGAGAGTTAAGTGAAGAAGGAGAGACTCAGAAAGGGCAAGCATCCTGTCCATGGTCACACAGCCTGGAAGTGGCCCCTGTGGGCCTTCAGTCAGGGTCTCTCAGGGTGCCTAAGGCTGAGGCTAAACCTGCTTCCTTGCTGTCTTTTCTTAACAGTAGGTGATCCCTTTCCTGGGTCTTCTTAATCAAAACATCATTTTTGAAAATCTTTTTGGGGGGGGTGCTAGGGAGAGGAGCACTGGTAATAGTGTTAATCTATCATTCTTTGACAAGCCTCACGCATAAATTGTGGCTTATCACACATTATGAAAGTTATAATGCTTTTAGTCGACTAACAATAGCAATTTGTATTGGTACCACAGCACTTTTATTAATTACCAATCATCACCATTTCCTCCTAAGAAGGGAAAAGACAGGTGTTATCTTCTCCCTTTTACCGATATGAACTCTGAGGCCAGAATGACTGAGTGACTTATTTAAAGTCATTCAGTGAGCCTCAGAGCTGGAAAGAGAATTCACCAGTACCTCAGAACCCAAGAAGTTTCTTTTATAATTTATTGTCAGGGGGAAAAAAATTTTAATTTTGTTTTCCTTTTCCCCTTGAAGAACTGGAATATTTTCTCCTTTCTGGTTTTAAAGTAAACTAACTTACCGTGTTTCTCTTTTTGCTCTCACATTTGCTACCCAGTCAGTGCAGCTCTGTTATTCTTCATAATCAGCATGTTTCCTTTTCCCTCTTCTTCTTGGTGCTGCTTTGCTAGTTCTATTGTCTTAACTTTCATGTTTTTGTTACCTTTGTTGGAACCTGCCTCAAATCCTTATCTGAAAGAGGCAGGCTATGAATAAATGAGTGTGTGAATGTGTGAGTGACTGAATGGTTAGTTAGCCAGGATGCCCAACTCTAACAGATGGCTTTATCTTCAGAATTTACCGTAATTGACTCCAAGTTATAAGATAACATATAGCGTCTGGGGAGAACAGAGAAACTCCGAATTCAGACAGGGAGTTGGCTGGACGCTGAAGGAACATCAAAGTCTGGTAAACATCACAGGAGCTGGGAGGGGACCTGCATGTACTTGACTAGTTCCGAAGTTTCTTTGGTTTAATCCTCACCACAACTCTGGGAGGCAGGTGTTGATCTCCCCCTCTTACAGATGGGGAGAGTGAGGCTCAGAGAAGTTTAGTAACTCAATCAGGGTTACAAAGCCAGCCTGAAACAGGAGCCTGGAACAGAACCTAGGACAAAGGCCGGCGCCAAAGCCTTTTCAGACTAGACCTTGTGGTCTTCAAATCAAAATCATCTGAAAGGTTTCCTAAGCGGTCACAAGATGCCGACTTGTGGTCCACATATTTGGTGCAGGGAAAACAGCACAGATTGTGTGCGAAAGGGAACACCTACCCCTTTCTCCCAGACTGTGGGGCCTCCCCACAGCACAGAGGTCCTACCTTTCTCACAGTAGGGCTCCCCATCTTCCATGTGGAAGAGGCTGTTCCCGAAGGGCTTCTTGCAGGCTGCACAGACAAAGCAGGTGGTGTGCCACGTCTGTCTCAAGGCATGCATCACTTCCTGGGGAAAAGAGCCTCAGCTCAGGACAGAAAGGTCCAGGAGGGAGAAGAAGGCAGGCTTAACTTCCACACCAGCCCCGGTCACTGCCGGAGCATCCCATCAGGGAGCAGGGCAGGAGAGCCCAAGAAGCGGGCCTTGGACACGCCGCAGAAGGCTAGGGGCGGCAGAGGAGAGGCTCCTACTCGTGCAGCACTTGCTGGGTGCCAGGTTCTGTGCGTGCTTCCATAAGCTGTGACGCTTCACCCTCCCACCCAACCTGGGAGGGAAGTACTATGTGTTATCGCCATTTTACCAAAGGGGCATTGAGGGTCAAAGCCACATGCAGGTGCACGGTGAGGTCAGGCTAGGAAGCAGTAACTTGCTTTGCAGAAGCTCTGCCACCACTTCAATCTGTGTGGCCAGAGATGTGGCCCACGGATCTCTTGCTTCAAGTTCATTTACTCCCTAGTTCATTGGTGGCAAACCAACTCCCTTCTAGGACAGAAATGGAATTGTTCTTGCTCTGTTAGCACAGCAACTTCTTGGCTTCCAAATAGGACCCCACAACCTTGCGGAGGAGGAGAGATTGGTTGGAAAAGAGACAAGGGTCAGAGGAGAGGAATGCAGCCCACTTACCCCCATGATTTTGGTGTTGCACTTGGCACAGACCGGGGCAAAGAACTGCTCATAACACCGCTCACAGTAAACGTTGTTCTGCTCCTCCACAAAGCACACATCTGCCAGGGAGGTCTTGCAGTAGGCACAGTTGAACTCTTCTGGGTGCCAGGAGCGGCCCATGGCTACCAGAAAGGGGCCCCTGGGGAAGCAGAGAATAGTACCCCCTCTAAGGCAGCCCCCAAAGCTTAACACCAGATATTTCAAAACGCTCAACAATATTCACACTTTGACCCTAGAACGCTATAACTTCTGTGACTGTTCTAACGAAATAACAGGAAATTCAGATAAAGCTCCAGGCAAAAAGATGTTGTTTCATCACTTGCAACAAACAGAGGTGGGGAAGCGACTTGGACTTGAACATCCACTAGCAGGGGACTGGGTAAGTATGTTATGGAATATCCATTAGGTTGACTACTGATAATTGTAGTAAGAAGAGCAATGATGACGGTGCTAATGGCTAGCATTTATTAAGTGCTTACTCTGCGCCAGGTACCATTCAAGAAGAAATTTGCATTATTTAACGTGTTTAATTCTCACAACAATCCTATGAAGCAGGTACTATTATGATACGCGTTTTCAGATAAGGAAACTGAGGTACAGGGATGTTAAGTAAGTTGTTCAAGGCTATAGGGCTAGTATGGTAGACCCAGGACACAAACCTGTCTCCAGATTAGTAGTCAGACAGTGGCACTGAAGAAACGCTTCATGTTTTAATTTTTACTTTTCTGAATTTTCTAATTCTTCTCTAATGACTATATTTTTTCTAACGATACTTTATTTTTAAATAAAAGTGTATTTTTCATATACACAAGCCCACCCCCCACACACATATGCACATACTATAAACATACTATATTCAAACAAGTACCACCCATGATCCTTGGCCTCTAAGCATGAAATGACTTGTTTTCCTTTTAGTGTGGCAGATGCCCACCAAAGCCCTGAGCAGCACGGGCTTGTCTGTGGACAGACCCAGGAGCATCTCGAAAGGAAGGAAAGATGGGTCAAAACTAGCACTGTCAGCCAGCTTGCAACAGGCCCAATAAATCTACCATCCGGACCTGCAATTCCCAGAACCCAGCCTTAGTCCAAGGGGGCGGTGCTGGGAGCTTCACCCACTCACCTCGTGGAATCCTCCCAACTCCCCAGGGAAGTGGGTATCGCACAGGTATGGAAGCTAAAGCTCAGAGAGGGTCAGACCAGATGGCAAGCCAGAGGGACCTGAGGCTGTCCTGCATGCGGCCTTCTCCCTACATCTGCCCTCCCGTCCCCCTCTCGTCCCAGCACCCCAGCACAGAGGCACAGCTGGCCCTTACCGGATGATGCTGTTGCAGTGGCCACAGAGCGGAGTCCTGCTGCTGGCTGGGAAGCGCTCCGCCCTCTGCACGGTACCCCTGGCAAGGGGGGACACCTGCGGAGCCGGTGGTGCGCTGTAGGCAGGGGCCCCTCGGGGCAGGCCTTGCTTGCTGACAGTGGTGGTGCTCTTGCCAGGGGCAAACTTCTGAGAGAAGCTGTCGTCTGTCACCCATGGGGGACGGCTGGCAGACTCCGCAGGGCCCCCGCTGTAGGGTGCAGGATTATAGCTTGGGGCTGGCGAGGGGGTATAGGCTGGTGCTGGGGAGGGGGAGTAGGCGGGGGCAGGGGAAGGGGTGTACGCGGGGGCAGGGGAGGAGGTGTAGGGGGCTGGACTGTAATTGGCCCCTGGGGATGGGCTGTAGGTAGATGCAGGCACTGCAAGCCAAAAATACCCAAAGAAAAATGTGTCAGGAATTCATTTCTCCCAGCTTCCCCCGCCCCCAGCCAGAGAACTGGAAAAGACAACTTTAATATTAGAGCAGCACAATGCCAGTTTTTACAGGAGACGCGTCCCTGAACTTCTTGATGGCCTCAATTTGAAGTTGCAGCAGGGAGCCAAGGGAGATAAACAGCCGTCGGAGCAGAGCCCTCGGGAGCTTCGGAGCTTCGACAGGGCTGGGAAGGGACAGGGCTATAAATATCTGCAGCTGTGCGGGGTGCGGCTCTGCCAGGCCTTGGCTGCCAGAGGCCTGCAGGAGACAGGGACGGGGGCAGGGGTGGCCGGGCCAGGCTCATATCTGGATCCCCTGGGCCAGGAAGAGGGTGGGAGTGGGTCAGCTTGGCCTTGACTGGAAGATGCCTGTTTGCACTCTGACCAGTGATTTGACATCTGAAATGCCTCAATCACAAGCGTTTGCTGAACTGGACCTAGTCCAGCCTTTGGGACAAAGCAGATGACGGGACAGTTAGGTTTTCAGGTTCAGGTTTCAGGTTTAGCTACAATCGTTTTCTTGAAAAACAGCTTGGCTTGATTTGTACTGGGGGAAATTCCATTTCGGTTTCATTTGGGTGGTGGGTCTTGAAGGCAGTATTCGGAGGGAAGCTGGGCAGAGATGCTGGGGCGACACAGCCTAGGTGTAGCTGCTCCCTCAGCCTGTGGCTGCCTCTGGGGGGACACATGCTCCCCCTCATCACTTTGGTGGAAACTGATTTAGGGCGGCAACACGAAGGAGCATAGCAGCTGCTCACCCAAAGCCCTCCGAGGCCTGGGCCCTCAAAACCCAGCTTTCTAAGTTTTGCTGCCCCCCATTGTAAAGCCAGCCGGGGCAGACCCAGCTGTGTCCGGCACACATGGTCTCACCAGCTTCCCCTCCTAGGGAGGGAGGTTCCAGAAGCCTCACCTCAGCTTACAGTCTGTTCCTCTGGAAAGAGGCCTCATTCCCCCTACCCCAGGAAGTGTGTCGGGGCAGCCTCCCTCCCCATTCCTGAGTCTGGCCTGGTGAATGGACTGTGCTGATAGATGCTGAGGCAGCCCCCATCAGGCCCCAGCCTGGAAAGGAAGGACATTCTCAGGGCTAAAGTTCCCGGCCTGGCCTTTGGTCTCTCCCCACCTGGTTCCCCTAGGTTACCTTAGGTGGCCTGCAGCCTGCTGCTCCAACCCCATACCTTCTACTCCCATATGATTGGCCCTTCAGAGGTGGGTGACATGGAAACCCCCGTGCTGGGAACGGATAGGGACCGGGCCTGTGTTATTGAAAACAGAAGGGGTAAAACCCTCCCCAGCCCTGCCCTAGAGCCATCCTGGGAGTGACGCTGGCTTCCAAAGGTAAACCTTTCTCCATAAGGAAATCTTCCCACTTACTAAGAGGGTAGGCTAGGTACATAACAGGTCATCTGGGTTAATCCCTTTTACAGTTGAGGTCACTGAGGCTCAGACAGAGCTAGTAAGTGGCAGAGTGAATTTGCAAAACCATTCTTTCTATCACCCCAAGCTGCCTCTGTAAAAAACATGAGTCCAAGTTCCAGAATATTTGGGCGCACCACATTGTGGAGGAGTACCTATCAACCTGGAGGAGGCTGCATGGTCTGGCATGTAGCACAGCCATCAAGAGCCCTGGGTTCAGGTCCCAGCTCTACAACATCCTGGCTGTGTGTCCTTGGGCAAGTTCCTTAACGTCTCTAGGCCCAAATTTCCTCGTCTAAAAATGGCTATAATAATTCTTAGTACCTCACAGGGTTGTTATAAGGATGATGGGAGATAAGAACTATAAAGGCTTAGCCTTGTACCTGGCACTGTGTATGTGTCATTAAATGTTAGTGAAGATGGTGAGGAGAGTGACTCCTGGGTCTCATGGTCCAGATGAACTGTCAGCTCGTCTCACAGCTTGATGGTCACCTGAGGGATCCCAGCCCAGGGAGACTGTGGGATGTAGGCGGTGGGAGATGTGGCACCCCTGAAGTCAGTAACCTGGGACTGAGTCTAATCATCAGTGGTGGTAGGTGTGACATCCCTGCCTGCCTCACAGGGTGGGGACCTACTGGAGTGACATGTTGCAGGCACTAGTAAACCTGTGAAGCCCATATTTGAGGTGTTGTCACCCTCCCTAACAAGCTTGCTCAGCTCCCAAGTGCCTGGAACAGAGGGTCTCAAAATGCTAGAGCAGCTTCAGCCCTCTCTCAATAATGGGGTTCTGTGCAAGATCTTATTTCCTTTTTTTTTCTTTTTTGTAAAGTGGGAGGGGGGGATCTCTGCTAAAAGGGATTAAGAATGAAAGCCCTAATCCTGTGTTATCCAATACATAGCCCTATGTGGCCATTAAGCACTTGAAATGCGGCTAGTCCAAACTGAAACATGCTATAAATATAAAATACACACCAATTCTTAAAGACTTAGTACAAGAAAAGAAAGTAAAATATCTCACTACTAATCTTATATTGATTGTTCATTGAAATGATATTTTGAATATACTGAGTTAAATAAAATATATTAAAATTAATCTCACCTGCTTCCTTTTAAAAAGTGTGGCTACTAGAAAATGTATTGTTATTAGACAGTGCTGTCCTAATCAGAACAACGGTTACCAAGTACTGACTTCTTCCACACGCCAGGGCCCTTATGTGCACTATTTCATGTAATACTCGCTGCAATCCAACGAGGCAGATAGTACTTTCAAGTCCATTTTATAGAAGAGGAGTTGAGGCTTGGAGAATTTAAGAAACGCTGAGCTGAAACTGGCACTCAGGCAGCAGGTCTCAACTCCAGGTTCCCTGCTTAACCACTCCCTAGGCAGCAAAACAAGGTTTAGCACGCCCCTTCCAAATCGGGCCCTTGCCCACTTCCAGCTTCCCTCCAGCAACACTAACCCTATTCCCTGTGTCTGGCAGCCATTCTCTTCCCTCCTCGGAAGGCCTTCCAGACTCCATGATCCACCCCCCTTTTCTAAATCCCCACCACACGAAGGTCTCAGCAGGTCAGAGGCACCCGGCATCTGGGCCCGGGTGGGCTGCTTCCTTGCCCAAGACTACACCCTCCCAGAGCTAGGGCCCTTCCCTTCTTCGAGGCGCAGGCCGGCAGCTTCCCTCAGCCATCAGGTCCCTGGTGAGGAGCAGCTACTTCCCAGGTCCCTACCCTCTGCGCCCTTCAGCCTGGCTGGCCCCACCATCCCCGACGTGCCAGGAGAGAGACTTGATATCCCATCTGCGAGCCCTGGGCTGTTGCTATTTCTGCTTGACGGAATAAAGCCCGTCCAAATTAGAAGGTGATATTTCATCTCTAATTGGCAAGTTCAAAAGCCCCTATCGCACTCGTTGGCTCGGGAATTGTGTAATTAAACAAGGTGATTTCTGACTCACTCCAGGTCGGGCCCGGCTCCTGCGAGCGCACAGCCCCCGCGGGGATGGGGGTCGGGGTGGAAGTGGGGGGCCCTCTGCCCACGGCCCTCTCCCGGGCCCCAGGTGCTCCGGGGAGCGGCCACCCAGCCTCGGCACAGGCGATAAGATCTGGGCTGCGAACTCCACCCTGGACCCGGAGGAGCCCTCGCGGGGAGCTGCAGCTCGGATGGCACGCGGGCTCCCCGCTCTCCCGGGGCCCGGGGTCGGCGGTGGAGAGGAGGGGAGGGGCCCGGGTCCACGATCCTCGTTTCTCCCCACACCACCTGCCAGCCTCCCTGGGACCCCACCCTCAGGAGAGGGGGCAGAAGCAGGCCGGCTCAGGCGCGCGCCGCCCGGTGGCCTCCTTCCCTCCGGGCAGGAATGAGTTAACGTCTGCAAGGCCTGGGAACTCCGCAGAGGCCTGCAGCTCCAGGGCTCCAGCACGTCTCGCCCCGCCCCGGGCTCCAGTGCCGGAAGGAGGAGGAGACAGACGCCAGGGGGTGGCCCGGCGGTGCGCGCCCCCGGAGCCGTGCCTCTCCCTGGCGGGCCTGCAGAGGAGAGCCGGCGGCCGGGGCCGGGGCGCCGAAACCCGGGGCCCGCCCGGGAAGATGCCCAGAAGGACCTGCCTGGGAGCGGAGCCCGCACCCGGGCGGAAATACTCTCCCTGCGCCCCCTCCATCCGCCGCTGCTCCTCCCAGCTCCTTATCACCCTCCCTCCTGTGCCCCCCATCTCCGCAGAGCAGCTGCTTCCTCTACCTCCATAGGAGATTTTTCACCACAGCAGCCCGCTGCAAATTGCTTCCTAATCCTGTGGACTTTTAACCCAGAACTTTGTGTTCTTGCTTCTGAAGAGACAGAGAAGGGCACCTCCTGTGTGCCAAGCACTGTGCTGGGTGCGTCATTTCATCCCCAGAGCACCAGGTGTACATAATATGCCTATTTTTTAAACGAGGAAATACAGGCCTGAGAGATGAAGTACTTTGCCTTAGATAGCAGAGCGGAGCCTGGCACCGGAGTCTGACGCTAAAGCCACGTCTACACACTCAGCACTAATGTCAGAGTATACTTCATAGAACAGAGGGCTGATTGTGGCTCCTCTGCCCTGCACATCAAGTCAACTCCCCCAAGCAAGGTGCTTCCTGCCTCAGTCCCTGTCTTATCTTCCCTTAAGTTCACTGAGCAGGGGCATGCAGGGGAAGGAGGGGTCTAAGCCAGCCTGAGAACCGCCCTGGAACTCTGGGGAGAGGCCCAACTTTGCCTAGGAAAAGGGAAGACAGAGGCTGAGCCCTGGTCCCCGCAGTGACGAGAATGGGGACCAGAGCGATGGAACAGCCAGCCAGTGAGGCCAGCCACCTGGAGACCCTGTGTGGGCCACTCTTCCGCCTGTCACATGTGCTCTCCATGCCTCTAGTTAGCCTGTCCCAGCTGAAGAAACCAAAGACCAGATAGGTGAGCAGTTTGCCCAGCATCACATTATGCAGTAGGCCTGTTCAAAGCCCGTGGCATTTTTGTTACAGCTGCCTATCCTCTGCCTTGAGCCAGATCCAGACTCCTGGAGGAACAAGCCCCTCCCCTCTAAACCCTCCTTTCCTCACCTGGAGCCTGGAAATCCCCAGGCAGGAATGTCCTCTTCCCAAGAGCTGGGAGGCCCCATCCCTGCCTGGCACTGGCCACCTGTCTCCCCAGCACCAGAGGCAGCTTCCATAAGATTCTGGCCCACAATTGGAGAAAGGAAGGCTGAAACCTCATCAGCAGGGCCTCTATAACCACCATCCTTCAGGGGGACGTGGCTTTGGAGATGACCCCTGGAGCCCACGCCCAGCCTAGACAGCCTCCCTTCCCACTCTGCCTCTCACCTGGCTGGTAGACAGAAGGCCGGATACTGGCAGTGGTGACAACCCGGGGCTTGGGTGCAGGGGCAGCTGGGGCCTCGCTGTATGTATGGGCGGCAGGTGCTGGAGAGGTGGCCACGGCGGGACTGTAGGCAGAGGCCTGGGGCCTGGAACCAAGGGGTTAAGAGTTAACAGCCAGAAGGACAGCCCCACCCGGGCCCTGGGGCCTGGAGACACAGCAGGCTGGCTCCCAGATCTTTAAGGAGCCTCTCAGGAGGAAACCTGACAAAGATATCCCTGGGGAGCTGCCAGAGGCTGAGAAGGAAAGACCATGGAGGTCTCAGGGGGAGGAAGCTGCTCCTTGGGTGCTGAGTCTTGGTGAGTCTGGTTAGAGCAGCAGAGACACCTTGAGAAATACAGCCCATCGTTGGTGCCACCACCTTAGGAGAGAGGGAGTAGAGGCACCAGCCAGATAGGAGCAGTGAAAACCCTTCAACCCCTGGGTAGAGACTGTGGAATGGGGGCTGGGGCAGGGAAGGGGGCAGAGGAAGGAGAGAGGGGAGATGGAGATGTTCAGAGCTACCCTACTCCCTCCACCTCCTGACCTTTTGGGGCACCTCACAGCCTCAGACCACCTGGCCTCCTCCCCCTCCCCCTTTCTATTGTTGCTGGAGGGAGCAGCAAAGTCTCAGGTTTCTGGGCAAGAGTGCTCCGGGGAGGTCTCATGGGAGGCCAGGAGACCCCCCCCACCCCGGGCCCCCCCTACACACACTCAGAGGCTCCTCTTCCATACAGGATTCCTGTTGCCCTCCTCCCAGTGGAACATCTGCCGAGAAGCTTAAAGCAGCCTTTTCCCACTTGTGACCCAGGGACCATGGGACCAAAGAGATGGGAAAACAAAAAAGTTCCAGTTCATTGCCCTCAGGAAATGCTGCGCTTGGCCTCTCCTCTTAGAGAACTGAAGGCTCCTACAGCTAAGCAGTCTGTTTAACTTTGTCTGATCCAGTGTTTCCCAATTCCAATAGTCAGTGAACCCCCCCTTTTTTTTTTCATTTACAACTAATGAAACCTTATAGAACATGTCCCTGGTCTCTCCCTGCATCTTTCACATCCTAAGGGGGATGACATGACCACCCCCAGGGCAAATGGGGCATTGATGGGAGCGCTGGAGAAGTGAGCCCCTTAAAATATACTGACCCCTGCCCACCCATGGCTTCCTGCCTGCCTTTGGGCAGAGTCACAGGATAAGGGAATACCTTCTTCTCTAGGGCTCTGGGAGTGGGTTGCCCTGAGCTAAGAACCCACCGCCAGGCTCCTAAATAGATTCAGAAGGGTCTGTGGTGATGTCCCAGACAACTGGAGGTAGAATGAGTCTCAGAGAGCCAGTGTCCCAGACCTGGGGGCTTGCCACGCCAAGCTGCCGTGTTTCTGGCTGAATGAGGGTACTGTCTCCCCTCCCTGGGCTTGCCCTTCTCTGATATACCCCTGTTAAGACCAGTGGAGTAGGAGCTTCAGTGGAAGAGAAAGAGGCCGTGTCCAAGAGGTACCCAGCTTCCACTGTGGCAGGAGAAGGCCAGACTCTCCCACCAGTGGAGGATGCTTTCCCAGCATCCCAGGAACTACAGGTCCTCTGCCAGAGACTGGTGTTGGGGCCGCAAGCAGAGACTTAAGATATCCAGCAAGAATTCTGAGGCCACGTTGGGCGTCCATTTGTCTCCCATTGGCTCCCTCTAGCTCCATCCCAGCCCGTGTGCAAGGAGGGCCCAGAGCGTGGTCCCCTGGCCCCCTCTGCTCTAGCCTGATGCAGGGAGCCCTCCAGGTCCTTCTCCAGCCTCCGCCCAGGCCTCACATCTCTTTGCAAGGCAAAGTAGAGGAAGGGTTTGTCCCGTTGAGGGAGTCCCGAGGGCCCCCAGACACGGAGGCCTGGAGCGGGCGCTGGAGCTTGCCTTTCAACAGGGCTGAGGCCCCAGGGATGAGGCTAGACCATCCACGGGGCCACAGCGTCTAAAGCCCCCCCTTCAAACTGGAGAGGCATCTTCTCACTAGACAGCAGGGATATATCTTATCCTTCTCAAGGTTTCTTCTTTGTGCAGGGAGCAAGGCCTGAAGAGATTACCTGAAGAGATTCCGGTGTGCAGAAGGGAAGCGGCTTGCTACGTGTCCCCAGGAAGCTGGGATATGAGGAGCCCTGGAAGCCTGGGCCAGGCTCACCCTTGATGCTTGAGTTGGGATGGGGAAAGGCTGGGCTCAGCACCACCTGGGTCACTGTGGAGCCCGGGGGTAGGGACGCAGCACACAGGCCACTTTGCCGACCCTTCATGGGCCTCAGGCTGCACCAGGGAACTATGCACCCTGACCTAGAGCCATGTCTTTCCAGCAAAACCCTGGGAGGGGAGTGTGGCGACTGGGAAAGCTGGCTCTGACCCCAAACACCAACTTGGCAGCTCCACACAGCCCAGAAAGAGCTGGGCCTGCCTGGCCTGTTACACCGCCTGGCGGCTCCAGAATGACCTGTCCAGCCCACCCCCTCTGCCTCCCCACACCCTTCAACACACCCCTCAACACACCCCTCCCCCGACTTGCCTGAGTACCCATGAGGGCAAGCAGGGATGCAGCAACCTGCAATACTTGAGAGCATATTATGTGCTAGGTGTTTTATGTACACTTTTTCTATCCTGACCTTATAAAATAGGCTTTGCATTAGTGCCTTAGCAGATGAGGAAACGGAGGTTCAGAGGAGTTACATCACTTTCTGAAGGTTAGAGACAGTAAGTGGTAGAGCAGAGATGTAAATCCCACTCCATCAGGTGCCTCTGGAGTTAGTATGCTTCTCCATCAAAAGAAGGCAAGGTAGTTGCTAAATATCTGCCCAAATCTGACCCGCCTTCAGTGGGTTACCGCAGCCTCCTCCACGGAGGCCTCCTTGATTTCCTTTCTTTCTCTGTAATCCCAGCTCCAGGAACACGGACTTTCCACACAGTCTCCCTTCGTTATTTAACTTTGTATGTGTGTATGTGACTTTCACCTTTCTCCCTAGAGCATGTGCCCCTGGGGCAGGGTGACACATCCCAGTGAGCTTCCCTGAAATGCACCTCCAGTTTCCCCTTCTCTCTCAGCACCAAGCAGTGCAGAGCCTTGGCGTCCCCAGGGCCCTGGGGTCCTAACCACTTTGGATGGACCTTTCTGAGGGCCCAACACAGCTGCCAACAGATGGACCCGGGGGAGGCCTTTCCTGCCTCCCTTCCCCACAGTCAGGGCTGGCACCTGTGGGCCAGTTACCTTGGACTGTCCTCAGGGCTTGAGGCAGGGGCTGCGGCAGAGGCGGTGGCAGCGTGGGCAGCGGCTGTGGCCAGGGGTGGCGAGGCTGCGCTGGGAGAGGCAGCAGCAGGCGGCTGGGCAGAAGCGGGCAGCAGCGGGGTGCTGGCCTGGCTGGTGCACACTGGAGCATGCTCAATGGGGGTGCTGATGAGGCGGACCGAGAAAGACAACAGGTCAAGGACGCCCCTCTGCTGGGGGGCGGTGGCTGCAGAAGAGGCAGGCTGGGTGGAAAGTACCAGCCTTATTGCCAACAGAGCAGGATCTTCCAGAAATCCTGTCCCCAGGCTCAGGGAAAGAATACCCCCACCCAGGACCCCAAGACGGAAGGGCTCAGACCACAGGGAGATCACAGTAACGTCAAAAATATTTTCAAGCCTAGTGAGATTCCCCTGCCTCCCATTTTTGTGTACTTCCTAATTTGTCTTTCTCAACGTGTACTATAAAAACAGTGCGGTCAAAAAGTAGTCTAAATTATCAACCAAGGTTTCTCGCCCATCCTGTTTTCCTTTCTTTCACCCTTCCTCATTTAGTCAGAGGCACGCTTTGCCTTTGAGAAGGGATGATATAATGACAAAAGCAGAGGTAAGGTATGTTGTTGTCAAGGGCTTAAGCTCTGAAGTTGTGATAGCCTGGGCTTTAGGCTGCGAAGCACTCAGGGCACTGATGATACATTTGGAAGATGGGTGAAAGCTACCATGCCGGACAGATCAAGGTCATCTGGACCAGAAAGGGGGCAACGTGGCATGAGGGATTCGAGAATAGAGGCAGCTGTGCCCGTTTTCTGGGCAAACCCTGGGGAAGTGGCAGGACCCCAGGGTCCCCTATGCCTAGGCCCATGGTGAAGGGGCAGGCAGGCCTGAGGCAGCCCAAAGACCTGTAGGCCATCCTGTGGCCTGGGGGTTGTAGACACTTTCCCACACACCTGAGAGTGACACTGACGTGGCCCTGAGCGCCTGCGCATCTGAAAGTCCCTGTACTTGGGAACATGAGAGGTGACTGCTCTGCCAGTGTGGACCAGTGTGACCAGACGGATGGAGATAGCCCAGCAGATGCCAGCACAGGTAGACCATGATCAAGGACCAGGTGCCCAGACTCCCCACCCCACCCTCCTTGGCATTCTGCAAGCCCCTCTTTCCCAAAACCACCCCAGACAAGAGGAACATCAGAGCCTGGGTCGATGAGATTAGATTTCGGCCACCTGTGAAATGAGGGAGGGAATAAAAATTAAATTATAGGAAAGCAAAGAAATGTACATGGGTTGTTGGACTAAGATATGTCTGTACTTGTTACAATGGCGACAGGATACTGCAACTCCTATAGGTGGAAATGAGTTTCCTTATGCTATGAAATTCAATTATTGACCTCCTACTATGTGCCAGGCCTATGTCTTTAATTCTCACAAAAACCCTCTGGTGTGGGTATTATCAATTCTTTTTAATAAGTGAAGGAATGGAGACTGAGAGAATTGAATTGCTCGAGCTCCTAGAACTTTCCGGCAGTGACAGCAGGCTCTGACTGAGGCATGTGGATTTGAAGCCTTACCTAGTACCTCAAGGGGTCCCTCATACAGGAACAAAGAACCTTCTTCATGCAATCAGTCAAGTAGAATCTTTCCCCAACAAAATGCTCTATTCTTATTTGAAATAATTAGAATAATCCTCTTCCCTCTCTGAGTGCTTACCATATGCCAGGCCTTGCCCTAAACAGCTGTATAAGCGGCACCCCATTACTCCATTTGATCCTTTCAACCTCACTGGGCGATTGGTATCAAGATCCTCATTTTACAGATGAGGAACCTGAGGTCCAGAAAGATTGAATCTCTGCTAAAACATCACATTGCTACCAACTGGCAGAGATAGGTGTGATCGCTAACCACTATACCACTTCTCAGACTTTAATATGCAGGCAAATTGCCTGGGAATCTTGTTAAAATGCAGCTTCTGGCCCAGCAGGTATGGGGTGGGGCTGAGAGTCTACATTTCTGACAAGCTTTCAGGTGATGCTGATGCTGCTGGTCCGTGGACCACACTTTGAGGACCAAGGTACTACAAAGGTCTGTCCCAGGTAGGGATGCCAGGGGGCCATGAGCTATTGACCAAAGCGTCACGACGTGCTCTCCTCCATCCAGTCAAGTGTATGGTAGAGAAAGGCATGAAATAGCACGAGAGGGTCAGGGAAGAAGAGGACTGGAGAAGAGGCAAGGCTGAGCGGACTGCCTCAGGGGAGGGCGCACCATTCTTCTCTGGGACTGCATAGGAAACATCCAGGCTTGACAAGGGCAGTGGCCATGCCCTGTGCAGCTCTTTCCCAGCTTAGTGGTTCAGAGAGGAAGCCTTGGACAGCCCAGCTCTTAGGCCTGTGGTGGTACCCAGCCCTGGCCCTTCCATGAGCCACTTCCTCACCCTTCATGAAAGAACCTGGCTTCTGGAAGCCATGCCTGTGAAGTGGCCGCCTCAGAGAAACAGTTGCAGGTCCTGACACCACACTGCTGAACTGGCTGCTCAGAGCCCCATGGCATGGACATGTATGGCCTGGGAAGGCTCCGCCTGACAGAGGACACCCCTCTCCTTTATCTGTTTCTCCCTGACACGGCCACGTGCTTCCAGTGGGCTTCTGGGAATCGAGGACAGCAGTGATGAAAATACCCAGGCTGGGGAAAGTATTCTGCAGGGCAAATAGGAAACTGGCTTTGCCTGTCCCCTGTGCTCCAATTCCCTGTCAGACCAGCTTACCTGCGGCTCTCCCCAGGCATAGCTCCATGTGAACCCTGGATTCTGTGGGGTGAAGCTGGGGCTGGATGTGACCCTACCACAGGGCAGGACCAAGGACATGCACGTGAGCCTGCTGCTTGGGGTTCTGGCTGAGGGGCATCCTATCTAGGACCACTGTCTGCAGACACCAAGCAACCAGGGCCTCGAGGAGGTAGGAGTGGCATTGAAGAGCATCCTGAAGGATCTTGGGTTCTTTTCCAGGTCAGTTCCTGCCTGAAGTTCCCTGAGCCCCCAGAAACCCCAAGGAGGGGGGGGTGTCTCAGAAAGCAAGCACTGCAGAGAACTTACTAGACCCTGGCTTCAGTCCTAAAGACAGTACCCGTCAGATCACCCCAGCCTGGTCTAGGACTCTATAGCTGCCTCCTGCCTTGGTCATAATTCACCTTAAACATCTAAGCAAAAACCAACCCAACCCAACTATATTGACTGCTGGTGGCTGCATGGGGAGGGTGTGGCCAAAGGAGAAACACAGCCTGGCTCCAGTCCCCTTTTCAGCCCATCCCTCTACCCAGCTGGCATCAGGGTGCAGTGTGCTAACCCTGCACCCTGCTCTGTTGTGGTAGCCTTTGGTTATGCTCTTACTGATGACAATGGTACTAGGTATGGAAAGGATAGGGATGGTGTTGATGGTGGTGGTGCTGGGCCTGGGGGTTTGTAGTCATTGGGCTCAGGCTGGAAATGTTGATGATGGTGGAGGTGCTGTGACTGATGGTTCTGGGCGCGGTTTGCCATTACTGGGGTGATGATGGAGAATGGAATATGAACATCTCTGTTGATTGGATGATGATAGAATGCCAGTCAAGTGGTTGGTCTTGAAATTGTTCATGCTGCCACCTGCCTACCTAGCATTCCACCTTGCAGCCTGATGACTACTGCTCAGGGCAGCCCTGACCATGTCACTCTGCAGCTGCGCTGTTGCCCTGCATGACTCCAGGGGCCACACTGACACTGCAGTCTAGGTGATGACACCCCTCAAGAACTGTGCAGTCCGCAACGATCCCCACAGGCTGTAGTGTGACTGGTGCCCTGCAGCTTTCACTCGTTCCACATTGTGTTGGAATACAGTCAAAACCCAGAGCCTGGCATTTCAGCTCCAGACCGCTACTAACCATAACATCCTCTGCACGCCCTCCATTCCAGCCAAAATGATTAAGTCAGGGTTCTGGGACACTGACCCAGCACCTCTGCTCTGTCTGCTTAGAGTACCTGTGCAGCCTTCCATAACTGCACATGCCCCACTCCTAACTGTTCCCGAAGATCAAATACACAGACCCCTTCTTCCAGGAAGCCTTCTCTGATCCTCCAGTCGGAGGAGCGCCCCCTGTCTCTGGACCTCACATGATCAGCCTTGCATTACGGTCAGCCACAATCACATCAGCTCTTTCTGATTCCTTCTGTACCTACAGCAGCTAGGCACAGTGCCTTGACTAATGCCCAAGGACACAGAATGCTGAATGAGGACATCTCTCCCATTTACTCCAGAGGGCTTTACACAGAGCCCTGGCCTGGGGCCACCCAAGGTGCTGCATGCAGTGGCCTGGGGTCACTGGGGAGGCACCAGGCAGGCTGGAAAGCAAACCATCAGGTGGATCCAGGAGGGCTCCGACAGGCCGGGGGGATGGGGACGGGGGATGGGGAGGCCACCAGCTCCGATGGATTGGCTCAGGTCCTCTGCCAGCCTTAGGACACCCACTACCTGGGACCTCTCTCTGTCTGGCAGCCCCCAACCCCCAACCTACCCTTGGCCTCGGAAGTCCTCAGTAAAAGGTCAGCTAAGTATGAGTGTGCTCCAGGATGCCTAGATGCAGGCAGAAGCACCACCACCCTCCCCCCACCTCCCCAGTTGACCCCCTAGCCAGCCTGCCTCGCCTGGTCTTTGCCTTGGCCCTGGAGTCAGACTGCTAGAGGCAGGAAGAGACGGGAGGCCAAGGTGGAACAGGTTGGTGGGGGGCTTTGGGGAGCATCTCAAGGTGGTAGGCAGGACAGAACAGTCTCCCTGGCCAGCTCTTCTAGACTGGATTGCCAAGGTCCCCAGGGTGAGAAAGAGAGCCTGTGCCCAGGCAGCGGGGGTGGGCACGAGGCTGTGGCCCAGTCTAGCCCCAGGGGTGGTGAGGGAGCCCTGAGGGATGGGCCTCAGCACCGGTCATTATTTGCCAAGTGCCGACTATCTCATGTTCTCAGCTTGTGGTTCCCCCAGTCAGGGGTGAGGCTGATGGGCAGACGGGTGGGTGGGGAGGACATAAGCCTGCCAGCCCGGCCCTTCCCAAACGCCCAGGACCAGGACAAGGTCATAGGTGTGTGGAGGCCAGGAGCAAGGGCCTTCCCCTCCTTCCTGCCACCTGAGCAAGTCTCCACCAGCCATACCTCCCAGCTCCTCTCCCCTGAGCCGGGGCCCAGCCCACGGGGGGCCCCCAGCATTTCCCCTGTGAGCCGCTCCTTAGTTCAGGTGTGTCTCCCTCCTGGACCAGGGCTGAGCGTGAGCAGTGCCTTCCTGGGCCAGGGGCTGTGGCACGCTTTCTGATGGGAGGGAGGGACGGCTCGGCCTGCTGGCTGTGGCTGGGTATGGGAGGAGAGGCGCGGGCATTCAGATCCCGCTCCTCTGTCCACGCACACGCTACCCCGAAGGAGGCTAAGGCTGCCCACCAGCCCGCAGCACAGATTCTCACCTGCTGTCCTCTCTGTCTGCGCCCTGCAGCCCTGGGCAGGGCCCTAGGGGTAGGAAAACAGTGGTGGGCAGAGCTCACCAGGTCCCAGCCCCGGCGGGCACTGCCCCTGCACCTCTTCTGTAGGTACCTATCCTCTCCCCGTCTCAGACCTGCCCCCTTTGGTGACATGCACACAGGCACAGCAGGACTGGGGCTGGTTTGGTTCATTTCAAATCCTCTTTATTTCAGAATGAGCATGCTTATATGTACAGGAGAGAGAACTAGGGAGCAGCACACACAGCACAGAGAGGAGAACACTTGCTCCAATCTCACCATGACCAGGAAGGGCCTCTACCTCATCCACCCTGGGGCCTCCTCTTCCTCTATAGGGAGCCCTGTCCTGGGCTGCCTGGGCTCCAGAGGGCACAAAGGAGTGAGGGGGGCCGGGGAATTGGCCTCTTCTCAGGACCCTGATCTATGGGCAGCTTGTTCCAGGATGGCACTAGGCCAGGCTGCCCCTCCCAGGAGCTGAGGTTGGTGGGAAGTGGACCAGTGACACATTCTGTTTCCCTTGGTTCTGGGGTGTTCTGCCAGCAAACCCCATCACGTTCTCTCTGATCTACAGGAAGGTCCTGTACAGGGGAGCAGATGCTTGGGCTATCTGGGGGGTGGTGAGGGTTGCACTGAAGGGTGGGGGTAGAGTGGGTGCAGTGCTGCGTGGGGCTGGGCCTCGGCCATCAGCTCTAGGGCGGGCAGAGAGCACAACTGCTGCAGGTGACTAGCGAAGGTGCCCCCCAGCACAGCTATACATTCTCAAGCATCGCCGTGGGGCTCACATGCCAGATCTGTGTGGGGGAAGGAGGGAGGGGGTCCGGCCTGAGAGGGGTGAGGGGCTCCAGACAGCCTTTTAGCTTTTAACATTAAGGATTTGGGCTGAAAGGCCATGGTGCCAGTTGCGCAATTTGGCAAAACGTGGGCTGTTACGTTCCGTTTCAAACCTTTCCCTGTGGCACAAAGAGAGAAACAGAGAGACAGAGACAGAGAGAGAGAAAGGAAGAAAGAAAGGGGTTAGGGGGTGTGTCCGCCATCACCCTGTCTGAGAGCCGGGGCAGAGGGCATGGGAGGGAGGAAGGGATTCAGCTTGGAGAGGCTTTGCCACCCGGGGGGTACTTTCCAGGGGGTCAGGCAGAGTCACAAGGACCAGGACGGAGGGACAGATGTTCCCGACTTGAGTGAGCCATGCAGAAGGGGCCTGGCTGAAGAGTCTGAGGGCAGGCTGGGCAAATGGGGGGGTCTCTGGGTTCTCCCTGGCCCATGTGGTTAGAGCTGGGCAGGGCTGCTTTGGCTGTGGGCTCTCGGGACTGAACCCCATAGGCAGGTGAGCCTTGCATGGTCTCTGTCCCCTAGCTGGGCATCAAGAAGGAAGAACGCCTGTCCCCGTGATGAGGCTTGGTGAGCAGACCTGCCATCTCCCTGTGCTGCCCCAGTCTCTCCCAACTCTTTTCTGTCCCCAGAGAGAAGCCTTCAAACACCACTGACTGCCCCGCCCACCTAGGGCTGAGCATAGCCAGGCACACACGTGCAAACGCATACTCACAAGGCCGCTGGCACACATACTGAGGGCCAGGACTTCCCACCAGCAGGGCCTCTGGGGCTCAGCCCACAGCCTGCTCAGCTGAGGGCATAGGACAAAGCAGGTAAGGAACGGCCAGAAATGGAGAAATGGAGGAGACAGTGTGCCTGGGAAAGGCCAGGGCCGCAGATGCCAGAACCCTAGATCCTCCAGGCCAGAGGGGCCTCTAACATCCCCCAGAACAGAGGTGCCAATTGGTGGCCCAGGGGCCACATCTAGCCACAAACGCAGTGTGTTTAACCTGGACAGTTTTGAAAACTCATTTAAAAAATTAATTGCTATATCCAGATGATGGAACACTACTTGGCAATAAAAAGACATGCATGAACCATTGGTACACTCCAAAACTTGGATGAACCCCCAGAGAATTAGGCGGACTGAAAAAGCCCATCCCATAAAGTCTCAGGCTGTACGATTCCATTTGCATAACATCCTTGAAATGACAAAATTATAGAAACAGAGAACGGATAACGGGTTAGTGGCTGCTGTGGGTTAAGGACAGGGCGTGCACAGTAGGGAGGTGGGTGTGGCCCAGGGCAACATGGGGGGATCCCGAGGTGATGGAAGTATTCTGCATTCGACTGTATCAGTGTCAACACCCTGGTAGGGATGTATCGTACTATCGTTTTGCCAAGACGCTACCAGTGGGGGTAAAGGCTACACAGGATCTCTCTGTATTATTTCTTATAACTACATGCCAATCTGCAATTGTCTCAAGATGAATAGTTTAACCAATGAATCGCCAGCATGTAAAGATCAGGAAGATCGGCTTTAGGTCTTTAAAAGTCAGAGGATGGGGCAATGCTGGTCTTACGTTTCCGTATGGTAACAGTCCTGTGTCCCCACGTGTACACCTGGCCACCTTCCCACATCTGTATTACCTGACAGACTCTCCCCTATACCTTAAGTCCTGCATATGGGTCTCTGTGTAAGAGCCTGTTTGACAAGAGGGGCCCCCTGCTAACATATTTGAAAACCACTGGTCCAAACTTGCCTAATACCAAGAAGAAGCCAAGGCCCAAACACATCACACGGATAGCCTAAAGCCACACGGAAAGTCAGAGGCAGAATCACGATCTAAGTGCCAGGCATCCCCTGCTACTGCCTCTCCTAGGTTGGGGAGAAGGGGCAATGACAGCAGAAGCCCAGGCCCTGCGGCGGAGCCCACATACCCCTGCAGACAGCACCACAGGCGGCAACAATGGACCAGCCCATAGAGACCACCCAGGACACAGACGCGGCCAGTTTGCCCAGCCAGGCCCAAGACTTTTTCATCAATGCTCAGTGACAGGGTCAGGAACAGTCCTGGAGAATCGGCGAGGGTAGTGAGTCTGCTCTGCTTGGAGCGGTTGGGAAATTCACAGCTAGCCAAAGAGAGAAGCAAGAAGAGGGAGGACGAGAAGAGACGGGAAGAGATTGGAGAGCGGGTGAAAGAGAAAGGGAGGGAGGTCCCAGGACAAAAAGGAGGGCTCAGGTGACACCCGGGTGTGTCCTGGTCTCTCCAGTTGTGAATTTTGAACTTGCTAGGCTGGCAGAACACCGAAGACTGAAAATCCACGAAACTCTCGCTACCAGCCCTGAGCTGCGCCAGCACCAGGAGAGTCTGCCCGTGAGCCGGGACAGAGCTGAGCGTGCACGGGGAAGAAGGAGGACACTGACATGCCCAGGGAGGCTGCAGGGGGAGGAGGGGGAAACCAGTGAGTCCTGGTGCTCTGTTAGAAGTGGGGGTGGGGTGGAGAGGAAACAGAACCTTGGACGGTGGCACGTCGGAGAAGGGACTTCAGAGGGTGTTTACATTGTTTGCAGACGCACTGTTGTACAACGCAACCCTCACCTTCAACTCCTCTGGGAACTGGTCACTAAAATCAACATTTTTCTTAGTGCTTGGGGACCAGGAAGAGATGCGGAGGTCTTTACTGAGGGGAGCATTTATGTAGACACAGAGACTGAACGTGTAGACAGCGGCACCACAAGGTGGGGACCAGGAGATGCCTGAGTTACACACCGGGGCCTTCCAGGATGGCTACGCCCAAGCAGTGGGATCCAGATGCCTTGCAGATTCAAGCCCTGCCTAGGATGAAGCTAGGCTTGCCTGTATTCCCACCCCTGTCAGGGCTGCCCAACGTGGACCCAACCTTCTGAGCCATCCGGAAGTCAGACAGAAGCTGTGGTGACCTCTCTGAGATTAGAGGCTCAGCTTTGGATGGGGCTCTGCTACTTCAGATGAAGGCTGGGAGCCATCTTGTACCCATGTTGAACCTGGCAGTAGGCTGGTGTTTAAGCCCACCTGGACAGTTTGCTGAGGTGCTGGGTCTTTCCTGGGAGGTGAGCCAAGTCTGCAGCTGATGCCTGGACTGTTCAGGGCCTCCCCTGCCTCCCTTGTAAAGATAGAGTCCCTGGAGATTAGGCCAGCAGGTGGGCACTAGAGCCTCGGAGGGAAGCTACTTGCTACCAGATACAGAGACAGCGTCACAGTGCCGGGAGCCAGGGCCAGAGACGAGAGGAGGGGAGGGCAGGGCAGGGCTCTGAGCTGCTCTGGGACTCTGCAGGGGCAGGCCTCGGAGGTGGAGCAGTGACAGATGAGGGGCAAGTTTGCAGGGTCCTCTAACTTGCAGATTACTACTGCCCTTGAGGCCACCAGTGCCCTTCCTGGTACAGAACACCTGGCATCCCTGCCAGCTTTTCCAGGACACAGCAACAGGGAGGAAAAAGCACCCCAGCAGATGTATAAGCCTGTATAGGCTGCCACAGTGCCCAGGTTGCTGGGCACTGGGTTTGGCAAACTCAGGCTGTGCCGGAGTGAGCTACCTGGAAGCGGGGTGCAGTGAAGCTTCTCTGGGGAGGTGCAGCCTTCGTGAGAGACCCTCAGATTCCCCACTGCGAGTCAGGCTAAACTGGGAGGGGGAAAGGCAGAGGCCGTGTCTGTCCTCAGCCAACAAGATGGATCTGGGGGTGCAGATTCCAACTTGGAGGGGGAACAGATCAGTGGGGCTCAGATCCCCAGGAGCAAGATGCCTAACCAGCCTGGACCCAGGGCGGGGGTAAGTGTGTTCCCTTCTGCTCAGATGGCCACTCGGATGAGTCTGTGACCTCACCCGTGACCAGTGGTCAGTTACTACTTCAGGCATTAATCACAAACAGAACTGAACCACTGTACCCACTGGATCCCCCGCCTCTCACTTCTGGGCCACAGGCTGCTTGGGATTCAGGGAAATAAAAACACCTACCTTCCTCCTGTGGCCGTGGAAAGAATGGGCATTTTAGGGGAGGCCCTGAAGACAGCCTTCCAGAAATTAAAGTCAGAAAAAAAGGAGAAGGGCAGCAGGCTTAGGCCCCTCCAGTCCTGGGCAGAAGGCTTGCTGGTTGCCTCAGAGCCTACACTGCAGGGCTAGAGACCCCAGAGGGAGGGGCTGACAGTGGCACAGGGCCTTGGGGGGGCAGGGGGTGGGGGCTGCTTTCTCAGGATGGGGGCCTGAACAGAGGGAGGGAGCAGGCTAGAGTTTCTTCTTGGCACCCCCTTTCCAGCTCTCCCTCCAGCAAAACCCTGCAGGGGCTGAGGGAGAGACTCCAAGACCTGCAGCAGAGTTCTCAAGAGCCCCTGCCTTCTGCTGGGATCTGAATGGAGCTAGTGGGCAGTTAGGCCCCAGGGGGAAAGGGCCTACAGGACCAGGCCGAACAAGCCCCAAGAGATGCTTCTGAAAGGAGGGAAGGGGAAGGCCAACGCCAAGGCCTGCAGACCACCCTTGATACTGCCTTTTGTGTTCTCACTCAATAACTTCACAGAGCCTGCAAATATTCCAGGGAAAATACGGAAGACAAAGGTTCCTTGTAAGTTACCTCCACCAGTACCCTTCCACCTTCTAAACAGTGTCTGGTTACTGAGATGCAACCTTAGATTGACGGGTGGGAGAAACATAAAGTAACCAGAAGGACTGAGAGGGGGTGACGGCGGCTGGAAAAAAAGTGCAGGTCCCTGCTGGTTTCCTGATGGAAGGGACCTGGAGATTTCTAAGCGGTTTGCTGCGGGGTAGGTACTGTAAAGCCCTCCATCAAATCTTCAGTAAAGACTACATTGCCCACTGGAGCATCTCTGTGAGTGGCTCCGAAGAGGAGGTGAGACAAACACAGAAATGGCGCAGGAGCAGAGGAGGATGGGGAGAGCCGACAGCTTAGTCACGCCTCCAATAGCTCCGTACTACCATTTGCACTAAATCAAACACCATCGCATTTCAGGCTTTTTACAGACACACTGCAGGCACCGACAGGTTAAGAACCACCACTGGAACCGCATGCCACTATTAGCAGGCCAGGGAGAACCACACTTCAGGACCGGATGCCCCAGCCAAAGAGTGGGAGCAACTTCAGCTGGCAGAAGTAGGGGTTCGAAAAGAAACTCCACATCAACTCAAGCTGACCCCAGAGTCCCACTCTCCACACAGTCCTGTGGCCACTACACACTGGTTAGCAAGAACAGAAAGCTTGGCCCAGGGTGGAAAGGCACCTCTGGGCCCCAGCCCCTCACACGGAGGCCACCACAGGATGTGCTGGCCCAAGGCAGACTCTCCCAGGAAGGACATGCAGATGACACATTTGCTTCCAGAAGTGTAAGCACAATCACACCGGGCCTCATGCCTCCCCATGGAAGGCCCTAGCGGGTTCCAATGGGTTCCAGGGCAGTGTGCTCCCATCATGCACAGGGCCATGAGCACCTGACAGGCCAAAGGTGTCAGGCCAGTGGCTGGGGCCTCAGGCCTGCCACCATCGGGGAGACCATATTCAGAGACACCTAGCCCTGCACAAGCCACTCCTCATACCCAGGGCTTTGCTTCCTTGCAGCAGCTGTGGTGCTTTGAGCAATTTGTGGAACTGATACCTCAACATGGGTCTGGAGGGTTGAGTCCAAGGGTCAGTCACCCCCGCCCAGCACGGCCCTCTGCGTGCCTGCTTCCCAGTGCCTACCCTTCAGACTCACAGGGGACAGGCCCTGAGATGAGTGGGCAGGCCAGGCAGCCTGCCCGGTGCCTCACAGGGAGAGATGCCCTCATTCTCAACAGCCCAGCAAAGGCCAAAGCAGCCCTGCCCGCTGCCCAGGGACAGAGCCGGGAGAGCCCAGAGTCCTCGTTCGTGCAGCCCGGGCCCAGGGGATAGAGACTCAGCTCCAGGCACCCACCTCACTGACCCGGGATGCACGCCCCAAGCCAGCATCTGCCGGAGCCCTTCAGGGGTCGGGAATTTCCAAGTGCATTAACTTGAGACGTTCCTTCCATGAGTCGTTTGACCTAGGGGCTGCCCTGGGAGGGAGGGGATTAGAACGGGCAAGGCCACAGAGCCTGAGTCCAGGCACTTACCTTGACCTTCGCAAAGCTTCTTCATCAGGGTCTTGCACTGTGGGTAGAAGTTGCAGGTCAGGAGGAATCACAGGGAACATCAGAAAGAAAAGCTACTAGAGCTCGGTGGGCACGGAGTCCCCACCCATGATGGGACAGTTATTGCTCCCTACCTGTGACCTCTGGGCACAGGGCAGGGGGAGAAAGGGGGCACGAGAGGAAGAGGTGCAGGTGGGAGGGAGTAGCCAGAGGTGTGGCCTGCAAAGTCCTCTCATCCCAATCCGGAAAGCAGCACAGCCAGTCCGCTGCCCGCCGCTGGAGTCCAGGAGCCGAGCAGCAGGCTGATGTCACTGTGCCTGCCCCAGGGACCCAGCAGGGGCGCAGCAGGCTGCTAACTATCTACCGAGGCCAGCTCATCTTCAAGGGTGGGGGGCTCGACTCCCCGGCTTCCGTGGGACTGTGGAGTAGGGCCCAGGACCCTCGCTGGCCCTTCATCGTCGCCCCTTCCTGCCACCCCACAGCCCTCCCTTACTATATTCTGTCCCCGTCATCTGGGCCAGGATGCGGAAGGAGCGAGACTGCAGGCTGGAGGAGCGGCGGGCCCAGTCGTCAGCCTCGTCTTCCGGCTTGTTCTGGTTCTTAATCACAGCCTGATACACGGGAGAGGTGCTGTCTACGGTGAGGTCTTTGACAGGAAGGCTCCTGAAATGCAGAGAGAGGCCATGGGCAAGGGCAGGGCTGGAACCCTGCCCCCGACCTCTGCGCCTCCCCCTGGCGCACCCCCCCATGCATGTGGGTAACCCCTACTTGTCTAGATCCACCACGCCCTTATTGCAGGTCAAGCCTGCAATAAGGGCTTGACCTGGGTCCTCAGTGCTCAGGGTGGTCACAGCGAGACAGTGAATTCCGCTCACGGAGGGTCAGGAGGCTCAGAGCCTCCTGCCAGTACCCCCCACCCCCCAGGCTAACGCTAGACACAGGCCTGAAGACCCCCGCCCCCAGGAGCTGTATCTCCTTTAAGGAAAGAAGAGGCAGAAGGGGTCTTCTGGAAGTAATTGCAACCTCCCTGAGCAGGTGCTGAGTTCGGGGCTGGGTGAGGACAGGCCATTTGGGGGGCTCAGAGGCTTCCTCACGGTCAGTCCCTTGGCCTCCTCAAAGCTTGGGATCCAAACAGGGAGCCACCAGTGTCATGACTGCCCTGGAGGAGGACTGTGGGCTCCCACTCTGCAAAGACAGGGCAGCTCGGTGAGGAGGCAGTTGGAGAAACAAGGCAATCAGGCCCCTAACGCCTGGCATCACCCACAGATAGCGCAGCTTCTCGCCCGAGGAACTGGGCGTAGAGCTGCAGGGAGGGTCACTCGTCCTCTGCCCCAGGGCAGCACAGCTTTTTGAGGGGGACCTGGTGACCTTCCCTTAGACTCCCAAGGTCTGGCACATGGTAGGTGCTCAAAACGTAGTTGAATGAACAAATCCTAGATCAGAATCAGAAGGGACCCCAGAGCCCCTTGAGTCCAGGGTCTCTCAGCCCAGATCAGACTTCAGGGCAAGATACATTAAAAGCTTATGGATGACCACTCATCCCAACCAGGGAGGGCTGGGTAATCTAGGCTGCCCAGCCGGCCCTCTCAGCAGTCAGGGTGGGCTCAGGAGAAGCTCACAGCAATAACAGCATGTCTCCCCAGCCTGTGGACCGGTGGCCCAGCCATCTCCTCTTACACATGCCAAAACTGAGGTCCAGAGAGGCTAGCTGACTAGCTCCAGGTTACGTCATGTAGGGGCCCCACTGAGTTAGAACCCAGGCTTCCCAGCTCCCAGCTCAGTGTCCTTTCCATCAGACCCTCTGCAGTGACAGGGCTCAGGAAGGCCACTTATGCCCACTGGGGACTTGCACACCCCAGATGTTCCACATCTGGAGACATGGCCCAGCGCAGACACTCCCCCTGTCCAGCATCGCCCTGCCTGCTGCTATGACTGCCTCTACCTGCCCTTGCTCCCTCGAGGGCTGGCTAGCTGGAGAGGGGACCTCCCCAGTGCCCCTGTCTTCTACCCTCTCTGCAAGGAGCTGGACAGAAGAATTGGCCTAGTCTCCCAGGATTGGTCCCCTAAGTCAACTCAGGGTGGGCTATGAGAGCAGAGGTGGAGAAAGGTGATGGAAGGTGACTGACCAAGATTGGGTGGAGCTACCCCTACTTTTCTCAAGGCTCTGCCCTGGCCTGGAAAGCTACAGGTCTGTCAGCCTGTGGTTGGGATCAGACAGGGAAGACCAGGGAGTGGAGGAGAAGCTGGGATCTCGCTGGAGAGGTCATTTCTGGCATAGGGAGGAGTCTTAAGGGGTCCTGAGACAGATGGAAGGCACTGGCTGCCACTTCCCTGGAACATGCCCTTGACGTGCTCCCTGCTCCTTCCACATCTCCAAGGGCTCAAGAAAGTGAACCCCAGGAGTGAGTCCCTTGGGAGTCACATTGTCGGCTTCCCTTCCCACAATGCTGTGCAAAGACCAGGGACTTGTGGTGCTGCCGCAACAGACACTGGGAACCAGACGAAGCAACTGCTGTGCCTTTTGAGAATCTGGGGCTCAGGAAGAATATCTACAGAGAGGGGATAGAACAGGCCCTCCAGTTCTGGGACCCTGGGTCCGAGGCCACTCTCTGGAGCCACTCCAGCATGAACTTCTTGCCAACAAAAACACTCCAAGGTCCCCGCAACATCAAGATCACCGGTGGGCATTTACTCCACTGTACACTGCTTCCAAGTCTGACTAATCTTTCGCCTCTTATGGGTGGTCCTGGCAGGCGCTGGGTCCTCCAGATCCATCTTCCATGAGGATTTGGGGGATGGCCTCCAACAGACCCCCTTAGCATCCTCTCCCTGAATAATGGCCCCATGTGGATTCTGACATTAAGATCTCTGCTGTCCCAGTGCAGACAAGAAAGGCTGGGGGGAGCCCCTGCAAAGCACAGCAAGGAGAACACGGAATACACCCCCAGCCAGTGTGGTGTCATTACTCTGATTTCTATGTCCATAGTGACATTATTTGGGGGAAAACCCCAAAAGACAAGCACTTGCCTGTAGAGGCCGCGGGGCATGTCATTTACCTGTGAGGTGGGTGTGAGGAGGAACGTGGACAGAACCACTGTCCTCAGGCACATCCCACCAAACCCACACACCATCCCGCAACCAGACAGACGGACGACGGAACAGATACTGTGGGGTCTACTTACGCCAGTGGTGACGCCCTGCCATGCAGAGGAAAACCCAGCAGTGAGTGCATGTCCATCATGGGAGGGCGGGGGGAGGCGCATACACAAGGGAGCAGGGTTAGGATCAGAAATGAGTTATGGGGGAGTGGGGTGGATAAAGGAGGAAGAGAGAGAGAGACAAAAAGAAAACTGTCAGTGAGGAAGGAATCATGGAAATTAACAGCAGAAATGGAACACCTCATGGCAGACAAGGGCAGCTTTTACCCACTGGCACCACGACAGCATCAACCCAGCAGGGCTGAGTTAGAAGGAAAAGGAAGAATGTTGCTTCCCAGGCACGCAAGGGAGGGGAAAAGGATGGGAGGGGAGGGGAAAGGAAGGAGAAGCCTAGATTAGATTAACAGTGCATCATGTTAAAAAAATATATCATGGGCGACCTAGAGGTAAAACCAAATGATTTGTAGTCTTTTCCCAAGTGCAGAAAACATGAAGTTAGTGAACAGCAGTTCTTCCATTATCTTCCACTGTGCTTCCCTTTGGCCAATGCTACCACTTTTAAGAGCACACCAAGGACACACGTGGCAAACAAATGTTAACAGGAAATCCCCGTTAAACTCTTTGGCTTAATCGGGCAGCCCTGTCTTCCTGGGTACACATGAGCAACAGTTATGTTTTTAAACTTGCATGGTCATATTTTCTGCTTTGAACGATGGGATTAAGTAAGTCAACCCTGCCCAGAGAATTCCGCAAAGAACTGCAGACCTGAGCCTGGTGGGTTTGACTCACGGCTCCAGGGCAAGCAACCGTCCACCCCCTGGTGGCCCGAAGGAAGTACTGCGCGCCTGAGAGGGCCAGGCTCCTTTTAACCAGGAGCGCCAGTAAGTCCACACCACGTTCCATCCTTTGGCCTCTGGAACCTGCACTTTATAACCTGCACACTCGTCATGGCCACAAGGGTTGGGCTCTACAAAGGCCAAACGCTATAGGAGTTCTCCGGGACTTCTGAACGCCTCTATCCCTCTTACAACATCTGTTTTTCCTAGTTTCGGAAAAAAGGACAACCATCATTTTAAGATTTCTTGCCTTCAATTGCTGGAGATCCTGACTCAGGGATAAGATGTTACCACAGAGATAATCAGTTCTGAAAGTCAATACTAACAGTATTTCCAAGTAGAATACAGTAAGGGACTCTCTGCGTGCGTGTGTGTGTGTGTGTGTGTGTGTGTGTGTGGAAAGGAAGAGACACACAGAAACAGAAAAAGAGACAGAGAGATAGAGACAGAAAGAGAGACATACACAGTAAGAAAGAAATACAGAGAAGAAACAGAGACTAAGAGAAACAGAGACAGAAAGAAATTCTGAAAGAGGGAGAGAGGTCCACATTAATGTTTGTACTATTACCCATTTCATCCACAAATGATTTTCAGCCAACTCTTTCCCTACTCAGCCCTCAAGTTCTTCAACCATTGCTAACAAGCAAAGTCAGGAACCAAGGATGTCCTAAGTCCCATCGCCCTGAGGCTGAGCTTCCCTGGGGCAAACAGGAGGAGGCGAGTGCTGGGTGCCCCCCGGCTCTGTGGCGGGGCTGACTGTCAACAGCACTGTGGATGGCTGGTCCGGAGGCCCCTTCCCAAACAAGAAACCCACTCATGAACCTGAATTGCCCTCATCATTGGAAGAACACAGCAACTTCCCCCCAAAGAATGGCTTAGTTGTGAGAAGCTGAGGTATCCAGAATGCGACCCTGGTTAACAGGATTCCAGAAGTCTCTTTCTAAACCAGCCCCCTCATGGAGCCTGGGAAAATGCAGAGGCTGTGAAAAGCACATGCTGCATTTCTCCACGCTTCTCCTAAAGCTGACCATGAGATTGACTCTGAAGAGAGAACACCACGTTCTGGGAGGCCCGGGCGAAGGCTGGCTCTCCTGCAAGGGCTGTACCCTGGGAGGATCAAGACGATGGAGGACAGCTGGTCCCGATGCCCAAAGTCTCCGATGGCGCCCAGTGGCCCGGTGCCCTCCTCGGTGATGACGAGGCGGAGGCATCGAGCGCCAGTGGAGGAGGGGGGGCGCTTACCCACTGAAGTCACTGCCCTGGGCCTGGGCCTGCCCGGCGATGGCGTCCATGATGGCGTCCTGGGAGTACATGCTGATGGGCGTGTTGTACTGCGCGTGGATGATGGTGGCCTTGCCGCCCAGCCCCTTCACCTCGATGGGCTTGTGGGTCGACAGGGCCGAGTCCTTCAGGGCGCTGGGGTTGAAGCGTTCCTGGTAGTCGGCGCTGGGGGAGGGGAGCATGGGGCAGGGGAGCGAGGGAGGGGGGTGGAAGGAGAGAAGGGGCAACAGGTGATGTTACACGGCTCAAGGTGAGGGCTGGTGGTGTAGGGTGTGGAGAGAGACCTCCCTAAGCCTGATCCCAGGAAGGCTACCCACCCCCGACCGACGTGGGCGGGCTGGGTCTGGTCGGGAAAATCCTCTCACCCTCCCCGGAGCCCTTCACGGAAGGCTCTTCTTGCCCGTCTCCGCTTTCCCAGCTCCCTGGAGGCCCCGGCTCAGCCTGAGCTACCGCCCAGGGTCAGCAGGGGCGCCAGGCACTGAAAGCTCTCTCACCACACCCGCAGGGAAGCAGAAACGGAAGGGGGTGCGGAGTGGCGGTTGGGATTAGGAGACAGGAGCTGGGCCACGCGTGAGAGGCAGCGGCAGCCCAAGCGGAGTCCAGAACGTCCAAAGGCAAAAAGCAGCCCCACTGGGCACCCGCAGGGATTCTGAGCTTGGTTCCTCCACGAAGGGACTCATCCTGGGTGGCCCGGGGCTCTGCTCCGCCAGACTCTTCAGTGCATGTGCTTCTTCCTCGGAGCAGGGCTTGGGTTCTCAGGCGCCCCCGCCCCCATGTCCAACTTGCTGGGTGGCCCACCAGCTTCTACCCATGGAGGCTTTTCCCTTCAACAGTTAAGCGTGCTCCCCAGGCAAAGACAAGGTCAGGTACAGCCCTTCTGAGTGGTCCGGCCGGGCTGGAAATGTCTTCAGGCTCTCCCAGAACCGGCGTCAGCACGCGCTCCACCCACCGCCCACCGGAGCCAGCCTGCGGTCTAAGCAGCTGCAGCAGCTAATTGGGAACACGGTGGTCCGGGGCATCTGCCGGAGCCCCAGCGCCCCTCCCCACTGCCTTCACTCCATACTCGCAGCTCCACACACATGCAGGCTCACTCAGGGACACAAATGCACCCCCATTCACGCATGCACATACACGTACACATGCCGCTGACACAGACGCACGCTGCCCAGTCCCCCAGACACGCTGTCGCATGCTGGGATATGCAGGCAAGCACACACACGTGCTTTCCTTTGATACTAACTTGGCTGGAGAGTTGGCTACCACCTGGGGGTGGGGGAGAGAAAAAGCAAAGAAAACAGGGCTATCAGAGTGAGCGTCCTGCCAGAGGGTTTGAGCGTAGGGACCTAGGGATGGTCCTCAGACTGGCCATAGTGGAGCCAGAGGCAGCCCAGACTGGCACTGGGTGAGGAGAGTGCGGAGTGAGGAGGGGGAAGAGCTCAGAGTCCCGATCACAGCCGCTCAGTGTGGGTCAGAGATGCCAGCTGCAGCGTAGGTCCACAGTACCTGAAGCTTTGCCAGGGAGAAAGGTTTTTTTGTCCATCGTCATAGGTGCTCATTTACCATGTACATGAATGTCCTACATACACCTTGTCTGTAGACCCCGGCGAGGAAGCTGGAGATGGAGCCCGGACTAGTGATGGCTGCTCCAGGAACGGCCAAGGCCCCAGGTGCCTGCTGGCCGGATAGTAGCTCTGGACTTACCCTTGTTTAATGGGGGACAGCTCCAGGAGTTCTGTTCCCTGAGCAGGAGTTGCAGTGGTGCTGGGGTTTGGTTGCAGTGGGGTTTCATACAGCCCCGGGAGCATGCTCTCTTTCCCAGAGGAGGGTCAGGCAGCCCTGGACACTCCTCGCGGGGCACAGTAATAAGGGGTCTGTGCAGTTCCCAGTAACTGCCCTTAAAGTCCCTGTGGATGGGCAGTGAGGCAGGATGGAGGAGTGAGGAGGCTTGGGAGAAGTGCAGGTCCTGTACTGCAGGAAAACCGCCGGACAAGGCAGCCCAGCTTGGACACTACAAGAGGGACCCCACCCTCACTCTTATCTGAGAGCCAGCCTCCTGGAGTATCATCTACTTGAGGGAGGCATTGCCTGCGTTATGTTTCTTTAAATGCAAATTCCTTGCAGTGGCAGACCCTTGTCAGAAACCTGAGGGGAGAAGAGTGCGGAAAGTGGTGTCCCTTTCCCCACACCCTGCCACTTTCCCATATCTGACCACTCTGGGCTCTGGCTGGGAGAGCCTGGGCCTCAGCTGGCCTGGCCCTGGTCACCCCTTGGCCATGACCCTGGGGATCCAGACCAAAACCAGGGAGACCCCCCCATCCCCACCCCCACCAGTCCCAGGCGGCCCAACTCCGTCTCAGGGCTGATAAAATTCCCTCTGTCCTCCCAGGCTCAAAATAGCTGTAAGTGGAGCTATGTTAGGAAAGGACCATCACAGATCTCCAATTCCTTCTCCATTTTTGGCCAGTGCTGACAACCACAGGATCAGCTCTTGCCCGGACCAGCCCAGTGCCCCCTGTAGAGGGCAGTGCTGGCCTCAGGGGCTGCCTATGCCCTTCCCTGCCTAGGTAGCCAGCTCCTTCTTTGGCATTGATTCCTGCCCCCTGCTTAGCATCTGCCTGAGGACCCAGAGGCTGAGATGCCTGCAACAGACAGAGCTCAGAGAGCGGCAGCCAGGTCTTGGGGAGAATGAGACAAAGATGTAAAAACGCCCCGGGGGCCCTCACACCAACTGGCCTGAGGGACACTGCCCTTCAGTACCAGCCCCAGAGAGGACAAGGATCAGGGCCTGCAGGCCTGGCTGTTCTTTCGCCCCCTCTGTTCCCCTCCACTCCTCCCAAGGGCATACGATCTGCCAAGGGATCCCCTTGAAGCTCCCCAGAGAGAGAGAGTATGGGAAGGAGCTTCCTTCTGCAGCCAGACAGGACAGAGTTCAAATCCTGACCCTACCTCTTCCTAGAGCTGTGACTCTGGACAAGTTACCCACCTGTCTTAGCCTCAGTTCCCTCCTTCATAATACCGAGAGGGTGGTGCCCTCCACAGACTGAACAGAATCCTGAGTGTAAAGCCCTCAGCATGGGTTAAGTGTGTGATGAACACACATGGGGAGTAGCATTTGCCAACCCTGTCTCCTGTGAGGCGGCGGCCTCAGCCCTCGGCTAGCCCAGGTCAGAGGCTCTGCCCTCCCTGCTGGGACCGCAGCATCAGCCTTCACTCTGAATGAAGCACGCACCACATTCCCTCCCTAGCCCGTCTTCCCTTTGAAGAAACTGTTGGACCCTGCTGCTCTGAGTGTCAAGTAATAATCTAACACTCGTCAGGTTCTGAGCAGCCCTTGTGCCAGTGGGAGGGCTTGTCGGGAGTCGGGAGAAACAGGGGTGGGACAGGCAGGTAGGTCCCTGGCTCCATGCAGGGAGAAGTCAGACTGACCTGAGTGCCAGTCCTATCTACCACTCGTTAACTGTGTGACCTTGGGCAAATTACTTGCTCTCTCTGGGTTTCTATTTCCCAGCTGTAAAATGAGGGAATGATGCCCCCCTCTGAAGCTGCTGAGAGAGTTGTGTTAGATAAAGCATATGGATTGTTAACCAGCCCCCAGCCTCGACGGAGGCCTCCGTGAGGGAAGACCTTACCATCACTGCAGGTGGGCCCCATGGAAGTCCAGGTCCACCAGAGCATGACCTCCCTGCTGGGGGCCGGGCCAGAGAGAACCAGGAAGAGCTATCAGCCCACCCAAGGCAGGAGAAAGAGTCCGTTTCTACTCTGTCTTTCCCCGAGCTTTCTGGCAGAAGCCCCTTGCTGGAAAAAGCCTGGGGGTAGAAAGCTTTGCCATCTTGGGCCAGGGAAGCCAGGGTCCAAGTGCTCACACCGTAGAGCGCCCAGCTTCACTCGGGATCCCAGAAAGAGCTATGGGATCCGGGGGAGCTGGGGATCCCCAGGGGAGCAGTGAATGGGCAGAGCACAGATACCATGTGCGGCTAGGTCAAAGGAAGGGTGTGGGCTTGGATCACACCGACCTGGACTGCAATGCTGACTCATCTGTGTACCTGTCGTGTGAGTCCAGGCAGCGATGGCAGGTAGCACGTAGTGAGTGTGCCAGGACAGAGCTCAGCACTGTGCACGTGTTATCTCCTTCAATCCTCCCCATAGTCCTGAGATACGGACAGTCTCATGGAAGAGCCCTGAACCCCTAGCCGCTGGGCCATATGCCTTGACTCAGCCTGCTTCGCCTCCAGCCCAGAGACGATTGTACCAATTGCATGGGGCTATGGAAGAAGTTACAATGAGATAACAGACCTTCAGGACTTGGAAGCTAATATGTGCTCTGCTGGGAGCCTCCCTCCCCTCAGCCCCTCCACAATGCCCACCCTGGCTCTGGCTCTAGTTCTTTTAACTCCTGTGCTCCAAGAGTACCATGAACTAGACCTCGGGGAGCAGGGGGTGGCCTGCTGTTCTCCTGCAGGGCCCCTTTCTCCTCAGGGTCCTGCTCCCTTGCTTCCCCACCCTAGCCAGGGTCAGTCCTGCCAACCCACTCCCCTCACCCTATTGCCCAGTCTCTCTGTACCCAGCTCAGGTGCTCCCTCCTCCAGGCAGCCTTCCCAGACCACTGCCAGACCTAGAGAACTTGCTCTCCCACCTCTCAGGACTCCCAAAGGGGTGGCAACCAGCCTGTCCCTTTGCCCCGGAGCTCCTGGAGTTATTAGGCTTTGCCCTGATGTGAAAGTTTTAGGAGTCAGAGTCTCTTGTATTCAGGCCAAGCTTGGCCACTTAGTAGCTGGACAGCTGGACCTCGACTTAACCTTCTCTGAGCCTCAGTTTCCCTCTCTGCAAAATCCGACACATCGCCCCAGGTTGTGTAAAGCAATGATGGGCCCGGCTCATGGCAAATGTCAATAGGATGATTGATTTCACTGCTCTTAGCCTGCACTGCCTCATGGGCTTGGGGCTGGCCAGAATGAGGCCAGTTCCTCGCTCTGACCACCTGACCAGGCCTCTACGAGCACTGAGGACCCAGATGGCCCCTGACCACCAGTGGAGAGCTGTGAGCCCATTACCTACCCTCCTAGGAGTCCAGCACCTGAGGCCTTCCCTTGGAGGCTCATCTGATACAGCTGAGCCATCTCCCTCAGGGTCTCTGCCGAGTACAGGCCAACGGGGTTGTTATACTGCCTTGGCTGGCTCGAACCCCGCGGGGCTTTCGGGCTTAGAGAGTCGAGGGCCCCCTCCAGGTTGACCTTGGCCCCCGGGCTGCCCCATGGAGGGCCAGCGTCAGAGGCCTCCGTGTGTGAGGAGAAGACGGAGGTCTGAGAGAAGGAGGAGCTAAGGGTCTGCCCGAGCTCCAGGTTGCCTGGGGTGCCCGGGATGGCCCTCGCCTCGGGGTTGGGGCTGGGTGCTGCCAGGCTGCTGTTCGTGTCCAGAGCAGGGTCCTGGCCCGGGGCAGCACCATGCAGGGGAGAGAGAAGAGAGGAGTTAGAGGCCACGCCCATCCCAGCGCTTCAGCGTGAACCTGAAACAGAGGGGTTAGCGCGAGCGCCTAGCAGCCCACCACCCTGGAGCCTGCAGCCCACTGCACCGAGGTCAGGGTAGGGGGATAGAAAGGACACCTGGAAGAGAAGGGTTTTGTCAAAAAGAGCGGGGTGAAGCTCCTGGCCCTGAAGCTGTCATCCACCTGATCAAAATGCAAAGCCCCACACAGAAAGCTAGGCCAAGCCAGCCTGCCGGCAGGGCTGGAAGAAAGGGGGTGCGGTCTCAGGGAATTGTGGGGAGACCCCTCCATCCTACACCTGTTCCCCCTTCCCCTGAATGGGGGCACCTGGTGAGCACAGCCCTGCCTCCTGCTCTGCTGACCCCACTCTGCAATGTCCCACATGGCCGGTGAGAGGGGGCCTTCTGGGCTGGTGGTGAACAGGCAGAGTAGAGGTGCAGAGGGGAAACTGAGGAAGGAGGGGGGCTGACATTTGCTTCCCTCAGTCTGCCTCTGCAGCTTCTCCCCAACAGCCCTCTGCCCATTTCCTCAATCTGTCACCCACTCCAGACCCCCCGTCATCTTCTTCTTGTCCCCTCTCCCCACCCTGCCCATCACCCACTCTGCCCCACTGGACAGGGAGGGTCAGTATGAGGTCCTGAGAGGAGGGGTGGAGAGTGGTGGGAGTGTGTAGTCCTGTAGGAGCAGTGGGTAGGCCTCCCATGCTCCGGGTCCCTCAGGGTTGAGCTGCTTAGAGGGAGCTGGGAAGGGGCCTGGTACCTGCTGGCTGCACCAGCACTTCTGAGTGTGGTATAGGAGCGTGCAACTGGGAGGAGAAAGGGAAACAGGAGGGAGAGAGCCTGTGACACAGGAGAAACCCTGAGGGCCAGCAGGCCCCCCACGCCTGGGAGCTCCTCCTGGGGTGACCAGCTCAAACTGGGGCCTCGGCTTTCATGCCACGGTCACCCCCCTCCCCAGTGCCCTCAGGAGGATGAGGGTCAGAGCCTTGTGGGCACTTGTCCCTACTTGGCTGGGAGAATGGGACCTTTCCTGAAAACACCGCTGCCTAAGTGGATTTCCTGTCAGCCCGCCCACGAGGCCCAGGGTGTTGGCTAGGCACCCAGGCGGGCACCCCTACATGCAGCATTTTACGGGGCTTGAACGCTTCTCCCCAGGGGGTCTGCGCCACCTCCCCGGCATCAGCCGAGGCAGGGCAGGGCTGGGGCCGGGCTGATCCCCCCACCTTGCCAGAGTCAGGCCAGCCGAGGGGCAGGCAGGCAGACCAGGGGCTGCACTCTGGGAACCACGGCCCAGAGTGGAGCCTGCCACCCACAGTCAGCACCTACCTTTTGGTGGGGGATCACAGGCAGAGGGGACTGGATCGGGGGCGCTGCCGTGGAGATGAGAATGGGACGCTTTGACCTGGAAAAACCAGAAATGAAGACAGTTGCCATTGGGTCCGGGAGCTCCTGCCTGAGAAGGACTGGAGAGGGGAGAACATCCGGAACCCAGGGAGCCAGGGCAGAGGACCTGGGTGTCTCCTGGGCCTGACCAGCATGAAGAAGTCACGGCTCTGGGGTACTTTGCAGCCACGGGCCTCTGCTAGGTCTCAGGGAGGCTGCCTGTGCACAGAGGAAGCAGGGAAGACCCTGGCTTCCAGGCCCAGCCGCCCACATACCAGCAGCACCGTTATCCACCCTCTCTGAGGCTCATCTGTAAAGTGAGGCACAGACGTGGCAGGTGCTTGATGACTTGGGCCTGTCCTTCTTCTGGTCCAGAGGCTGTCCTCACTTCCCTGTGCGGTCCGGTAGCACAAGGCTGTGTCCATGCTGGACAGCTCCTTTCCCAGGCCCTTGGTGCCCACACCCAACCTCTGCCCCCTGCTCTGGAGAGCTCCCACCTACTTCTGCAGCGTGAGACTCAGGTTGTAGCTGGCAGACTTGATCTTGTTCTGGGCCTCCAGGTGGGTCATGGTATCTGTGTTGACGCCGTCAATGGCCACCACAAGGTCACCCGGGCTGAGCTGGGACTGGGCGGCCTTGCTGCCCGGTGTGATCTGAGAGGGTAGCAGATGGGAGGTGAACGTAAGAAGGGTGACCTGAGGATGGGCCTGTCCTCAGGGAAGAATCACCAGGAGTCATCCAGTAGAGGCTTGCCATTTTGTCTTTCATTCACTATGACCACCAAGCCTGCTTCCTTTTCCTGGCGCAGAGCTACCACATTTCCTGGTGCTTTGTATCTGAGCGCAGCCATGAGATTAGCTCTGAAATCAATGCACACCACTTCCAGGCCTGCCCCTAGCAACCATCTTGCCATCCTGCACTCTCTCTGCTTGTCAGCTGACTGGATGCAGAGGACCCAGAGGAGGACAGCCAAGCCACTGTCTGCAAGGGACCTGGATAATGGAGTCACTGCTTGGAGGGGAGATGACTAAGGAGCACTGAATTGGATGTTGCATGAATGAGAAATAAACTTCCACTGTGCTAAGAGAACTGGGGGTTGTTTTTTACACCAATCAGCCTACTATAACATCTGCACCTTGAAAACCCATGGCACACTTTCCAGGCTCCAGAAGAGTTCAGCAGCTGCTAAGACTCTGCACCACCATAGAGATGCTGCCAGGCCAGTAGGCCGGCCAAACATACCCTCACAAAAGCATCCTAGCGTAAGTGTGTCGTACTCTACTGTGGCAGGTGTGCAGAGAGGGCTGGCAGGGCTGTCGGGCCTGCTTGCGGGAGCAAGGTCAGCTGGGACATGGAGCTCAGTGCTTTGTGGTTGGCTTCATATTTCCCAAAGGGGAGGTGCAGATGTGGAGGCCAGTTCCCAAATCTTGCCCTCTAGTGACATTACAGAATGCTAGAGTCTGGGGGCCCTACCCCCAGTGTGATCACATAGAATGTCATGGATGTGCCACCCCACCAACCCCCCCCATGCAATGTCCGGAAGACCACACTCCCAGTGAGCACACTCCCAGTGACATGCACGATGCCAAATTCTGCATGTCCAGCCCCCAGTAATAGCACCCTGAATGCCATGGTGGCCTCCTATGCAGTGACATCCCATGAAATGCAAAATTCTGGAAGGCCTAGTGACATCATCTAAAATAGCTTGCGGGCCGGCCCCTAGTGACATTACATGGAGTGTGGTGAGCTTCACCCCTAAAGGCGTCTCGTGGGATGTCGTGGAGACCTTGGCTGTACCCCCTCCTGACATCACACAGAATGATTTTATAACCTGACCCCCACGACATAGTGTGGAAGCGCGCTGTGACATCACATGGGGTGCTGGGCAGGGCTTGCCTCCAGTGACATCATAGGAAAGAGGAGCCCCTGGGAGTCACCCCCCACCGAGCTGTGCCTAGAGGGTGTCCCTTGGCTTTTCCTCCCCAACATGCCCACCAGCCAGTCCTCCTGGCTTCTCTGGGCACATCCCAGTCACCTTCCTGGCTATACCCCAAGGACAAGGCTGGCTCCTAATGCTGGCAGAGGCCATTTTCTGGCCCAGGCTTGGGGACCATCCTAGAAGGAGCCCAAAGAGGTCCTGGGGACAGTCCCATACCCTGGGTGCCAGGCCTCAGTGGGCCTCTGGCCAGATTCTGGGCTCTCAGACATGGATGGAAACTTCCTGCCAGGCCCCTCAGAGGGAACTCTCATCGTAACCAGAGCCCTGCAGTCACCAGCCTTCAGCCCATTCCCAGACAGGCTCTACAGGGTGGGCCAGGAACCATGTGTGTTAACCCAGTGATTATAGCAAGACCAGGAGAACTCTTGCCAGTTGCCGTTGACCCGCCAATTTCAGACCCAGGAACTGTGGTACCTTCTTAAACACTGGCCACCTTGTGCCCTGAGCAGCCTCCCCACCGCCCCTGGAATCTGCTGGGATGAGGCCAGGACAATAGAGAAACAAATGCCTTGATTGTCAGGAAGCCACATTGTCCGGTTTGCCAAGTCCCGCCTACTCTCCAGGCTCCCGTAGGGGCATCTTGGAAGCGCTCGGGCCATCTCAAAACACACGTCACCTTTATCCCCAAATCAATGGCCGTACAGAGCCTCTACTAGTGACAGGAGTGTGTTGTTTCCTTTGATTTAAGCGGTTAAGCAAAGGGTAAAAAACAACAACAAAGAAAAGCAAAACATTTTCTAGGCTGAGAGGGGACTCCTGAGGGCAAACTGAGTTGCCCAGCCAGGCCTGTCCTGCAAGAAAATCACCTTTCCCTACACCTTCTAGCTTCATGTTCAGGCCTCTGCTCTTCGGATATTTTATTATAGATACCTTCAAACACAGTAAGGCAGAACTAATTCTACGGGGAGCACCCGAATACCCACCACCGAGGTTCTACTGTAGCATTTCACTCAACCTGCTGGTCAAGTGTCCATCCCTCTCTCCATCCATCAGTCCATATTATGTTTGAAGCATTTCAGAGAAAGTGCAGACGCCAGGATGCTCCCATTCAGGGTGAATTGCGCCATGCCTCTGCTGTCTTGGTGGACTGCCCACAGGGCTTCCCCACAGCAGGACACCCCCATGCCAGGGCTCCCTGACCCAGGGCTCCCCCAGATGCTTCTAAGCATCCGCAGAGAAGGGGGCCATCAGCCTGCAGCAGGGACCTCCCAGGCAGGACAGCCACAGACCCCAGACAGAGTGGAGGGCCTCATGCCTGCAGAGGTGACCAGAGCTGTGTCCAGGAGATCATGGGTTAAGTGTGAACAAGGACACCAGAATGACATCCAAGAGAGGCTGGGGCCAGACCAGCTAGGGCAAACCACGGGGCCATCTGGAATGCCCTCCCTTCCAGGCTGCCTCGAGGACTTATTTCTCCCTCAGGCATGGGTTAGCTAACATCATACCTTCCCACAGGGCTCCCACCTTCCCCTTGCCTGGCCCTGGCCGGCTCCCCTTCACCCTCAGGTATAGACTGAGCTGATCCTTTGCCCAGGGAAGAGCCCAGGCTCCCCCAGGCTTGGTCAACAGCCAAACCCCCTGAGGAATTTGCCACCAGGCTGGCTCCAGCCTGCCCCTGGCGCCTCTCCTTGCACCTGTGTGTGCTCGTCAGGGCTCAGCTGGCCTGACCTTTGGCTGCCCTGAGCAGGGTTCAAGACCCCTCGGGCTGGTGGGGTGGAGGATGCTATAATCCTCTTGTAGAGAGGTGCTCTGCTAGTTCTGCCCAGGTCTCCCTAGAGAAGGAGGCAGGGACTCTAAGGAAGTTGCCCCTCAGCTCTGGCCAAGGGCCGTCAGATCCCTCCTCGCTCTGCAGGAGCAGCCTGCGTGGCAGAAGGGTGTGGCCACCCTTGAACACTTGCCCAGAGCCCAGGGCTTGTGAAGAGTGCGGTCCAGGTGTGAGGTACCCATGTACCCCTGGTCTGACTCCCCAGCCCCCTCCCTCTGCTTTCCTTGTCCCAGAAAAGACCCAAAGCTCCTAAATCCTTGGAGGATTTCTTTTTCTTTTCTTTAAAGTCTTTCTAGCCCCTCTGTAGCATTTGAAAAATTCTTTGTAATGATTGTTTCATTCCCATTTCACTTTTCACCTTTTCTAGTCACCAGCCACCTCTCCACAGGGAACCCAGCCATGGGCAGAGCTCCAGGACCGAGGTCCTGTCTCGGAAGCCCCTAAGGCAGGCTCTAGGTGTTTGGGGGCCAAGATTGCCACCTAGCCCACCCTCCTTGCTGGGCCATGGTTTAGGGCACCCCAGAGGGGGCACAGGGATAACCGGTGCCAGGGAGCAGCTGTGGCCCCCGTGACCTTCGGGTGCCTTGGGGGGAAGCAGTAGAGCAAAGACCATGGACTGTAGTCTGAGCCAGACCTGAGGTTGCAGTGCCAGCCTCCAGGACCTCTGCGTAAAGACAGCCATGATGCCTTTCTCCCGGGATTGTGGAGAGGATTTCATCACTAAATAGGGCATTATACAAAGACAGTGCAGAGCTGAGACAATTTCAGGGAAGCTCCCAACCGAGGAGGTGCAAGTGCTGTCCCTGACCCCTTCCCCGGGAGGTGCCAGGGGTTGGAGTCTGGGAGGCTGCAGCCCCTGCCTCCAGAGGACACAAGATCGGGGGCTGGCAGCGGGTGGTGTGCGAAGGGCCAGCCCTGACCGATCAGTCCTGAGCCAGCGTCCTGTCCCTAGAGGGGCCTGAGCATCAGCTGGAGGGGAGAGAAGTTCTGTCCAGGGTCCCAGGGAAGCAAGGCACTGGCTGGGGCTCAGGCACACCCATGCCCTTGGCTCCCATTTCCCCGGCTCCCTGGCAGCAGAGGGGGCCACTGGGCTCCGCAGAAGGTCCCGGTCATCACTCCTAGTGCTTAAAGGCAGACAGGTCCCTGACTTCCTTTCCCTCTAGACCTGCCAGTGTAGGTGCGGCAAGGGATGGGAGCCAAGGGCAGGCAGTGGGTGCTGTGGACTGTGCAGCTTCCAGCATCTCCTCCTGACCTTCCCAGGCTGACATCCCAGGGGATTTCCAGGGAGCCCTAAGTGCATTTTACATTGTGTGATTAAATTACTGTCATGCCATGCTCTGTTCCCTTCCCATCTGGCCTCCCCTGGGGCCTTGCTCCGTCCCTTGCCCTCTCACTGGAAGCTTCTGTCTTCCCATGGCCCCTCTCTCCAACCCCACCCTGGCTGATAAGAAAGCCAGAGTCTTATCTGTGCTCAAAAAGCCTCTCCTTACACAGAGGACTTTTAGGGCGGTGAAAATACTCTCTGTGATACTATAATGGTGGATACACGTCATAATACATTGGTTCAAAACCATAGAACGTACACACCAAGCATGAACGCTAATGTAAGCTATGGGCTCTGGGTAGTAATGGTGGCCAGTGTAGTTTCATCAGTTATAACAAATGTACACTCTGGAGGGGGACGTTGGTGATGCGGGAGGCTGTGCATGCATGGGGGCAGAGGCGTTATGAGAAATCCCTTTATCTTCCTCTCAACGTTGCAGTGAACCTAAAACTGCTCTCAAAAAGTTGTCTTGGAAAAAAAAGCCTTAGCTGCTCCAGCTGGCTCCTGCCATGTTTCTCTCCCTTTCTTCACCACCAGGCGAAGTGACCAGCAGGTCTGGCCTCTACAGTCTCCCATCCCTCTCACATCAGCCATCTGACGTTGGCCCCCACCACTCCACATACCAATGACTTCCCTGTGCCAAAGCTAGGGGTCACTGGCCCCCTCTCTAGCTGACCACACCCTTTCCTGGCCTTCTGAGTCTCTTTCTTCTCCTCTTGTCCCCCAGTTCTAGGTCCTGGATGGCAAAGTCTGCTTCATGCCACTTAGAATGGTTCCTGGGAAGAGGTGGATCCTGGCTTCAAAGGGGTGGAGAAGCTGTGTTTGGGAATGGAAGGGCCCTGGGTGGGGGCCTTTCAATCATGGCTAGCCCCTGGACAAGAGGGAGATTCAGGGAACTGGGGAGATATCTCCCGGGCAGGACAGCTGCCCCAGCAGACCCAGCAGACATCACCCAGGAAGCCCTGCCCTCCTCGCACTTGCTGCCGTCTCACAACGTCTTCAGCCCGAGGAGCCCCCAGGGGGCCTGCCAGTGAAGTTGCTCTTGTCCTATGTCCCGGCCCAGGACCTCAGAAGGCCCTCTCCCCAGGACCCAGCCAGCCTCATGCCCACTCACTTCAGGGGCCTCCCGGGGTCAGGAACAGCTCTGTGCACCAGGGAGAAGAAGCATGCTGGGAGAGGGCCTGGCCTGGGAACCTCTAAGGATGTATTCCCCAGCGGTGGGCCACTGTCTGGTTATCTTCCGCATTCGTTCATTCGGGAGCCAGCCCCGCAGCAGCCCTCCAGAGGCTTGCCTGACCTTCAGCATGGCTATAAACAGCACTTGCTGTCAGCACTGCTAGGCGCTGCCCAAGAAACAGCACCATGGCCTCAAAATTCCAGGAATCACCAGTGCAGCTGCCCCAGAAAAATCTCAGCCTGTCCCCCTTCCCCTCTCGGGGACCCTCTGTCCTCTGTGTCGCCACCATAGCCAGGAGAGTCTGACAAATACTGGAACCGAGAACAGCAAAGGGGCAGAGGTGAGCCTGCTGGGCCTGTGGGTAAGGCCGTAAGGAGTGGAGGCCTTGGAGCAGAAAGGTAGGACCCCCCCTGGGCCCAGGCTCAGTTCCACCACTCCCCCATCCTCACAAGCAGCCCATGTGGAAAAATAGGTGTATTTTCATAAGTGCACATTAGAAAGAACTCTCACGTGTACTCTTACCGACGTACCATCCCTATTTTACAGATGAGAAAACTGAGGCTGAGCAGGTGAACTGACTTTTCTAAGGTGACACAGCTGTGAGTACCAGAGCCAAACAAAAGCATACGCCGCTGCCATAAAATCAAGGGCTGCAACTCGTGCGCCAAGAGGCAAGGCCCCAGACCGTGGCCCTGGCCTCAGGCCTAGCTGCCCCGACAGGGGTGGGGGCTGGGCCTTTGGAACTGTTCCCTCTTGGCTGCTCCCACCCCTTTCCCACTTCCTGGAGGACTGGCTGGGATTGGGGGAGGGTGGGGGTGGGAGGGCAGCTCATGTTGCAGGCCCAGCCACACCTGTCCAAGATAAATAAAGGCATTTCCCCTCCACCCTCCGAGTCTCCCTCCTGAACTCATTTCTCTGTGGGTCCTCAGGCTGAGACCCACCGAAGGGAGGACTTGAGGGGCTGTTACTGCCCCAAGGTTGATTCTGTGGGGCTGGTGGGCAGGGTGGGGTGGGTACAGGGGCTACCACCCAGGCTGCACGTGGCCAGCCTTCTTACAGGAGGAGCTGCAGCACACAGGGGACGGCCCCACGCAGTGCTTTTCTACTAGCCCCTAGCCAGAGGGTGAGGAAGCAGGCATGGGGTTACCAAGGTCACAAGAGCGCATGAGCAAGTTGGAGCCTCAGTTTGCCCGGCTCTAAAGTGAGATGCCAATCCCAGACCTGCCTGCCTGACCACCTGCCTCAGGGTTACAGTGCGTGTGCCCAGGGGTGCCGGCCCCTGCTGAGAACGAGCCGGCCCCGCCTCTGCGAGTCCCCCCACCACAATACGTCACTACTGCCCTGTCGCAAAGACCCAGGCCAGGACATCTACTGGCCCTCTGTGGGAAGCAGGTCAGGGCTGCAGTGGAAATAGGATTCTTCCAGACAGCTTTGGCCTTGCATCCCCTTAGGGGAGAAGTTCCTGGTGCAGAAGGACCTGGAGCGCCCCAGCAGGAAATACCACAGCCCTGTTGGGAGGGCAGGGCTAGTGCCCCGAGGCCTGCCTGGCCAGCAACGCTGAGCCTGGGACGCCCGAGCCCAGGGTATCAGCAGCACACCAGAGGACTTATCAAGAAGCTCCAAGCCCTGGGAAGGCCCCAGCGCCCAGTCCAGCTGGTTCCATGGCCTCAGTGATTTGGGGGCACGCCTCTGAAGGGAATTGAGAGACCCATCCCCTGATGCCCTGCCTGAGCTGCGGGTTCTATTTTTAAAAGTCCCCCCTAGTCGTTGGCTCTAGTACATCCCAATACACCCCCTGCCTACAGTGAGGACATTCTTCCTGCTGTCTGTCTAGCTTAAGGCCTCTGTGCTGCAATTTAAGCCCTGGGCTGGCTGGGGCCAGGTGGCGCATAGACCCTGGATGAGGTCATCGGCTATCCTGGGTGCCACTGAGCCAGGAGGCTAATTTCCACCAGGTGGAGGCCTTGAGGATAGTGGGGCTGGGGGAGATCTAGGCTCAGTCCCAGGCGTGGGAAGCTGGTGGACCCATGAGAGTGACGGTGGAGGGTCCTGCCTTGTACAGGGAGGAGACCTGTAACCAGGGGTGTGGGGAGCTGTGCAGGGTCCTGGGGGCAGAGGGGGTGTGTCTGCTGGGGCTCAAATGCCCCTGTGTCACCATATCATCAGACTGAGTGTGTAAGTCTCTGGGTGCCCTTCTAATATGGGACCCTGGGGTCTCCAGGGCAGTGGGTCTGGAGACGCAGGTTGGAATAAGCCAGACCTCCCGCAGGATGGCGGCCAAGGCCTTCTCCCTGGACTAGAGCCAGGCCAGCACCCCAGAGGAGTTGTGAGGCTGTCGTGAGGCTCCCATAACACCCCTGAGTGGAGCTTTCCATCTTAGGGTCCCCCCAAGTGTCCACATTTGGTTGCATAGCCAGGACTGTGCCTCCAGTGGGGACATTGGCTCCCTGCCCCCTCTGCCAAGCACCTTTCAGGCCTTCCCTGGCTGCCCACTTCAGTGCCTCCCCACCACCCTCCCCGTCCCACCCTCAGGCCCAAGGCAAGTCTCCATGCCCTGGAGAAGAAACTGTCTCCCTGTCTCCAGGTGAGCAGTGACCCAGACACCCCTGCCCATCCATCACCCTCCAGTGACAGCCTGGGGCCTCAGCCTGCCCCCTTGTGCCCACGCCAGCACTGCTGGGGCTCAGTCTCAGCAGACCCCACCAGGCAGGGGCTGTGATTGCCCTGTCACCTTTCACAGTCCACCCTGAGCCTTGGGGCCTTCAGCGCCCCTCTGCTGGACTTCCCTTTACTTGATAAGTGTTGCCTGAGCTCCTACTATGTCCTAGGTACTGGTCTAGGTGCCAGGGACACAGCAGTGTTTAAAACAAAGTCCCTTCTCACAGACCGCTTCCTCTCAAGCAGATCTAGCTTCTTGCTTCTCTGTACTTCAGTGTCTCCAGCTGGGCAATAGAGTTACTCAGACAATCTCCAAAGATCTGTGACCTTCCCCTCAGGCAGTGCCATTCCCTGATCACAGACACTGCAGAACACACAGGCCATTTCCCCAGGTGAGCATGGCGAACCAGACTTGAGACGGGCAGGCAGAGCAGCTGTAGGTGAATGGCTAGAACCTCCAGCAAGCGAGGAAGGCCCAGCTCCGCGAAGCCAGCCAGTGTGAGGTCCCACAGCAGCCCCGGGAAGGCGGGGGTAGAAGGCGACTGTTATCTCAGGTCTGGGATGGAGTGGATGCAGGAGACCGGTTACCAGCCCAGCCCAGCTCCGAGCCCTGATAGCAGGGCAGCCGAGGTCAGCAGTCTGTACATCTAACCGTCTGCCCGCCTGTCACCTGACCTCTCCATGCTAGGAGTGCTCTTTCCCCAAAGCAGCTGCCCTCTTCCAGGCTTGGGGGGTACCCTGAGCCCACCCTCCCGGAGAAAGGCTTAGGAAGGCCCTGTACTTTCTGTCCACCTGCCTGCCTGGCCTGCAAACTTGGCATTTCTTTCTCTGCTCAGAACACCAGCCGCTTGCCCATGTTTCATACTCATAATAGGCCAGTCAGCGAGGGTGGGCAACAGCTGTGGCCAAGACCAGGGGCCTGTGGCCGGCAGTATCCAGCTGGGTCCAGTCCCACCCCCAGACCAGGAAAGCGTGCTCTGCTTTCCAAGAGCCTCAGGGAGGACAGACAGATGGAGGGATGGACGCACACACCCTCCTTTGAGCATGCCCCGCCCCTGTGGGTTCTAGGCTGTGGGCCGTGCACACTCACCCGGGATATGGTGAGTGGCATGTTGAAGTCCTTGCCCCCCTGCAGACGGAAGCCCCAGGGCCCAGGCCCGGTCAGGGTCACGCTGTAAGACATGCCGGTGCTGACAGCGGCGGCCTCTGCGGATGAAGGGAGAAGAGTAGAGTGAGAGGACCCTCACGCACCCTGCCTCCCCAGCCCGTACCTCGGCCCCTGCCCCCGACCCCCCGGCCTTGCCTGCTCCGTCCCTTTCTGCCTGGCCGGGCTGTGTGCAGCTCCTGAGAGGCTCCTAAGAATAGCTGGGAACGAATGCCATCGACACTGATATCTGCCCTCTGCTGCTCCCATAAATGGACTGTAACCCTACACTGTGCCCGCCCGCCCTCGGCCTCCCAGCGGGTCCACTGTGACTCACAAGGCTAATATAGCCCCTGGGGAGGGGTGTCCGGCACCCAGCACCCCCCAGGGGGCAGAAGAGGGGCCTGGCCAGGGTAGTGATAATGCTCTGCCCCCCTGCTCTCCTCTCCTTGCTCCCTCCACCCTCTGGAGAGCCCAGACTGCCCAGCTGCCCTCTCTGCCTGGCTGTACCCACCCCCTTGCCCAGAAGACCGTGGCTGAGCTCCCTTGGCCAGAGGCTTTGTGACTTGGGTCTTTGCTGCCCTGTGTTCTCTGGTGAGGACCCTGAAGTTGCCTCTTATCCTCATGGTGGCCCAAGATAAGGGACAACATCAGGGCCCAGAGTTGTCCAACCATAAAAACAATCATCATAATAGCAGCAGCTCTGGGCATGGCCAAGCTCAGCTCTGGACCCTCCACACCATCATCTCCTCAGATCCTGAGAGGCTGCCACTTGTCCCGCTCAGAGAGGTTAAGTAACTTCCCCAAGGTCACACAGGTAGTAGACCCAAGCCATACTGGAGTCTGAGCTCATTCCTATGGGGACTCGTGCCAGATAATGGGCTGCCGGTGGTGGCAGGCACCTCCTGATACCCAAAGCTGGCAGTGGGGGCCCCCTGCTTGCACCCTCAGTGCAGGGTCTGAAAGCAGGTCTGGGGCAGGCCCCCACCCTCCAGACCCTCCGGGGCCCAGCAGTTATTCCTGGCTCTCCTGTCTCATTTGTGCTCTGAAAACTTGACAGCAGCATGGAAAGCTCCAGCTGCCAGCGTTGCATGCCAGGCCCCCGTGCCCTTTGCACCGGAATGGCGGGGGGCAGGGAGGAGAGGAGGAGAGGCCATTTGCTCAGCTGCTGGGACAAGGGGCCAGAAGGGGCCGGGAGGGGAAAATGTGTGTGTTGTGGTCAGTCCATAACCCAGAGACAGTATGTTCTGGATGGGGGCCTAGGCCCCTCGGGACTCCTGCCACTGTGGTCTTTGAGCCAAGATACCTCCAGAAGCCCTTTCTCAGAGGAGACCTCAGGCTCTGTGTGGTCTGGGGGTAGATCAAGGCCCACACTGCTCAGGAAACTGAGGCTCAGGGAAGGTAACTGGGCCCTCTGTTCTCTGCCCTCCTGGAGGGCTCTGGCCTGAGCTGGGCCCTGAGGACTCAGTACTGGCCTGGGTGTGAGAAATTTCCCAGCTGCCAACACCCCACCTCAAACTCTGGGCCTAGCACATACAACATGCATGACAAGAAGGAGTCCCCACTTCACAGGGGCGTTTGGTAACTTGCCCAAGGTCACAGAAATATCGAGTGGAAAAGCCAGGGAGGGACCCGTGTTCTTTCCCCCACTTCACCACCTCCTCTGCCCTGTGTCATGCAGCCCAGCTGTCCTGCCTGCCTAGGTCTGGCCCAGGAGGCCAGCAGCTCATGGCCAGCACCCTGACCTCCCCCATCCCATCCCCTGCCCCTCCCCCAGGCCCCACCCCATCCATCCCTGACTCCAGCTTTATCTCCTCTCCAGGGGAGGAGGGTGTTTGCCCTGCCAGGCGGGTGAGGATCCAGCAGCAGTGCATGACCAGTGTGGGGAAAGGAAGGAGCTGATCCTGCACAGGGATGGGGAACCCTGGGCTAGGCCTTACCTGGAGCTGCAGGCTCTTTCTCTGGACTCAAGCCCCCGTCTGATGCCTGATGCTGCCTCCGGCGAAAGGGAGGGGTAGCAAGAAGGATGCTCTTAAAGGGGAAGGCCAGCCTCCCTCCATCTGCCTCCCCTGGGAGATCCAAAGCCAGCCAGAGAGCAGCTGGTACTCACAAGCCGGGCGTGAGCTGCTTCCCAGTAACAGCAGCTCATCGGGGAGTAGGGATGGGGGCAAGGCTGGTCTTTGCCCCTCCTCCACTCTGCTCCCTGCAGTTTGAGATGGGGTTTTAGGAGTGAAAGTCACGAGGTGGGGGACAGAGGGAGAGGAGGAAGGGAGGCTGCTGTCGGCATCAGAGGCCAGGCCTTGGGTCTCTCTCCCACGGTGGCACCAATAGGTCGAGACTGTGCTTGTCGGAGACCTTCTCCGCTTTTTATTTTTCTACATCCTGCCAGAGCCACACACCCTGGGGTGAATCAGACACTGATTTGAAACAATCCACAGGTGCAGTGAGCGCACTCGTGCACTTGGTGCGCATGCAAATAAGTACACACGGGAGAGCGTGCCCGAGAATGCACATGTGCAGAAGAGGGTGGTCCACGGTGGAAACAGCACTCTGGGGGGAAAGCCAGAGGTGAGTAACGGGTTCCAGCGAGCGAAGGTCTGTGTTCCGGGCCGCGAGAGGGCCTAGGTGCCCACTCTTCAGGCTGAGCCTGGCGCACAGGCTCTTGAGCTGAGAAGTGGGTGCAGACCACTTTGCAGAGCAGGAGTTTTGCAGTTACAGGGCTGCGAATCCAGCACAGCTTGGGTGACAGGGCCACTTCCAAAGCCCGCAGGCCCACAGGGTAATCCTGGGTCTGTGTGTGTGTGAGGGGGAGGTGAAGGGGTTGGACATGTCCCAGGAGACATGGGCATGTCCCAGAAAGACAAACTGATGGGCACCCTACATCCTGGGGTCCAGGCTGGGGAGCAGCCCTTTGGTCTGAAAGCAAACAGCAGACATTTGTTTAGCTCAAGGAGTATCCCACTGGGAGTAGTCTCCCAGGGACCCTCTGTGTTTAGGGGCACTGCGTAACAGAGGGGCGTTGTGTGGCCAGGTTTCGTCCTGGCTGGGGGCTGGGCCTTCTCCAGGCGATGTCCGAGGCCACCTTCAGGCCGTCCCTCTGGGATGTCCCCAGGCTCTCGGACTCCTGGGGTCGGGACTGAGCTCTCCTCACCCCCACCATCCGATTCCCCCCTTCCCTGTAGTCCTCTTCCACATGCTCCGGCGTCTCCTCTCTCCCTGCGGTCTTAAATGCCTCATACCTTGCCTGTCCTACCGACTTCCTCCCATCTTCTCTCTGCCGGCCCATTCCACTCAACCTGTCCTTCCGCAGCCACTGCGGGGAGGCCCGGCTAATCTGCTAAGTTGACCAAGCCCCTCAGTGCCCCGCGAAGCCCTCCAAGGGCTCCCTGTCCCCCAGACTCGTGACTGGAGACCCCTCATGACAGCACCTAGTGGGCCTCCCCATGGCTCCTACCACCTCCTGCCCCCTTCCCTCCTCCATCCCCACCGCCAGCTCCCAGAGCCCCTTGTCTGCCCCTGGGGTCACAGAGAGACATTCTGTCCTGGGACACCCTGCTATGTTTGTACAGGCTGTTTCCTCAGCCTGAACCGCCCAATCCCCGCTCCTCGGCCCCATCCTGCCTGGCAATCCCTGCTTTACCTCCACCTTTCCTGGGAGCCCTTGGGGACTTGCCTCTGCTCTCAGCACCCTGTGTGCTGATACCTCGTTGGCAGTGCTTATCACACGCGTTAGGTGACGGCTGATGTGCTGTGCCTCTCTGCCCGGCGCCCCACCCCAGCCCGGTATTCTCTCCAGGAGAGGCACAGTGCCTTTCATCATCGCCCGGCCAGCCTGGGGGACGCTGCCGGCCTCTGTCCTGGCCTCTGTGGTCATGAACAGTTCCCGGGCTCAGGGCTGGGGCACCTGGGGAGTGGTGCTCCCTGGGGTGGGAACGCTGGAAGAGGCAGGGGCCCCACAACTGCAGGGAGCAGCCCAGGGCTCCCCCTCTCTGGGACAGGCAGGGGAGCAGCCTGGGGGAAGGAAGGCAGGAGCTGGGGGTGTGGTGTGGGTGTGAGTGGAGGGGCAGGGTGGGGAGCTGTCAGCAGAGGGGCAGGGCAGCCTCAGGACCTGTGCGCACGGCGTTTCCAGCGTTCCAGAATACAGCCTTCTCTAATCACCATCAACATTCCGTTCCATAGGCACTTGGGCTGACAGCTGGCCTTCTTTTAATAGCCACAAGTATTCTGGGCGATACCCTAATCTCAGGGCATTCGCAGTGAGCACGTCCACCGATTGCAGCCCCACGCCCCCAGGTACACCCAGTTTCCAAACACAGAGAGGTACGTGCCACCCACACTTGGTCACATGCACAGCTTAGAGCAGACACATTGGGGCACACTCAATCCCATGCCCCACGGTGCCACAGGGACAGAATGTGTGTGCCAGGCACATGGTCACGCACATTTACACACATGACGTACATTCATCGTAGTGCGGTAGCGCCACCACCACCTGCTATGTACGTGCACAGTCAAGGTCACACAGACACACACAGACACTCTCGGGCACAGTCACACTCAGGCCTGCTTAGAACACCTTGGAGTCATGGTGACACCCAGGACCCCCAGGTGAGCAAGGGAAAGCTGGGAGGTGCAGGGAGGGGGTGATTCCCAGAGGGCATTGGGCCTGCTCCCCTTTCCTGGCCGCTCTCTGGGCTACTTGCTCCTTATCCCCGCCCTTTTATAGATTGGCAGGTGCCGGGCCCAGTTACCTTTCCGGAAGCCTCTGCTTCCTGTCCCTGGGACTTGGGAGGGGCCTTGGCTTCCACATCCTCCAGGCCCTGACTGCAGGGGGACCATCCGCTCATTTGCTGGGCAGTCCCCCAAGCAGCTGTTACCTCCGTGTCTGTCCAGCCCTGGGGGAGTGGGAGAGTCCCTGTGAGGTGAGGGGGACATTCTGCATCCCTGCTTCTGCCCCCTCCCTGACCAGGCCTTTCTCCATCCTCTCTACACTTATTCACTGGGGTGAAGCCCACAATACTGTTTACAGGGTTGCTGGTCACCAAACCCTTGCAAACTGTGCGTGCATGTGCTGGGATGTGTGTGTGTGGGTGTGTGTGCTGGTGTGCTTTCTTAAGCATGTAGGATGGGTATGTCTTCATGAGGATCTAGGCCCTCTTAATGGATAAGGTTCACTCCTTGATGTTTACTACATTAGTTCAGGGATGGGTCCTCTGGTAGCTCCTCCCTCAGCCCCTCCACTGAGACCCTCAGGGATGGGGGCAGTGGGAGGAGGTAAGTGGAAGCACTTGGTGAGGCCCAGAGTGGGCCCTGTAGGCACAATGATGGAGGAGCTGGGGACAGGGGCTCAGGTCATAGGGAACTCTCCTGGTGACATCAGGGGGCATCAGAGCTCCAGGCCCCAAGTAGGGGCTGGCATGGCTGACCACAGTGGTGGGGTCAGCATCCATGGGCACCCCATCTAGTCTTAGATGTGGTCATGATGATTTTCCCTTTCAGAGGAGGACAAAGACGCTCAGAGAGGGTGAGTGACCTGCACAAACTCACACAGTAAGGACTTGAACTCAGGCTTGAACATAGGTCCCCCGACTCCAGAGCCAGTGCTCCTTCCACCGTATCCTGTGAGCTCCAGGAGGAGGGCGCTTAATGCTGAGGATGAAGGGTCCTGAGCTAGCTCCTGCCTGTCTCTCTAGAGGCCCATCTAGGGTCAGAAATGCTAGTCTTTTCAGTCTGAGGCTCTAAGGCCCTGGGATAGCGCTGGCATGGAAAAGAGGTGGCCTGGAGTTGGAAGACCCATGTTTCGTCCTGGCCCTGCTGCTGGGTGACCTTGGGCCAACATGTTGCCTCTCTGACCCCAGTGCCCCTGTCTGGCAGGGACGATGGTGTGTGGGAAGGCCGTGTGGGGGGGGGGTGAGGGGCTCTTCCTGCCAGCGTCCCAGGTTCCTGAGGGTCCCTGAGTCTCAGAGACAGCCCCGCCCAGAGGAAAGGATGGCGAGGTGCCAGTCAGTGAGAGCCCAGCCTCCTTACCACCTCACTCTCAGAGCCCAGGGACACCTGGCGCCTCCGTCCAGTGATCCAGCTGAGGTCCGAGGCCTGGCTGCTCAGTGTGGAGCGGTGGGTGAAGCGGTAGCTGGTGTACAGGCCAGTGCGTTGGCCTGACACGCCCAGCAGCACCCCAAGGCAGGGCAGGTGCTGGGCGATGGCCATTCTGCAAGGACAGCAGGTTAGGGGGCTGGACAGACAGACTTGAGGAGATGGGGGTGGATGGATAGACTGATACCGGGCTAATGGGAGTGGACAAAGAGCCTCTGGGGAATTGGGGACGTAAAGACATTGGGGTTATGAGGATGGGCAGACAGACACTGGGTCCGTGGGCAGGGAGGGAGAGCCTTAGGGTGGCAGGTTCAGCCAGATGCTTGCTTTCAGTTCTCGAGTGGCTGACCTAAGCCACATTTCTGCAAATGGGGACCAAGAGCCCTCCTGAGCCGCCTCTGAGCTGGATGGGCTAAGGCCTACAGCTGGCCTCAGCGGGGTGCTGAGTTACTGACACCACCAGGCAAAAGGAAGCACTGAAGGCCCCCTCGTGGAAGAGGTCAGCTGTGCTGGGATTCTGTCAGCAGAGAGCACTGTGGGCCAGAACAAGCCCCAGGCCTCTGCCGGGGCCCGCGAAGTGCAGTGGAGCTCTCCCTGCTGTGATCTCTCCAGGCTGCCTCTGTCTGGGGACCTCTCTTTGTAGCAAGCAGCACTGCTGATCGGCCATCCTGGCTGCCTTTTGGCCTCAGCTCTGAAAATCCCAGTTAGTATTGGACACTGCCCAGGGAACTCTGATGTCCCTCCAAGCTGAGCCTCCTAGGAAGCTGGGACAGCAGAGAGGGTCACACCCGCTCCAGATCCCATCCGGTGTCACTGGCCGCTCTCAGCTGCTAGAGTTTCCCACCCAATGCATGTACACAAGGGACAGGAAAGATGGCTGGCCTCTGCCCCCATTTATAGGCCCAGGCCCTCTCTGCCCATGAGGGTAGGACTGGGTATCTGGGGCTGGGTTCTGGCAGAGGGCCACACCTGTACTTGGGGTGGGTGATGGCATAAATGATGGGGTTGTAGATGGCAGAGGCCTTGGCGATGACAGCGGGCACCGAGTTCATGTAGGGCGTCAGGACATGTGCATACCTAGGACAGAGAAGCTGTGGTCCCTCTGCCAGCTGGCCCTCCCTGGGGACTCCACAACCCACCGGCCCTCTCAGGAACCTTCTCCATAGGCCAACCAAGCCCTGCCAGGGCACAGCCCAGCCTGGTCCAAACCAGCATGACCAAGTCATCCCCGGGGGAGGGACTGCAATGCCAGGGAAAATCCTGATCTGAGGGGAGTGGGAACCCAGGGAGCAGTGGAGGGAGGGGTGCTGAGAAGATGTGCCAGGTTGGGGGTTTCGCCAGGTCCCACTGTCCCTTGGAGCCTGTGCTGCTGGCAGTAAACCCTCCCCACCCCCAAAGACTCTGGACCTCTGCCCAGCTCTCCCCATGCCCCGCTGAACCCTGATGCCTGCTGCGACCCTGGCTCCTTGAGAGTGACGGCACAGGAGGGCCCCAGGCCGTTCCTGCACAAGGAGAAGGTCTCATACCCAAGCACCTGCAAGGACTCATAGTTCTCACTGTCTCAAAGTGCTCCTGAAGTCTGGCCTGGCTCCACGCTGCTGCAGGTAGCAAAGTCCGCAGACTCTAGCCACAAAGGACTAGAGGGCGGGAGGTGAGTAGCACCCTGGCTGTGTGCCCACAGTCTGGGTGAAGAGGAAACCAGAACCTCAGGCAAAGTTGCATATTCCCAAGGGATCTTGCAGGACCTGGCAGCCCTTGCAGGCCCTCAAACCAAACCCAGTGTGGCCCAGAACTCCCCCAGCATGTCTCCTAGTGCCTCCAGGAATGAGACAGGCCTGGCTCCCGTGGGGCATCTCATAGCAGGGGGAGAATAAGCCTGTGAGGCTGGACCTAGGGTGTGAGGACGGCTGGCTTGGGCTTGGGCTGGGGAGGGAGAGGCTGCCCCAGGGTCCCCTTACCCTTCTCCCACCCTTCCAGCCCCTGCCCCAGCCCCTCACCCAGCAAAGCCCATCAGGGCTACAGTGGAGTAGGGGGCCCAGGAGAGCACGAAGAGAAGGATGACCAACAGCTCGATCTTGGCCATTTTCCACTCGTTCTGCAGACGCTGCCGTTGCCAGGGGCACTCACCACCACCCTCGCTGGCCCCGAAAGTCTGGAGAGCTCTAGGAAGCATGCAGAGTCTGGGTCTGAGCCCACTCGGGTTGCAGTGAGTGCCAGGGTCATGGCTGCTGTCAGGGAGCCTTCTTGGACCCGGCCATCCCTTCCAGTGCAGGCAGCCCTGACTCCCAGAAAGTTCCCCAATATATCCAGCCTAAGCTGCCTCCCTGCACTTCTACCTGTCGTGTCTTCTCTTTCCCCCATGCCCCCTGACCAAGGCTGAAGGCCCACGTTTCAGAAGACCGTGTCTCCTGAGACTTTTCTAAGCACCCAGGTTGTACTGGCCTTTCGGCACCCCATCCCATAAGCACATGTACTGAGCTGGTCTTGGACCATCTGGGGCTGGGAGTGCCCTGGGGTGTGGGTACAGATGTGAGTCACGGGCAGCCCTGGCCAAGGGGCACAGCCCCCATCCCATGGAGCCCCTCCTTCACGCCCAGCTCTTACTGGCCCGTCTCCCGGATGGCCTTGAAGATGAAGATGTAGCAGTAGATGATGACGAGCAGGGGCAGGAAGAACACAAAGCAGAAGAGCAGCATGGTGTAGGCGCGGACCGATGGCGTGAAGCTCACGTAGTCCCAGGAGCAAGAGGTCAGCAGCCCCTCGGGCACATAGGCACCTGGGAACCAGGGGCGGGTGCTCAGCCTGCAGGGCGGCGCTGACTTAGGCTCCTCATCCAGCGGGGGCTTTGGATGTGGGGTCTGAGCTTCTCAGACACTGGCCCCGGCCCCAGCCCTGCCCAGTGGAGTGAGGAAGCCGGGGCACGTGGAGGGGAGCTTTCCAAGCTGGTTCTAGCAGGAGACAGCTGGCAAAGTCCACTGCTGCCCAATCTTGCCAGTTTGGAAGAGAGACCTCACCATAACCCCAGGGTCTTACTCCCCCAAGACTTCAGCCAGCTTCCTGGTCCTGCCTCAGAAGGGCGAGTGCCTTGCTGCTGACCCTCCTACCTGCTGAGGCCTCACACCCCAACTCCTGCCTGTCTGACTCATTGCAAACTCAGCATCAGATGCACCTGTCACTTCCCGCCAGCCAGGAACCACGTGGTCTTCCCCTCTGTATCTGGGGATGGGAGCCCAGGTTATCCTCTGATGGTTGACAGTACAGCCTCAGTTCCCCCTGCTGCTAGCCATGCCCCCTGAATGTCCATTTGCTCTGAGACTTAAGCAGTCCCTCGGCCCCTCCTGCCAGCTGGTCAACCCAAGTCCACCTACCTGCCCCTTGAACGTACCCCTCCCAGCCTACCTTCCCTTCCCCTGATTCCCTGAGCCCACTTACTCCAGCCAAAGAAGGGCGGCAGACTCCAAGCCAGGGCATAGAGCCAGACGCCCAGCAGGACAAGCGCCGCCCGCCTCTTGGACACCATCCCGACGGTGGCCAGTGGGCGTGTGATCACCAGGTAGCGGTCCAGGGCGATGGCCGTCAGGGTAATCATGGAGGTGATGCCAAAGACAGCCCCACAGAAGGCATAGAATTCACAGCCTGTGGGCACAGCTGCCTGACCTCAGTCCTTGGCAGGGAGCCCATCAGATACCCCAGGGGAAGGAGGGTCTGTGGATTGCCTGTACTCAGCTCATACGCTCGCCTCTCAAGGAAAGCAGGCCTGGTTCCTCTCCACGCCGCCTACATGCATCTGACAGAGGCTCACGGAAACCTCTTGCTAACTCATGAGACTGAGGGTGACTACCCAGTCTTTGCCCAGGAAGAGCACATGGCCTTCTCATCTGGGCCACTCTCCACTGTGGACATCCCCTGTCCCAACCCTCCTCCTCCCTCCAGCAAAAGGGAGTCCCAAGTGTCTACCTGTCTCTCCAAAGAGCCACTGCTTATAGACGCTGCTGACGAAGAAGACGGGGGCCTGGGTGAAGGACATGAGGAAGTCGCTGACTGCGAGGTTGATGATGAACATGTTGGCGGGAGTCCTGAGGCCTCTGCTCCTGTGAGGGGTCAGAAACTGTCAGGAGGCGCTTCTGCTGGGGAGCTTCCCTCAAACACACGTGCACACACGTGTATGCTTGCACACAGGCACGAGCTGCTGGCCCACAGGCCCATCCCGCTGCCCGGCAAGTACCAGCCGAACAGCTCTGGGGCCTGGCATTGTGGGCTAAGAAGTGAAACCCTTCAAGGCAGCAACTCATGTCTCTCCTGTTCCCCTTCTCCAGTGTTCCTGCAGTCCTCACCTTCGGGGCTGGCAAAGGCGAGAGGAGTTGACGATGGTGCCCACAGGCCAGGTACTTTCACAAACCTCATCTCCCATAATCATCCGTCTTCACATCTACCCCCTCACCCCATTTCATGTTGCAGATAAGAACCCTGAGCTCCCACCTGTGAAGTGGCTTGCGGTCACAAGACTCAGTAAGTGACACAGCCAGGATTCACTCGTTTGCTGGGCACCGCACATATAAAAACCTACTTAATCATCACATTGACTCCATGAAGTAAATCACAACTTCATTTTGCAGACAAGAAAAGTGGACTCAAAGAAGTCCACTGCTCAAGTCGTTTCAGCTAATAGATGGTAGAGCCAGGAGTTTACTTCTCCACGTGCCCGTCTCAGCCATTCAGGCGGTGAGTGGGGCAGGTAGGGAAGGAAGCCAAGGGTGGTGGCCAGGGCTGGTTGCTGAAGGGCTTGAGGACTCAGGATCCTGGTACCAGGGCTGCTCTTTGAGGCAGAGGGAAGGTGCCCACTGGGACAGGTGTTGGAGGTGAGCCGAGAGCAGGGCAGAATAGGCAGAGACGTGTGTGTCATAGGGACACACACCCTACACAGACGGTGTGCCTGGGGCCCAATTAAACGTGCCATTCAAGCTGCCCTGGATTACATTTGGGCCCTTTTCCTGGGTTTGAAGATGGAGGCCTGAGCCTGAGACCATTGGCCCTGGCCTTCCCACCCAGACTCAACAGTGCCCTGGCAGAGCTGGCACCAGAATTTCCACCCTGTGTTCTGCCCTGTCTCTGCATGGCTGGCTGCCCTCAGTGCCCAGGCCCCCATCCTGCCAACCAGGCACCTGCAGAAGGTATAGATGACCGTCAGATTTCCCAGCATCCCTGTGAGCCCCACCAGCAGGATCACCGTGCCCAGGGCATAGTGGGCGGAGTCCGGAACATCGACCGTGGGAAAGGGGGCCCAGGCAGCAGCCTGAGCCCTGGCTGCCTGTGAAGAGACAGAGAAACAAGGGCATCCCATGACTCCATCACCTTCAAATAGTCCTGAGAAGAAGAGTTAGGGTTCCCAATGGGGCAGGTAAAAAACGCTGCAGGCGGGCAGGCTCAGAGCGGCAAAGCCGTTTGTCCACACAGCTAGCAAGTGGCTGAGCTGGAATGGAAACACCGGTCTCCTAAAGTGGAGCCCAAGCTCCTATACCATGGCCCAGATGCAAAAGTCTTCTAGAAGTGTGCTCAGATCACCTCTGGAGACTGGTAGGACAGACAGACACATGTTTGGCAAGCAGGGACATGGCTGGAGTGACTTTATCTTTCCTTGGGGAGAAGGCAGAGCCATCTCCTGGGTGCGTTCCTCTCCTCTGTATGGGCCCCATCCCAAGTGCCCAAGACAGTCAGCAATGGTATTCCAGTCCCCTTTCACTCTGGGGAGGTAGAGTGGGGTGGAGCCCCTCTTCTCAGGAGTCCCACATCCTTCCCAGCCTCAGAGAAGGAGGTTGTACTCTCCCACTATATAACTGGGTAGGGCTGACTTTGACACCTGGTGTGAGAGTGAGAAAAAGAATAGTCTTTTAAAAAGAAAATTCAGGCCTCCTAGTTCACTGTAGGGAGGTCCTGCTCCTATGAGGCCAGTACAAAAGGCTTTAAAGACTCCTCCCACCCCAGCTCCTTGCCAGGGAAGGGAGTGGTTTAATTTCTGTCCTGCCCTGGCTCCTGTAGCTACTGGAGCCTTCCCATCCTGTCCAGAACCTAGGCCAGCATCCCATGGTCTTGAGTGTGCCCTCGTCCCTCCCCAGTTAACGGTGGGGTTGCTGGGGTATGGCCCTGGGCCCTGGCTAGGATGATGGAAGCGACAGCAGGCACCAAATACCTCGCTCTGGGCTGGGACAAACCCAGAGGCCCAGGGCAGGCCTTCCTCTCTGGAGGGCTCTAGGGGGCATCCTACTACGCTCAGAAAGAAATGGACGTGCCATTCCAGCCCTTTGTCCCACAGGGCTGGCCTTTTTGTCCCTTGGAGGCTTTCCACAAGGAAGGAAAACTTGCCACACTCCCCTCTATTGATCTCTTCGCATAGGACAGGCTCAGAGAAGTTCAGTAACATGCCCAAGGTCCCACAGCAGAGCTGTGGAACCTTGTCAAAGCCCCCGTGTGCCCCTAGGAAGAGCACCAGGGAGCGGGAGGGAGGCTCTGCGTGCACACGCTCGCCCCAGGCTTACCGTGGGGCTGACGGGCGGAGGGTGGTCCAGGCTGGAAGTGCTGCTCCAGGAGCTGTCCCACCTGCTGCGGGAAGCTGGGGTGGCTATGCCGTTGGATTCCTGGGCCGGGTCCAGTGGGGCTCTGGTCCCCGAAGGAGAGTTCATCCTGATGTGCGGTGGCCCTTCTCAAGCCCACAGAGAAGTCAAGGGCACGGGGAGCTCAGGATATTAGCTGTGCCCAGCCTCCCAACGTTCCTCCATCCTCAGCACCCCTTCACGGTCCACCGGCTGCCTGCTCCTGTGTCCGGCGTAGACCCAGCCTGGAGCTGTTCTTGGGGCTGGTGGCTGCTCTGTGTCCAGCACAGCACAAAGGAGAGAGTGTCACAGTTATGGCGACTCACAGTCACAGGGTCTGTCCCCACCTTTAAGTAGTGGAGCTGGGGGTGTACATGCCCGATCGCTCGGTGCCTCAGCTCCCTCTGACACAGGTCCCTGATGATGGCAGCACGCATGTGTGAATGTGTGGGCGAGTGAGTGTGCATGTGTGTGTGTGAGTATGAGAGTGTGTGTCCATGTGAATGCGTATGTATGTGTATATTTCAGAAGAGATTGCCAGTCTCCGGCCCTTGCACTTTGTCCTCCCCTCTGGCCAGGCTCTCTTTCTTCCCTGAGCTCATCAAGAACAGCCTCTGCTGCCCCCAAGACCCCCCCCCCTCAGCCTTTCCACAGGGCGCCCTCCCTTCGTGTCTGCCCACATAACCCATCACACCTTCACGACCATCCCATCGAGAACCAAGGCTGGTCCCCCCATGTCACAAATGCAGAAGCTAAGAGGATACACCAGGATATTGCACAATCGGGGGGAGATCAGATCACGAGGCATCTTTTGTTTGTTGGGTTTTGATCATAAACTTTTTAATGAAATTGAAAGATTGAAAAAAAAGAAAAAAAAAAACCCACAAAGCTGGTAGAGACCTGGGAGCTCACCCAGGCCTGCAGGCCTGGTGTGAGTTGAGTATCAGAGAGGTGGAGGGGACCCCCAGGCCACGCCTACCTCTTGGGGGAGGACGGCAGGAGGAGGGTGGGATTCCAGGGGCTGGGGCTGCACAGCAGGGTGTCACAGAGAGAGGGCGCTCACAGGTGCGAGCGGGAGGCTGAGTGGGGATGCGACTGCTGGCAGAAGTGTCACAGTGAGCAGAAAGCAGGTATGAACACCCACCACTCTCCTGATCTCCTGTCCTTCTCAGGTGCCTTGCAATGGCCAAACCTACCTGGAAACCAGAGGTAGGGGGGCTTGAGAGATGTGGTTCCCTCTGACAGAGAGCAGAGCAGGGAAGGGTTATGGAGCCCACATGCGTCATTCCTCCACACCACTCCCGCCTGCCACTGTTGCCAGTAGACAGTGTGGGTCCCCTCCACTCCCACTACTGACCAGGAGGTCAGCCCTCCCACTTCACCTGTGGATGTTCTCGCTCTTTAATTTTCTCACCCCACCCCAGGGGCTGCTCATGGAGAAATGTCCTATGCCCTGGGTGGGCAGTGGTACCAGCTCTCTGCCTGGCCAGTCTCCATAGCTCCCTTGGACCAGCCTGAGCCACCCTTCTGCTCAGCCTGGTCTAGGAGTTTACAGGTGATCACACCCATTCCCCACACCATCCCACTCGCCATGCCAGGGAGATCCGAAAATGTCCAGTGTGCCTTGTGGTACCCGGAGCCCTCGTCCACAGCTCTGCACTGACTCACTGTCTGCTCTTCACGCTTTGCTGGCGTGGCTGGAGTTGGGAAAAGCTTTCCAGGTCCCTCACCCACAGAGGAGTACTAGGGGCATAGGAAGGGAGAGGCCTGAAAGCTGCCCTGGGGTGATGTAGAAGGCCTGGGCATCTGCACGGTGGGGGGGCTCGGGAGGCAGGGGTATGATGTTTGATGTTAGATCAGTGGGCCCTCAGCAGGTATGTAACCACACTTGTTGAGGGACTGTGATCAACCAGCCTCATGACACTGTCCACAGACCCCCAATGCCGACTTTACATACAGGTTTCCTGAGCCCCAGAATTCCTGTCCTTTGCAGAGAAGTCGTGAAAGTCCTTGTAAGAAAAGCCCCCGGGCCCTGCATTTCTGTTGTCTGGTGGTAGCACCCAGCATCTGGGGAGGGAGGCGATCTTTCTGCCCTCCAGTATGGCCTAGCAGGCAGCACAGTAATGCCATTCCCATCCTGTCCACTCCTGGGGATCAATTTCCTCAACCTGGGGCTGGCCGGGGCTATCTGGTTACCCAGAGACTCCTGGGAAACTCCCTGGAGCTGTTGCCAGGGGAATATTAAATGTCTCAGTGAATGTGTTCCTGTAGGCACCTGGCCAGCAGCTCACCTGGACCCTCCCTCACCTGGATCCTGCTGGGTTCTAGGCAAACCCTCTCAGGATAGGGCCCTTCCTTCTTCCTGTGGCCTGAGGGAGGGACCATAAAAGCAGAAACTGAGAAAATCCTTGCTTTTCTGCTGCCTTACATCGTATAGCAGCAGGTGTAGCTCTGCCCTTTTACCTGCCCTGGACTTAGAAGTGCCACCCATTCCCTCCCTCCCCAATCAAGTGCACGCGTGCCCATCGGGAGCCAATTGACCCGGTGCACGCGTGCCCATCGGGAGCCAATGGACCCGGTGCACGCGTGCCCATCGGGAGCCAATGGACCCGGTGCACGCGTGCCCATCGGGAGCCAATGGACCCGGTGCACGCGTGCCCATCGGGAGCCAGCCAATGGACCCAGTGCACGCGTGCCCATCGGGAGCCAATGGACCCGGTGCATGCGTGCCCATCGGCAGCCAGCCTATTGACCCAGTGCGCGCGTGCCCATCAGGAGCCAGCCAATGGACCCAGTGCACGCGTGCCCATCGGGAGCCTATTGACCCAGTGGTCCTGTTAACGTCTCTGTGGCCAGCCTCTCTCTCTCTGTTTCTCTTTCCCCCCTTACTCCCCTTCTGGGGTGCTCCCACTGAGTTCTCTCCTACGCAGCCTATGCTAGCCAAAGGGGGGAAGGCAGGGGGAGAGTCATGGGGCAGAGTCTACACAGCACTGTGGCACTGTATTCTGTGGCTGACTCCTGGGCTTGACACCGCTTGGTGTTCACACTCCTGGCCTAGGGTCCTGACCCAGGCGCTTAGAGCTGTCCCCTATGCCATTCCTACTGGTCCATGTGTGTCATTTCAGCGAGCCCAGCCTGGTGGTCTTCAACTTCATACCCATCCAAGTACCATGCATTCATCAAACGACTACAACAGTGTGCCATGCCCTGGGCTGGCATCCGTCACAGAGGCTGTCCCGGGCGAGCTTGCTAAGTCACAGTCACCCTTCAGAAAGGGGCCTCTTCCTCCCTCCACCCCTTAGCTGGAGGCTTCTGTTGAGGGGGTCAGGGCCAGTTAATAGGTGTGAGAGAGGACTTAGAAAACAAAAAGTCGAGGAAAACATGAGTAAGGCCAAAAGAATAAACTTTTAAGTAGAGAACTGATTACATACCCTAGAGGGGCATGTTGGTGTAAAACAACCCATGAAGTGGGCGATCTTGTATTTCACATACCTTGGGCACACCCAGCAGCCCACCAAAAGCAAGAATTTGCTACCGGACTTAAAAAATGAAATTTAGAGGGGCTTCCCTGGTGGCGCAGTGGTTGAGAGTCCGCCTGCCGATGCAGGGGACACGGGTTCATGCCCCGGTCCGGGAAGATCCCACATGCCGCGGAGCGGCTGGGCCTGTGAGCCATGGCCGCTGAGCCTGCGCGTCCGGAGCCTGTGCTCTGCAACGGGAGAGGCCACAGCAGTGAGAGGCCCGCGTACCGCAAAAAACAAACAAACAAAAAAAATGAAATTTAGAGTGAGCGACGTGGTGAAGGCAGTTGAAAAATACAAACTTCCAGTTATAAAATAACGACTTGCTAAGATGTAGTGTTCAGCATAGTTGATAATACTGTATTGTATATTTGGAAGTCGCTAAGAAACTAGATCTTAAAAGTTCTCATCACAAGAAAAACTTTTCTGTAACTAGGTGTGGTGATGGATGTTAACTAGATTTATTGTGGTGATCATTCTGCAATATTTATACAAATACTGAACTATGTCGTGTACTTGAGAATAATATAATGTTATGTGCCAATTGTATCTCAATTTTAAAAAAACATGAAATTCATTCCTTAGTGCCTTTGACATTTCCTAGTTGGCACACAGAGCACTCTGACTGGGGCACACAGAGAGGCTCCATCTACCCTAGGAATTACTATATACTTTTTCTGACCTCTTGGCGATATGCTGGAACAGCAGGAGAAACAATTTTCTTCTTTAAAATATTCTAGCGGATCTAGAATATCTTCTTTAAAATATTCTAGCAGTTTCCCATGAAGTGGAGCATTTGTCTGAGGGAGAGAGGAAGGGAGGAACGTACCCACTTTGATTTATGACATCCTAGAGCAATTTCTGACTGCTCAGAGAGCACAGGTATAGAAGATACATAGGACAGAATGGAAATCTACACGAAACACAAAGATGTTCTTAGTGAAGAGGGATTCTAGCATATAATGTGTGTCTGGGTCTGTTCCCAGTGACCCCCCACAAGCCCTCGTTTATCTGAACATGGCATGAGTGGCACTGGAAGATTTCTGAACGAAAACCTTGCAGTGGAATTGGCTTTGTCTTTTGATGTGACTATAGGCATGTCGGTTTTGCCGGCAGAATTCCAAAGCTGTAAACACTGTGAATTCCCTCTCACACCAGCCCAGCGCTGCCCCTATCTGCCGTGAGGGTCTGGGAAGTGACAAAGAACGTCTCTGAGACTTAGTTTCCTCACCCATAGATTGAGGTACGAAAACTGCTTCATTCGTAAGAAAGTGCGTAGAGCACACTAGCGTGCCTCCCCGAGGCTCGCAGGGGCTGCCTTGCCTGGGGGGGAGGCAAATTCTATACAGCACTAATGTCTGCATCATCACCAGAGGACACTGGGGTCAGCCCGGCCTGCATCACCGTGTGGAACCACGTGACCTTGGCTGACTCTTGCCCCCTGAGCCTCCTTTCTTACCTATAAAAGGGAGATCGCAATGGCAGCCTCATTGGCGGCAATGATCAAATTTGACAAGAAACTTGAATCACCTGGCACAGTGCCTGGATCACCGCAGCCTTCGGCAGTGTCAGCCCCCAGGTCTTTCGCCCGGTTGCTGAGGCTGGGGGTGGTTACGGGGCCTTCCCTTCTCCCTCGGGGGCCCAGGCAGCTCTTGTCATGGGCCATTTTGTGGCAGAGGGAGCCCCTCCCAGACCCTCTGGGAGGGGGCAGAGGAGCAGCAGGAGGTAAGGCAGGTATGTGGGCCACAGCCTTTTCCCAGAGAGGGGAAGTGAGCTGGCATGAATGGGAGTTCATGGCCAAGCACGGCCAGCCCCACAGCATCCAGAGGTCCCAGCTTCCCCACCTTCAGGGGCCACAGGAGTTAGTTATTTGCAGGGCGGTGACCGGATTGGTAGGGAAGGTGCTCGTTCCCTCCTTTTGGAAGACCAGCTAATTCCAGGAGCTGCTAGCAGTTTTCAGGCAGCCAAAGTTAGTGGCTGGTGATGGCTGGCACCCTCCACATTAGGGTTGTCAAACTCGGCAGAAACCTTCAGGGAGCCCCAAGACAGACTCTGTCCTGTCTTTCCTTCCCTACTCGGGCCAGTTCTGGCTCCAGGCTGAGCTCCCCCTCAGCACACAGATGTACATCTGGGAGGCCTTTGAGGCCTCTCTCCTCTCCTCCTGCTTGCTACCCTGCCCTCTGCCTTCCCATCCAGCCCCCAAGGCACACTGGAGTCACTTGGGAGTTTAACAAATTGTGACACCTGGAGCCCAACTCTAGGGACTGGGTTAGCTGGCCTGGGGTGGGGTCTAGGCATTGGGATTTTTTAAAACGCTGCCTAACACAGAGTGGTAGGCACGGACTCACATCTTTATGCCAGTCCATCCATGCACACACCTGGATTCACAGGTGGCCCCGCCCTGGCCCTCCCACCCACCTTGGCTCTCTGCTCTGTCTGCTCTGCACGTTGCTGCTGCTTTGCAAACTCTCTGTATGGTCAGGCCACTCAAGATGGCTGTTCTCTTGCTCTCCATCCATCCCCTGCCCAACCAGTGCCCGACCAGTGCCTGCTTCATCTATATTCTACGCATACGACTGACCTTCTTCGTACTCGCCCCAGGCCCCAGCTGGTGATTGTTCTCATCAAAGGGGCAGTGAGGGGCGTGCCCCTCAGCTTGTTTTCTCTGGTAACTAGTGAGCCCAGCTGACCTCAACTCCCCTGTAACCGGTAATCTCCCCTCCCCCCTAGGAGCGAAGGCTGCCACCGTGGCTTGCCCACTGTGTGCTGCACTTGGTGGGGTGTTGCTCCAGGACCTTGCTTCAGACATGTAAGATACCCCCATCCTTTAAACCACTGATGTCTCTGTTGCTGACCCCAGGCTCTTTCTTTGGTCTTAAAGCTGGGCGAGTGCAGGCTTACAAGGGGTGCGGCCCAACACTCTCCAACCTGCAACCGCTCAGGGCAAGGTCTGGATTCAGACCTCAACCGCCTGTCTGAGCCCCTGAAAGGTGGGGAAAAGAGGAGGTGCAGGGGCGTCCAGTGCCTGACACCGAGGGGCAGAGGAGCCCAGGAGAGGAGTCTGGCGGCAGGGAACGTGAGGAGTAGAAGCTATGAGGTCGGGGCCGGGAGGAGGGGGCAGGGTTCTGAGCCCGGGGTCTGCGGGTAGAGTTCAGGGTACCCATGAACTCGGGTGAGAAAAAAAAGGATATTGTTGTTTGCACTAACCTCTAGCTGAAATTTAGCAGTTCCCTTCATTACGAACGTGGACAAAACCCCAAGTAATAGTGCCCATGACTTTGTCACCGTTGGAAATCACTGCTCCTTTTCTATGACCGTAGAGTTGTTGCAGACAATGGCGTGATATTGGGCTTACTCATCACTACTTCCTAATTATGGGTCTGCTTAAAGCCCCCACCAGGTCTTTTGGATGATTCGTTAAGAAGCACACATATTACTCCATCACAAGTTTATTATTTAATATTTTAGTAACAGTATCTCACTGTAATCGGTTTCTTTTGTAATTCTGTGTATTTTATTTCATGCATTGAAAACATTCTGGGGAACTCCCTGGCGGTCCAGTGGTTAGGATTCGGCGCTTTCACTGCCATGGCCCGGGTTCATTTCCCCAGTCCTGGAACTGAGATCCTGCAAGCACGGCCAAAAAAAAAATCTGGAAGAGGGCTCCTTTTAAGGCTGCACAGAACCCCAAAGGGGTCCCTGGCACAGTAAAGTAGAAGTGGAGTAGAAGATGGAGTAGAAGTGGAGTAGAAGATGAGGCGGGGGGTATTCAGAGACCAGGAGATGGGGGCCATAATTCCGGGGGCTGGAAGTGGCCTCCCTTGGGTCACCCCCCACAAGGGCTGCCTGGGAGTCTTAAGAACTAGCCATTCTGCTGGGAGACTTGGTCTGTGACAGGCCCGGTTGTTTAGCTTTGCCTGGGTCCCCTGAGCCAGCCGAGCCAGCCGGAGTCTGACAAGAACCTCCTGGTCTTGAGCCCCCATTATCCGTCCCAACACCTGAGCCCTGGTGCCTGGCTGCAGGGCCTGACTTCCCCTTTCCTCCGGTAAACTGCGGTCCTTGCAGCCAGCAGAGCTGATGAACACTGTGAGGGTGCAGAGTCTGCAGGAAGCCTGGGCCACCCAGAGCCTCGGGGTGTGCCAGTTGCCCCGAGACAGAGTCTGAGCAGGTGAGCTGCACTCAGGGCAGCGCCTCACTGGAGAGACAGGAGCTGCCGGGCCTTCCAGGGAGGGCTGGACAGAGCACGGAGCTGGAGGCAGAGGCTAAGAGTTGGGAACCAGGTGCAGGGCTGACTTCCAGTGCCTGGGGCTCCCCCATCCCTTGCCATTTGACACAGAAGAGGTTTCCACTCACCGCATGGACATATATACACTACCAAATGTAAAATGGATGGCTAGTGGGAAGCAGCCGCATAGCACAGGGAGATCAGCTCGGTGCTTTGTAACCACCTAGAGGGGTGGGAAAGGAAGGGTGGGAGGGAGACACAAGAAGGAGGGGATATGGGGATATTTGTATATGTATAGCTGATTCACTTTGTTATACAGCAGAAACTAACACACCACTGTAAAGCAATTATACTCCAATAAAGATGTTAAAAAAATAAAATAAAATTGGAGAATTTTAAACCTTGAAAAACAAAAAAAGAGGCTCCCACTCACGCCCTGTAGCTTGGACCCTCCAGCCAGGCCTGCACCTCTGCTCTTTTCACTCCAAGAGGCTGTCATCTCCACCACGAGCCTCAGCCTTTTCCTGATCATCTAAAAGCTTCTCGGCATCCTAGTTCTAAGAGCAAAACCTTCACACCTTCTCCCACAGGACTGTGAAGGCTGTGATTTCACACCAGCCTGAAGGGCAGCTGCTCCCATCACCCTGCCCAGGAGTTCCGGCTCCAGGACTCGGCATCTGCAGCAGTGGGCAGGGGTGAGTAACAAGTGATGGGATTAAAGAGTGAGAGCTCACGGCCTCCTCCCACCACCCACGCCCCTCTCTGCCCCCCATGAATCCCCGAGAACGGGTCAGGGCAAGGGAATTCCTAGACTTGTTTTATAGTTTTTATTTGTGTGATCTAATTAATACCAGCACTTCCTTTAGAACTGAAATCATACTAAAAAAACAAAAAAATGAAATCTTACTGAAAGGCTTATACAAAAATAGTGCCCAGTCCAGTCGCTTCTACTCCCCTGTTCTCCTTCCTGGAAGCAACCATTTTCAACCCTTTAGTATTTTTTTTTTTTTTTGCTGTTATTTATCTCCATATTAATAAATAAAAGGCTTACGCGCTGAATCTTGTTCAGAAGGATGGGGAAACATTACTTGGATTTTACAGAACCCTGAGCATAAAAACCTAAAAGTTTTTAAAGCGCATCCACCCTCTCCCTGCCCCCGACTCCCTCCTCAAGCCCCAGGTCTAATTAAAAAGCACCATCAGGGGCTTCCCTGGTGGCGCAGTGGTTGAGAATCTGCCTGCCAATGCAGGGGACACGGGTTCGAGCCCTGGTCTGGGAAGATCCCACATGCCACGGAGCAACTGGGCCCATGAGCCACAACTACTGAGCCTGCGCGTCTGGAGCCTGTGCTCTGCAACAAGAGAGGCCGCAATAGTGAGAGGCCCGCGCACCACGATGAAGAGTGGCCTCTGCTTGCCACAACTAGAGAAAGCCCTCGCACAGAAACGAAGACCCAACACAGCAAAAAAAAAAACAAAACGAAAAAAACCCCAACAAAGCACCATCAGAGCTTCAGACCCCTCCCCCAAACAGACAAGCCCTGAATTAGCGTTTCCTCATGTTCAGTTTTCTGACCTTTAGACCTGTTGCACAGAAATGATGTTTCCCCATGAGAAAGAATCCAGGCATGGGGATCCCTGAGTATATTGTTTTCAAACTCACGAAAGAAAGTTGAGCTGCATTTCTCTCCATCACAGGTTTTGCTACCCCTGCGTCTGGTTAGTGTCTCTGGAGAGGCCGGAATCCAGGAGGCCTGGGTGTGAGGCTTCGGATACCTCTGAGCCCCCTGGCATAGGCAAAGCTCCATCCTGGGTTCAGCACCTGCTGAGGACACAAAGACAGATGTTTGCAGGAGGTGGGGGCAGGGCTAGGCCTTGAGGAAGAAACTGGCACCGGGAGTGACAAAGCCTCCCCTTGGAACAGGGCCTCATGCGCCCCTGAGAAGGCAGTATGTGCCTCACTGAAGGCCACATCAGGAGGAGTATATCCCATCCAGGACAGCTCCCTGCCTCCCCCTCGGCCCTGCTCTTGCACCTGGCCTCCCATCCTGTGCTCAGATCTGGTTCCCAACCAGACCATGCGCCAGTGCTGTTTGACTGGGGCTGACCTGAGAGAGGCCCAGGAAAGACTTCCTGCCTGTGCCCCTCCAGCTTTACAAGGTGAGGGACTGTGGCTGGAGCTCTGCAGGCCCTGACTGCACCCTGCCAGCCACTAGGACCTGCTCCCTGCCCATTTGCACAGAGCCCCAGGGGCAGGGGCATTCTTCTTGACCAGCTCTCGAGGGCCTACCCAGACGACCCTATTGCCACTTTTGATTTGAAGTTTTTGGTACTTCAGATTCAAGAACACTGAAATATCAGGGTGGAAAGGGCTCAACCAGACCTGGGAGTAGGGTCAGCAGAATGGCAGTCAAAGGTGCCATTTCAGGCAAAGTCCTAGACTCTGCCTGATTCTGCTGGGAATTCTGGTGTGTAAATTACCTTTGCGAGTTGACCCAGAATCAAGGCAAGGAAGTTTAGTGTTCCTTCCCTAGCAGTTCTTGGCTACAGGCTACCCTGGAGGGACATAAACTCTCAAGCACTCCCAGCTCACTCCAGAGCCCCAGGGACGAGGAAACCCAGATGCCAGTCCTTAGAAGGGGGTGGGTATACAGGACCGGTGAATGCGGGCCACAGGACCTGGGCAGAGCACCAAAAATTTCTACTACATTGAGCAAGTAATTGGAACGAAATTCTCCAAAAGATAACTGGTGCTCGGTGAAGCACCGGATCCTAGAGTGGGAAGGAGGGCCAGAGATCATTACAGGTAGACTCCCAGCTTCTGCTCCACCCTCTGGAGGAGAGGCCCTTCCTCTTGAAGGTTTAACATTCCAGATTTGTCATCTTCTCTTGAGTCCACCAGAGTGTCCTCTCCTCCAGCCTGTGTGGTCGAACTGAACCATAAGCTGCTGGAAGAGTCTTTGGCCAATGTCTTCTCAGATGACTACCATGACCCAAGCACTCACCTCACCAGCCCCCCTGCCCATCCACTCTAGTCGACCTTCAGGAAAGACATTATCTGGCCTGCAGTCTTCCTATAAATCTAGCCACTGCTCCCTTTCTCCATGCTCACAGGTTTTAGAACTGACCAGCCATAAGTGTGAAGGCTTCTAGAATTTGCTTTTCCTGCTTCCTATATAATGGGAAATTTGTCCCCCTCGTCTCCCTTGGCGCCTCCCACCAAAGGCTCTGGGGGAAGGACTGTACCTGTTGTGTCACCGAGGTCTCTCCTGGTGCCCAGAAAACAGGAGGAGGTGCTAAGTGCCTGTGTGTTGAGCAGAACTGATGTCACAGGGCGATTTTTGTAAAACAAAGTGCGAAGAATGAGCTTTGCCTCAGCCTCGATTCCCTGGAAAAGTCTGAGGCAAAAGTTTAGATGTTAACACTTCTTGGGGGGAGCGAATCCCAGGGAAGCAGGAGTGAGGCAGGCAAAGAGGGAGGGAAGCCATGACTGAGCTGGCCCACAGCGCTGTGATAAGCACAGCAATCACTCAGCTGTGTAAGCCATCTTCAGAGGGGCCACAGGAACCACCACGATGCCAAAAAGTCTGCCTCGGGGTTACGGAGTTGGGGAGAAGAATTGACCCACAAACTCCCACCCCCTGGTTGCTGTGTTTACTGGGTGGCCTTGCCAGGAGCTCTCCAGCCCTGCACTTGTGTGTGCTGCCCCCTGCGGCCCCAGCAGGCGTTGGAAGAGCTATATCCCAAGGCCATGGTGGTGCACCTTCAGCACCTGCTACAGCTTGTGGGGTAAGCCAGGCAGTAGGCAGGAGCCAGTGGCGCTCCCCACCTGCCGTCCTGTAGCCCGCGACTCCGCAGGCTGCCTGGAAGGCCAATAAGCGTGCAGGGGTGCCAAGTGGACCTTCAGCTGCTTGTGTCTCTCTGGGGACAAGCTTCAGGACAGGAGGAAGAGACATGCAGCATGAATTGGGGGGACAGGTGTGCTGCAGGCTCAGGTGGCTGGACAGGGCGGCACTAGGCAGACACAGCCTGTACCACAGGGCTGTGCCCAGCTCAGGAAGCTCCCTCCAATGAGGGTCCAGGCATTCCCTGTGCCTCAGGGATGTGGGTGTGTCAGGCTGCAGTCAACACTGACCAACACCTGCTATTAACATTTTGTTTGCTAGTCTCCCTCTCCTGGAGCTACAAGCTTACTTGGTTCATTGTCTACCTTCCAAGTTATTGTAGGTGATGATTTTGTCAAATGTACCCATGTAAAATCGCTTCCAAAATCATCTTCCTTGCCCCATTAATCAATGTCACAAAAGTCAGATTTTGTAAAGACACCCTCAGTCTTTCAGCATCAGTTTTTGTATCAATCAGAGTATGCTAGATTATGTCAAAATCTGAATGACATAAAATAATGAAAGTTTATTTTACTTTTTTTAAGGATTTTTTTTGATATGGACCGTTTTTAAAGTCTTTATTGAATTTGTTACAATATTGCTTCTGTCTTATATTTTGGTTTTTTGGCTGCGAGGCAGGTGGGATCTTAGCTTCCCGACTAGGGATTGAACCCACACCCCCGCACTGGAAGTCAAAGTCTTAACCATTGGACCTCCAGGGAGGTCCCTATGAAGGTTTATTTCTTGTTCATGCTGTATATCTATTGCCAGTTGCTAGGTCCTCTTCACTTTACACCTTCTCACTCTAGGATATAGGCTGATGGAGCAGTCATGATCTTGAATGTTGCCAGACTCAAAAGCAGAGGGATTGTTCTAGAGGGTGACAAATCAGCAATTAGTTGTTCTGTCCCTGAAGTGACACACATCTGCTCAGAGCAGATTGGCCACAACTAGTCATGTAGTACCCCACCCAACCACAAGGTGGCCGGGAAGCGCAAACCACCAGGACCCCCAAAGGTGGAGAGCAGGAAATATTTGGTCAACAGCACAATTTAGCTGCAGATGAGCTGTATAATTGAATGTACTCTGGGTCTGGGGAATAGAGGCCCAATTTTACTCGAGTTGCAGCCCCTCATGAGCCCATTTCCAGACTTAAGAGGCCCCTGACCTGCTTTAACAGCACAAGCACATACTGTGCACTTTTCCCTAGTCTTCCACTGAGGAACCTGTGGTGATTTTGCCAAGTAACTCTACCAGGTAAAGAGGAACCGCCCCCCCAAAACTTTCAGTTACAACTGACCCTGGCTCTGAGATAAAACCAATTCCTTGATACGTAGACCACCAGCTTGCTCCACCACTCAGGGCTTTAAGAGCATCAGAGGATAACTGAAATTTTGGCTAGTCAACAGCAGGCCCTATGAAGCAGCAATCATCAGGGTCTTTCCCCAGTTTCTGAATGGTCAGATGGTCTGATTGCCATGGAACTGCTCTCTGACTTAAAGAGTAGGTCAATTGGGCTTCCCTGGTGGCGCAGTGGTTGAGAGTCCGCCTGCCGATGCAGGGGACACGGGTTGGTGTCCTGGTCCGGGAAGATCCCACATGCCGCGGAGTGGCTGGGCCTGTGAGCCATGGCCGCTGAGCCTGCACGTCCGGAGCCTGTGCTCCGCAACGGGAGAGACCACAACAGTGAGAGGCCCGCGTACCGCAAAAAAAAAAAAAAAGAGTAGGTCCATTGTAACAGGAAAAGCCAAGTAGAAGTCGCTGGAGCATCCCTCCTGGCCACAGAGGAAACATAAAGGAACTTAACTCCTGCTTCCTAAGGATTGAGGTTGTTGAGACTGTGTTTGCCTTGTCTCCTGCACTTGAGCGATTGCTACCAGCTGGCATGAAGGGTGTGTGCAGCTAGGGGAAGTGAATCGGTGAGAACCCAGCAGAGACTCAGATAAAAGGGGACAGGGCTGGTGGTATCCAAGGATGGCCAATAACTAGGGACCACATCCAGAACATATTCAGAGTTCTTTGTGTGGAGGAAGTGAGACACCTGATCAAGGGCAGTGGAAGGAGAAGTAACTTCACAAAATAAAAAAATGTAGAGGGACAAGGGGAGGCAGTCTTCTTGGGAAATGAGTGTGTCATTCTGTAACTGGAAAAGCACCTTATACAACCCAACGCATGACAACTCTTCATCAAAATACCTCAATTTTTCCAATTTTTGTTCATCATGAATACATAAAACTTTTGAAATATAGAGGAAATAGTTACATCTGCATTCATTTAGTTTATTAATTTAGTTACTCATGCTTTAAACCGTATTTTAAAGTGATACTTCAATCTATAAATGTTTCTTTGTTCCATTCCACATTTTGTGAAACAACCCAGTGTCTTTATCACCCGAAAGCCTCCTGTTGAGTCATCCAACAGGTTTCTTGAAAAAGTCATTTCTTGAGAACAGAAAACCAAAAAGCCTGAGAATTACAGCTCCCCACTTACCATCAAAAAGGTCTCAAGGAAATAAGTTTTCAGATGGTGCACTTATTGTAGGTGGAAATGGGGACCCACTTGACCACTCAGTGGAGGTGTGAGACTGGTGTAACACCAAGAGAACACCCAAAGCACTGTCTACTAAAGGGTGGGAAAAGCAAATGACCCTGGGACCTGTGACATGATCACAGCAGGTTAGGTTACGAACAAAGGATCCAAAAGGGTTCCTTAGATTTAAAAAAAAGGAGGGGGAACTTCAATAGATTAAAGGAAATATGTCATGTCAACAGAATGCAGTGTGTGACTCAAACCAACATTTGGAGACAATCAGGGAAATTTTATCCGTGACTGGATATTAGACGTTTTTAAGAAATGATTATTTGCTTTAAAGATGAAGTAATGGAATGGTGTTTATGTTGAAAGAGTCTTTTTTATTTTTTGGCCGTGCCACGTGGCTTGTGGGAATCTTAGTTCTCTGACCAGGGATCGAACCCAGCCCTTGGCAGTGAAAGTGTGGAGTCCTAACCACTGGACCAACAGGAAATTCCTGAGTGCTTTTCTTAAAGATACATAATATCTGGAATTTACTTTAAAATAACCCAGCAGCAGAGGTTGGGGAGGAGACAGAGAGGAAGTGTGTGTGTGTGTGTGTGTGTGTGTGTGTGTGTGTGTGTGTGTGTGTGTGTTGAAGAGGAAAGTAAAGAGGAAACAAGATTAGCCACAATTGATAATTGGTTGCTGAGTACTTGGGGGATGATTACACTATTCTCTTTGCTTTTAAGTATGACATCCTCCAGGGACTCCACTTTCTGGATCTCTTGCTGGTGCTTCCTGTTGGCCGAACCCAACTGGAAGTTAGAGGGCCAGGGCACCCGTGATGCAGTGCATTCGGATCTGCTTCCGAGAAACAGAGCAAGGTGAAGTGTCAGAGGTCCATCTGGGGAGGCAAATTGAAGGATATGCAGCAGAATTCCCTTGGGTAGCATTTTAGAAGCTGATAACGATGTTGAAGCTGTGCATGGAATGTAACTTAGCACTTCTTTATACAAGGCAGGACTTCCCTGGGAAAAGAGATGAGGGGTCAATAACACCTGACCGACCCAGAGACCTTGCAGGCTCAGGTGCTGAGTTCCAGTAATTCTCCCAGTTGATTCAGTCCTGGAGTCACTTGGCTCATGGTTCGAAGTCCTGAAAAGAATGAGTCCTTCCATTGGACAGTCAAGCCTGGGCTGGTGAAGAATAGAAATCCTGACTTCCACGTCCACATGGCAGGCACAAAATCACGTGCTCACCAAACTGATTTGTTTTTCTCCTGGGCACACAGTAAAGAAAGCTACATTTTCCAAGCCCCTGGTATCAAGATGTCTAATTCTGGGCAATCAAATGTGGGTAGACGTGATGTGTGCCTTTTCCAGGGCTGGCCCTTAAACTTCTCATGCAACCCTCCACGTTCCCCCATTACACATCAGCTGGCCAGATGCAGGAGGAGAGTTCAAGAGCCCTGGGGACCATTGAGTCACTGGATGCAGAGAGCCTGGCTCCCTGTCTGCTTGCAGGAGAGTCACCCAACTGGACACCTCTGGCATGAATCAGAAAGAGACCTTCGCTGGGTTGAGACTGAGTTTTGGAGGTTGTTTTTACAGTGGCTAGCATACCCAGACTATCACAGCCACCAAAACTGCACACAATGAGAGAGAAGCAATTTTACAAAAGAAAACCAGGAAGCTATATATGTATTTAAAAAGAGAGAAATGGGGCTTCCCTGGTGGCGCAGTGGTTGAGAGCCCGCCTGCCAATGCTAGGGGACACGGGTTCGTGCCCCGGTCCGGGAAGATCCCACATGCCGTGGAGCGGCTGGGCCTGTGAGCCATGGCCGCTGAGCCTGCGCGTCCGGAGCCTGTGCTCCACAACGGGAGAGGCCACAACAGTGAGAGGCCCGCGTACAGCAAAAAAAAAAAAAAAAAGAGAGAGAAATGAAGTATTGGTCATGTCTTTTACCATACTGTAGATAAAATGATCAATATTTCTTTTTCGCCTTCTCGATTTATTCACATGCTTAGCTACCAAGATTATAAAAATATTTTTCTATCTATTTTTAAGGAGTCTGTGTGGTAGGCAGCCTCCGAAATGACCCCTGTGATCCTTGCCCCTAGTATTCACACCATGGCATAGTCCCTCCTCCAGTATATCCTAACTTATTCATAAGGAAACTGAGGCCCAGGGAGGGGCGTGGCATGTGCAAGGATACACAATGATAAAGTGTCACAGCCAGGACTAGGATGAAGGTCTTCCCGCATCTCCACTGCTCACTATGACCAAAGTCAAAGGCTGACTGTTCCCATGCATTTGGCAGGTGCAGCAGCTGTTGAGTTCCTGCCATATGCCATGCCAGCCCTGTGAGGATGCAACGGATTAGACCTGGTCCTTGTCTCCAGGCAGTGAAACTGACTGAGGAATAGTAGCACCAACTAAACAGGCACAACACTTGCACAGACTTTACCTGTAAGGACTCATTTATTCTTTACAATCCAGCAGGGCCAGTACTATTATTATTCTCCATTTTGTAGATAAACAAACTGAAGCCAGTGAAATGAAGTAACTTGCTTGTAGTCTCACAACAGATAATGGGCAAAGCGGGGATGTGAATATAGGCTGAATAAGCTAGATTCTTGCGGTTGTATGCATACGAGGGGCAAAGGAAGAAGGCGGTGTCTGAGCTGAGCCTGGAAGTGCATTTTGGTAGAGTGGGAAGGGAGGAAGGACAGCAGGAAGGGAAGAACAACGTTAGCCTCAGGCAGATACAGCAACCTAGAGCTGAGTCTCTGTGCCCATGGATCCCAAAGGCACTGGGCCTGCTTCTCTGACATTCCACCCCCATTTTAACCTTGGCTGTGGAGTGCTGGAGGGCCCTGCCGAGAAGGTGACCCATCGATCACCTTCAACTCCTGCAGTAACCGGCCTCCACCAGCAGGGGGTGGAGCGGAAGAGCCCTCGGCCGGCATCCTCAGTACAGCCAGCCCGCCACTGGGTGGCGTTGCGGCTCCTCAAGAAAGGTAAAGGCCCGCCGGGATACCAGCCACAAAAAGAAGTGGGAGCAATGTTGGGTCCTCCTGTGCTGGGCACTGGGGTTACAAGAGGGACAAGAAATAGTTCCTGTCTTCCAGGATCCCATGGTGAGACAGAGAGACACACGGATAACTAATTGTTCTGACGAGTGGTTCCAACTGAAGGGCCTGAGGGGGAGGAGGTGTTTGAATGCTGATACAGGATTCCTTGTAGGCCATGCTGGGACAGGATGGCTGTGATGGTGCTGGCTCCCACGGCACAGTGTGCAGACGTGGTGTGGGGGGAGAGGATTCTGCAGGGCGCTTAGAAGGGTAGCTGGCGGCGGGAGGCCTCCGTCAGCAGCGGTGTGCCTCTGTGCACAGGAGCCTCAGTGCCGCAACCCCGTACCCCCCTCCCACCCCGGGGTGCTCTTTACTTCCGTGAAGCACTTAATTCAGGGACATGGAGAGGCCCCTCGTGTTAGGACAACTAGAAAATGCTGGAAACCCCTGGAAGGGATGGAAGACTAGCGGCCTCCTGTCCTCTCGCTTCCTGGCCCTCCTGGAGCTCAGCCTCCAGTCCCAGCTCTGGTGCCACCTTGCTGCAGGACCTGGGCCCAGATGCCACAGCTCTTGGGGCTCAGTGACTGCATCTGTAAAAGGGGTCTTTCATGTGCACAAATATGTTGAAAATGCAAAACGTTAGTCAGAAGCCACAGGGTGGGGGAAAATAAGTCAAATAGCAACAGAGCAGCCCATGTGGTTTCCTGCTGACCTGAAGGTGCGCCCCGGTCTTCTTTCGGGAGGTGGGGCAGCTGGGGGCAGCAGACTCCCTGTGCTCACTTCAGGACTGGCCAGGGCCCACTGGAAAACCAGAATATGTCTTTGTCCTTGGAGCACAGTTGACCTCCACAGAGTCTGTAAAATTTGATAGGCCCAGCTTTGCAGCAGGGTCTAATATCTGCTGGATATATTTTCATCAAGTTTTTAAAGATGGAACAAAGACTCTCTGTTTTCAAATTTTCTATTCAGAAATTAACGCATCATGATGTTGAAACCCACATTCCAAAGGCTGAACTAAAATCGACTTCCTAAAGAGAAGCACAAGTGAAGATGGACTGGCGGAGGTTAGTGATTGGAGACTTCAAACCCGTGCATCGCAGGTGGTCAGCGTCGGGGTCGGCGGGCTCTTACCACGCACACCCATCACTTGAAGGGGCCGCCTGTTTTTGCCCCCAATCCTACCACAGGCACAGGAGGGACAGGGTGGGTCAGAGGCTGCAGGCCAGGACCCAGTGTATCATTTTGAGCAGATACTCTGTGCCTCTTTTTTTCATTTACAAGTGACGCTGGTGAGAGGTGATAAGGGTGCTTGGAGGTGCCCAGGGTTTGCCAGGGAGGGGCGTGTTCCTCACACTCCCCTCCACCAGTTTCCAGCCCCAGAGCCAGACTTGCCCACCCCAGCTGGGGAGTCCAGGTCACCTTTGAGAGACTCCGGAAGAGGCACAAGGGGCTTTGCTGCAAGCAATATGTGTATAGGGCTGCACAACCTTTTCATTTAAATAGTGTATTACAGATCAATACAAATTGCAGTTTTCCAAATTTGCTTTTAATTACACATTTCTGTGGTTCTGCAAAGAAACAGAAAATTTATATATTGTAACTATCTATTTGAGTAACGAGGGGAGAGGAGGAGGATGGCCTGAGGGGAGCTGATGGGGATTAAGGGAGATAAAGCCCTCTCCTCTGCCTTTGCCCCTTTGCTCCTAAACAATTACCTTTTAATGTTACAAAGAATCATGCAGCAAGAAGGTCAAGAAATGCACTTGGCCCAGGCTTTGTGGTACCACACTCTGTGGTCAGATTGTATGTAATTTCATCCCCAAATTGATGAGGAGCTTTCAGGTCAGACCAGACTAGGTGCAGAAATGCTTCAGCACAGAAGCTGGCCTTGGAGGAGGGGCAACTGAGTTTCCAGAGGCATGATGCAACCCCCAGGAACAGATTTTGTTTTCTGCAACTGTGGGCTCCAGGAAAGGATTTGGGGAAGCTGGGAATTTATCCTATTCCTCACCTCTTCTGCAGAATGCTTCTAAGCCCTTTATGGGGTATCCTGACACCACTGAGTCTTTTTATAAATTTTAGATATGTAGATTTAAGCAAGTGATGTTGCATCTGGTCACTTCATCAGTAAGAGCTTACTGTTGACTTTGTCAGTATCTTGGTGATGTATTATCCTTAATACATAAAGAGCTCATATAAATCAAATAAAAAATGAGAACCCCAATTGAAACATGGGCAAAAGGGATGAAAAATACAATTCACAAAAGGTTAAAAATGCCCAGTTTTAGATGAAACTGGCCCTCACTTTCTATGACTAGGCGTGTAATTTTATACAGTCTTTCAATTGAGAATAGTTTAAAAATTGTTGAATGTGTATACTCTTTTTTTCTTAATCAGTTAATTTATTTATTTTTATTTTTGGCTGTGTTGGGTCTTCGTTGCTGCACGCAGGCTTTCTCTAGTTGTGGGGAGCGGGGGCTACTCTTCGTTGTGGCATGTGGGCTTCTCGTTGCGGTGGCTTCTCTTGTCACAGAGCACGGGTTCTAGGCACGCGGGTTTCGGTAGTTGTGACATGTGGACTCAGTAGTTGTGGCTTGCAGGCTCTAGAGCACAGGCTCAGTAGTTGTGGTGCACGGACTTAGTTGCTCCGCGGCATGTGGGATCTTCCCGGACCAGGGCTCGAACCCGTGTCCCCTGCATTGGCAGGCAGATTCTTAACCACTGTGCCACCAGTGAAGTCACAATGTGTATACTCGTTGATCAGGCAGTTCCAATTCTAGAAATTCATCCTGTGGAAACCCCTGCCCACCTAAGCAGAGACAGATATACAAGGATTTTCCTTGTAGTACTATTTTCTTTATAGGCAAATTGAAAAAATCATAAAAGTCCATCAAGAGTAGATTGGTTAAAAAAATAAAAGAGTACATTGGCTAAACTATGGTATAAGCACACAATGGAATACCGTATAGCTATTAAAAAGGATACAGTAGATCCATACCTGTTTTTGTTTTTTTTTTTTTTTGGCTGTGTTGGGTCTTTGTTGCTGCACACGGGCTTTGTCTAGCTGCGGCGAGCGGGGGCTACTCTTCGTTGTGGTGTGCGGGCTTCTCATTGCAGTGGCTTCTCTTGTTGAGGACCACAGGCTCTAGGCGCTGGCTTCAGTAGTTACGGCACACGGGCTCAGTAGTTGTGGCACACGGGCTTAGTTGCTCCATGGCATGTGGGATCCTTCCAGACAAGGGCTTGAACCCGTGTCCCCTGCATTGGCAGGCAGATTCTTAACTACTGTGCCACCAGGGAAGCCCAGATCCATACCTCTTAATGTATGCCAATAGATCTTCAATGTATTGTCAAGTAAAAAAGAAGCAGATTAAAAACTGGTATGTTCCTGTGAGTTCTTCTAAGTAAAAACAGAAATCTATATATACATAGAAAATCTGGAAAGTTATAGAGCACATTAAACTTTTGCGAGTAGCTAGCTTTGGGAAGGATTTAAAATTTCCTATTTCTACTCTTTTGGATTAAAAAAAAACTTTTGTAGTATTTCTTAGTATTATGGTCAGTAAAAATAATAGAGTTTCCATCTGGGGAGAAAACAAATATTCCAGCACTTTAATCCCTATATCTTTGGATGTTTCCTGAGTTATCTGCCTGTTGTGAATGGGTTTGATATGATTTCAAACCCGCTTGTTTATGACTGAAGTGAAGTTGTTTTAATCTACTTGTTTATGGCAAAGACCAAAAAAAAGTTGTTTTTAGAGATAAAATTGTTTTGATATAAGAATGAAGTAAGTAGTGTCAGGCAGTCATCATCTGGTCTGTTGTCACTGGTAAGCACTCAGTAGCTCAGCTGCTGAGGGACCCCACTGAGAGCTTATTGATAAGAACATGTGAAGAACTGACACAGGCATACCCCAGAGATGACATTGCAGGTTCAGTTCCAGACCACTGCAATAAAGCGAGTCATACTTTTCTTTTGGTTTCCCAGTGCATATGAAAGTTATGTTTACACTAAACTGTAGTCTATTAAGTGTGCAATAGCATTATATCTTAAAAATGTACATACCTTAAATTAAAAATACTCTATTGCTAGAAAATGCTAATCATCATTTGACAACAAAAGGTTGCCACAAACCTTCAATTTGTGAAAAAACACAATAAAGTGGAATGCGATAAAATGAGGTATGCCTGTAAATACGGAGTGTTTGTGGGGCTATCTGAGCGTCTGGGCAGGCAGCCCTTTGCTGAACTAAATAGTCTGGGGGACTGTTAGACATTAGGTCCTGTTAGATAAGGGTGAGTCTTTTACTGGCAGTAGGGAAAGCCTCTCGGCGGCTCCTCCAAGGAGACCATCTCGCCCATCAACAATAGCGCCTTCGTTCCCTAGCAATGTGCTCTAGCAACAAGGGACTTTGACTTTTGTCCTGGCAGCTGGACATCAGCTAGTAGTTGGCTAAGGCATCTGTCTCCTCCCAGCTTGTATAAAGGTACACCTCATGCTGAATTTGGACTTTATTCCTTTCCTCTCCCCTTGCCTGGAACAATAGTGTGATTAACCTGTCAGTAGTTTGGGGTATGTTATTTCGTTATTGGCTTATTAAGAGACATTATCCTGTATGCTCTTAGCTTGTGAAATTCCCACAGTGAACCTGTGTTAAATAAATTGCTGTGCACAAATTTTGCCAAAACAAAACACTGCCCCTCACCAGGTCAGGGAGGAGGTCAGTCAGTTCACCTCGGTCTTACAGGCGGGCCCCTTGAACCCCCAGGAGTGTAGGGAGCTTGGCCAGGATCACACAGTCAGAACTGAGTGCTCACTTCTCTTCAACTAGATGTTTCACAAGGAACGTTTTGTTTTTCTTTTTCTGAGAGCCAGCCCCTTTGCCCTGAGGATCTTCCGGCAGTCACCTTGGTATTCTGTATTTTCCTGTAGCAGATGCTACCTTACCTGCACCCTCTTAACTTTATCACTTCATTGTATGCTGGCCTGACTTCTGAATGCTGGCATGTGCACCTAAGTGCCTGAGACCATTCTCTAGAGCCCACTGTGCCTTCAAAAACAGTCCAGAAGTGACAGAGAGTTCATCCTTCCTGGTGGCAGCCCTCTACTTAATCATAGGCAGGAGCTGGTGTATAAACACCCCAGCTCCCTCACTCCTCAGCTGGCAGAACACTGAGCCAGCTGTTCTACACTGACTTCCAGAGTTCCATACCAGACTGACTTCCTGTTGCCCACAACCGTAATTTGCTTGATGACATAGTATATTGACTTCCTTCCCTAACTTACTTTCCCACACCCTTAATGGGGTTTCCAGGGAGCCCTTCCCAAATAAATTACTTTCATTTAAATCCTTATGTCAGAATCTGCTCCTGGGTCTACTCAAACTAAGAGGCTCTGCTTCGTTAGCAAGTAGGAAATGGGAATCAGCCAGGATGGAGGAGCCAAGGGGTTTGAGGGCAATAATCACTCCCGGATGCCCAGTTAGGGCTCTGGAATAACCTAGAAAAAGGAGAATACCAAAATTCCCTCACAGTTCCAGTGTGCTAGGACAGGGTTTGGCCAGCTTTTTCTGTAAAGGGCCAGTAATGAAATATTTTAGTCTTTGTGGACTATATGGTCTATGTTGCAGTTGCCCAGCCCTGCCACTGTGGTATGAAAGCAGTCATAAACAATACGGCAAGAAACGGGTATGGCTGTGTTCCAATAACACTTTATTTGCAAAAAGGCAGCAGGCCAGATCTGGCCCACAGGCTGAGTTTCCTGACCCTTGCTCCAGGACAACAAAGAGAGGCTGGGCTATCAGCTGGCCAGAATGGGGCGCTAGGTGGGAGGTGAGACCTGTTCCTGCCTTGGACTCTATGAATCCAGCAGCAGGGCTCTCTGCCTGAGAGTCCCATGGCTATGCTGCCAAGTCAGGAAATACTCCTACAGCTCTGTCGACAGTGGGGCGCTCAGTGTCTTACTTTCCAAGCTCAGGATAAGCTTTCTGCTTCACTTTTATGCTAATAGGTCACTTTTCCTAATGGGAAGAGTCCTGCCCACTAGAAAAAAAAATCCAGCCCCCGCACCAGAAGGAAAAGCAGCTTAATATTTTAAAAGGCGTATAAAATGGTAAATTCAACTGATGTTTCAAATAAGACAGGGAATACAAAACTTGGTTGCAAATAATTTACAGAGCAAGAAATGGAGTCTTCTGTTGGAAGCTAAAGACATAATATTGATAGATGACTGTGAGAAAGGCCTTGTTTATGGTACTGAAAAGTACAGAACCAAGTTCACCAAAAGGGAGTTGATCCAAAGATGGGTGACAGCATTAATAAGAAAACTGTTCTAAATAATACAGGTCTCCTGCTCTGACGAATTACATTCTGGAAAACTTGCAAATAAGCTAACAAAACTAGTTGGTTACCATTTCCAGTTTCCAAAAAAGAATTCTCCATAGTGAACTTCCTGCAGATCCAAGGTCATATTGTAGACTGAGTTTTTGGAGAGGTTGGTTTGTGAGCTGACCTAAAAGGCAGTGAACCCCAGAATGAAGAAGAGACAGTATCAGGCTAACTTCATTTGCTCTTTTGATGGTGTTACTCTGCTGGTGTGTAGAAAGTGCAGAAGACAGAGGGTGTGGTAGAAACATATTTTGATATATTAATCTTTGTGCTTTTCCCTTTTCAATTCCTAGTGCCTTGTGGCCCTCCCCAGACCAATCAGCCAGGCACGTCTTCCAATTCTGTCTCAATAGAGGTCAATTACTTCAAATGGGCATAGGTATCAAAGAACTCTTTGAGTTCTAAAATAGGCTTTTAGAATTTGTGACAAAGACACCACTTTGATAGAAAGGGTTTTAGAATTCCCAAAGCTTTCCATTGCCTTGGATGTCAAAAATAAAGCCCAAAAGAACTCAGGGCATCTAACTTATGCCATAAATAACTGTTTTGAGGAACTGTAGGTAAAATGCCAAATTAACCCCACTTCACACATTTGAGATAAAATTTCCACTTCCCTGGGGACAGGCAGGACAAATATGACCTGGCAAAGAGATTAGAAGTGTTCAAGTGAATTGACATTCAACATGAATTGCATGGAAAACAAGGTTAGAATCAGCGTGAAGAAATGGCCTAGAATGCCTTCCTAAACTTGGAGTGGGGACATCCTTTTTAATTTCAAAGTTCTTCAAAATTCAGAAGTCATAGACTAAAGTTCAGTCAATTTGATTACATAAAATCTAGACATTTCTGCATGGAAAAAAATTAATAACAAAACGAAAACTCTAGAAACAAATTATCCAAAAAAATGGCAGGTTTTCACTTCAGGCTGTAACGGAATAAAAAGGACCAGATTTAGCATTCTGCCAAAAGACAAATTAAACAAAAAACTGGGCAGAATATGTGAAATTGATCTCAGACATCAAATAACAGGCAACACACACTGTGATACTTTTTTTTTTAATTTATCTATTTTATTTACTTATTTTTGGCTGCATTGGGTCTTCGTTGCTGTGCGCTGGCTTTCTCTAGTTGCGGCAAGTGGCGGCTACTTTTGTTGCAGTGTGTGGGTTTCTCATTGTGGTGGCTTCTCTTGTTGTGGAGCACAGGCTCTAAGTGCGCAGGCTTCAGTAGCTGTGGCACATGGGCTCAGTAGCTGTGGCTCGCAGGCTCTAGAGCACAGCCTCAGTAATTGTGGCGCATGGCTTAGTTGCTCTGTGGCATGTGAGATCTTCCTGGACCAGGGCTCGAACCTGTGTCCCCTGCATTGGCAAGCAGATTCTTAACCACTGCGCCACCAGAGAAGTCCCACAACTGTGATACTTGAGAGAAAGGAAGCAAATGAGTTGAGCCCTATGATCTCCACAGCTTTCTGCCTGGAGGCGTATTTCAAACTATAGAGTAAGGAAGAGGAGTCCAAACATAGTCCAACAGTCTTGCTTAGATGAAGAGCCAGAGTTCAGGATTATCTGAGGTGGCTGGAAATTGCAGGGCAGAGTTCAGAGAGGAGTTGATTATGCAGAAAAAGAATTCCAGAAATCTCCATAGATACCTCCATGAATCTTTGCTGAATACTAACATGTGAATGTATGGGATAAAACTTCGTGAGGCTGGATGGAGACCAACCGGGAAGCTATGAGCTGAACGGTTCCCCAAACGCACAAAAAACTGGAACACATTTGAGTTCTGACCAGCCAGAATAGAGAGATCTAATTGATTACTTGGGGCCCTAAGTGGGCCATGCCTTAGTAAAAAGGCTCAACTACCCCTAGAATATAGGCCTCTCTAAACACACTTTAATTACACTGTAGAGGAGCCTCAAAAGGATCAAGCTGTTCTCATTGACTATGAGAACAAAGCCCAACATCCCATAGAGGTAGAAAACAAAAATAAGACACACAACAATGTAAAACAATTGTTAACATCCAAATTTACTAGACATGGAAGAAGCCAGAAAATGTGATCTATAACTAGGAGAAAAATCAGTCAATACAAATAGACTCAATGATAGATTTGATAGAACTAGCAAATAAGAATATTAAAACAGTGATTATAGCTATTTCATGTATTTAAAAGAAAACATGAACATAATAAGGAGAGGAAGCATGAACACAATAAAGAAAGAGATGAAAGATAGGAAAAAAAGAACAAAATGAAACTCCTAGAGGTGAAAAACAATACCTATGATGAAAAAAAAATCACTGGATGGGATTAAAAGCATGTTAAACAATGAAGAAGACAATCAGTAAACCTGAAGATACAGGAATAGATTCTATTCAGAATGAAACAATGAGAGAAAAAGAAAGACTTAAAAAAAGTGAACAGGGCTTCCCTGGTGGCGCAGCGGTTGAGAGTCCACCTGCTGATGCAGGGGACACGGGTTCGTGCCCTGGTCCGGGAAGATCCCACATGCCGCGGAACGGCTGGGCCCGTGAGCCATGGCCGCTGAGCCTGCGCGTCCGGAGCCTGTGCTCCGCAACGGGAGAGGCCACAACAGTGAGAGGCCCGCATACCGCAAAAAAAAAAAAAAAAAAAGTGAACAGAGTCTAGTGACTTGTGGGACAGTATCCAATGGTCTAACATAGTTCTAATTGGAAACCCAGAAAGAAAGGAGTGATAATAATACAGAAAAGAATATTTGAAGAAATAGTGGTCAAAATTTTTTCCATTGGTGATAAATACGATCCAAAAACATCAACAAACACGAAACAGGATGACTACACACACGCACATCACCACCAGCACCAGCACCAGAATCAAGACATGTTATAATCAAATAGCTGAAAGCCAAAATATTATTAACAGAGAACCTTGAAATTAGCCAGAGGAAAAAAGAAACAAAGGAATAAAGATAAAAATTAATGAAAACTTTTCAGAAACTATGTAAGTCATAAGGCCATGGTACATTTTTAATGTGCTAAAAAAAATGATCAACCTGGAATACATATGTATCAAATATTGTTTACAAAAGAAGATAAAATAAAAATCTTTTCAGACAACAATAACAAAAGCTGAGTAAATTTGTCACCAGTTGGCCTGTACCACAAGAAATATTAAAGGAAGTTCTTTGGATGTAAGGAAAATGAAACACATGGAAACCTTGATCTATAGACAGGAAGGAATGGCACCATAAATGGTTCGGGGTCATGACAAATGCAGAAGTAAAATGTGTGAAAGTGGGTGGAACAAGGAAAATGGAAGTGTGCTGTTGTAAGATTCTTACAATTTACATTAGGTTATATAGTATTATTTGAAGGTAGACTGTGAAAAGTTAAAGGTGTATATTGTATGTGCTACAGCAACCACTAAAACTAATAAAACAAAGAGGTAGAGCTAGTAAGCCAATAGAAGATGTAAAATGGAAGCATAAAAAATTAATCAAGGGAATTCCCTGGCAGTCCAGTGGTTAGGACTCTGCACTTTCACTGCCAAGGGCCCGGGTTCAATCCCTGGTTTGGGAACTAAGATCCTGCAAGCCACGTGCATGGCAAAAGAAAAAGAAAATCCAAAATAAGCAGTAAGAAAAGAAAGAACAGTTGGAACAAGTAGAAAACAAATAGAAGATAGAAGACTTAAACCCAATCATAACAATAAGTACAATAAATGTACATGGCCTAAACATTCCAGTTAAAAGGCAGAAGTATCAGACTGGATAGAAAAGCAATACCTTACAATGTGCTGTATACAAGAAACCCACTTTAAACATAAAGACACAGACAAAATAAAGTAAAAGAATGTAGAAAGATATACTATGGAGACACCAATCATAAGAAAGCTAGAATGGCTAAACTAATATCACACAAAGAATATTACGAGGAATAAAGAGGGACATTACAAAGACATAAAAATACTAAATACATACATACCCAATAACAAAGCTTCAAAATACATGAAAAAATAAACAGAAAAGCTAAAATAAATGAATAAATCGACAATTATATTTGGAAATACAAACATGCCTCTTTCGGTCATTGATTCAATAAATAGGAAGAAAATCAGTAAGAATGTAGAAAACCTAAAAACATTATCAACAGTTTAATTTAAATTCATAGAACACTCTACTCAATATATAATTTTCATGTGCACATTTATTAAAATATACCAAATGCCATAAAACAAGCCTCAATAATATTAAAAGGATTGAAATTACATAAATACAAAATGAAGCAAAATGAGCAAAAGAAAGACTGAAAAAAGTGAATAGCACTCAATGAACTATGTGACAATATCAAGTAGTCTAACATTTGTATGAATGAGATTAAATTAAGAAAGAGTAGTTGAATTGAATTAAAAGAGAAATCAATATTAGAAATGAATCTAGAAAAACCTCCAAATATTTGGAGGTTAAACACCACTTCTAAATAACCATTAATCAAAGAGAAAATCACAAGGAAAATCAGAAAATACATTCAACTGATTGAAAATGAAGACACAACGTTTCAAAATTTGTGGGATGAAGCTAAAGCAGTGCTTAAGGGAATATTACAACTTTAAATGTTTATATTTAAAAAGAAGAAATGGGCTTCCCTGGTGGCACAGGGAAGGAATCCGCCTGCCAATGCAGGAGACATGGGTTCGAGCCCTGGTCTAGGAAGATTCCACATGCCACAGAGCAACTAAGCCCATGCACCACAACTACTGAGCCTGTACTCTAGAGCTGGTGAGCCACAACTACTGAGCCTCTGTGCCACAACTACTGAAGCCCGTGTGCCTAGAGCCCTTGCTCCGCAACAAGAGAAGCCACCACAATGAGAAGCCCATGCACCACAACAAAAAGTAGCCCCCACTTGTCACAACTAGAGAAAGCCTGTGCACAGCAACAAAGACCCAACACAGCCAAAAAATAAATAAATAAGAAAGGTCTAACATCGAAAATCCAATTTAGTACATTAAGAAGCTAGGAAAACAACAAATTAAATCTAAAATAAGTACATGAAAGGAAAAAATAAAGATAAGCGGCTAATATCCAAAATATATAAAGAACTCATACAACTCAACAGCAAAAAAAAAAAAAAAAAAAAGATTCAAACAATCCAATTACAAAATAGAAGAACAGAACAGATATGTTTCCAAAGAAGACATGCAAATGGCCAACAGGTATATGAAAAAGTGCTTGACATCAGCAACCATCAGGGAAATGCAAATCAAAACCACAATGAGAGGGACTCCCCTGGTGGTCCAGTGGTTAAGACTCTGCGCTTCCCTTTCAGGGGGCGTAGGTTCAATCCCTGGTCAGGGAACTAAGATCCCACATGCCACATGGTGCGGCCAAAAATAAAAAAACACAATGAGATATTACTTCACACTTGGTAGAATGGCTGTCATCAAAAACACAAGAGATAGCAAGTGTTGGAGGATGTGGAGTAAAGGAAACTCTTGTGCACTATTGATGGGAATATAAATTGGTACATCCAAACAGTATGCTGGTTTCTCAAAAAATTAAATATAGGACTACCATATGATTCAGCAATTCTACTTCTGGGTATATATCTAAAGGAAACGAAAACAGACTCTTGAAGAGATATCTGCATTCCCATACTTATTGCAGCATTATTCACAATAGCCAAGATACAGAAACAACCTAAGTGTCTGTCAATGGATGAATGGATAAAGAAAATGTGGCACATATGTACAATGGAATATTACTCAGCCATAGAAAGGAACGACATTGAGTTATTTGTAGTGAGGTGGATGGACCTAGAGTCTGTCATACAGAGTGAAGTAAGTCAGAAAGAGAAAAACAAATACTGTATGCTAACACATATATGTGGAATCTAAAAAAAAAAAAAGGTTCTGAAGAACCTTGGGGCAGGACAGGAATAAAGACGCAGACGTAGAGAATGGACTTGAGGACGTGGGGAGGGGGAAGGGTAAGCTGGAACAAAGTGAGAGAGTGGCCTTGAAACATATACACTACCAAACATAAAATAGATAGCTAGTGGGAAGCAACCGCATAGCACAGGGAGATCAACTCGGTGCTTTGTGACCACCTACAGGAGTGGGATAGGGAGGGTGGGAGGGAGATGCGAGAGGGAGGGGATATGGGGATATATGTATACGTATATTCACTTTGTTATACAGCAGAAACTAACACAACATTGTAAAGCAATTATACTCCAACAAAGATGTTAAAAATAAAAGATGCGGTGTACGTATATATATATGTTTGTATATATATGTATGTACACACACACAATGGAATATTATTCAGCAATGAGAAAGAAGAAAGTAATGCCATTTGCAACAATGTGGATAGAACCTGAGGGCATTGTGCTAAGTGAAATAAATCAGACAGTAAAAGACAGATAGTGTGTGATATCATTTATATGTAGGATCTTAAAAAGCTGAACTCATAGAAACAAAGAGTAGAATGGTGGTTACCAGGGGCTCAGAGGTGGAAGAAATGTGGAGATGTTGTCAAAGGGTACAAACTTTCAGTTACAGTGAAAGATAAATAAGTTCTGGGGACCTAATACACAGCATGTCTCGGGATTATAGTTAATAATACTCTGTTATGTACTTGAAAGTTGCTAAGAGAGTAAATCTTAAGCGTTCTCACCACAAAAAAGAAATGGTCATTATGTGACATGATGGAGGTGTTAACTGAAGCTGTAGTGTTAATCGTTTTGCAATAGATAAGTGTATCAAATCAACACCTGTACATCTTAAACTTACACAATGTTCTATGTCAATTATATCATAATACAGCTGGGAAAAAGAAAATAGGAAAAGAAGAGGAAACTGATCCCAAGGCAAGCAGAAGGAAGGAAATAATATAGATCAAAGCAGAAACTAATGAGATAGAGAATTTTTTTTAAAAATGGAGAGGCTCAACAAAACCAAAAATTGGTTCTTTGAAAATATTATCAAAATTGACAAATCTTTAGGTAAAATGAACAAGAAATAGAGAAGACTAAAATTACTAAGATCAAGAATGAAGGAAGAGACATCACTACTAACCTTACAAAAATAAAAAGTATTTTAAGGGAATACTATAAACACTAATACACCTTTTATCTTTTTTTTTCTGGCCTTGCCACGCAGCTTGCAGGATCTTAGTTCCCTGACCAGGGATTGAACCCAGGCCCTTGGCACTGAAAGCACAGAGTCCTAACCACAGGACTGCCAGTGAATTCCCTAATACATGTTTAATAGAATAAAGGACAAAACCACACACTCACATGAATAGATGCAGAAAAGCAGTTGACAAAATTGAACACCCTTTTGTGACAAAAGCACTCAACAAATTAGGAATGGAAGGAGATTTCCTCAAGCTATAAAGGGCATTTATGAAAACCCCACAGGTAGCAAACATACTTAATAGTGGAAGACTATTTTTCCCTAAGATCAGAAACAAGAATGTTCTCTCTCCCCACTTATATTCAACATTGTATTGGAGGTTCTAGTCAGGGTAATTAGGTAACATAAAGAAATGAGTCATTCAGATTGGAAAGGAAGAAATTAAACTATATTTATGTGTAGATGACATGATCTTTTACATAGAAAATCCTAAAAATTGCACTAAAAAACTGGTAAATAATAAACAAGTTAAGCAAATTTGCAGGATGTAAGGTCAATATACAAAAATCAATTGTATTTCTATACACTCCTAATGAATAATCTGAAAGTGAAATTAAGAAAATAATCACGGGACTTCCCATGTGGCCCAGTGGTTAAGAATCTGCGTGCCAATGCAGGGGACACGGGTTCGAGTCCTGGTCCGGGAACATCTCACATGCCACAGAGCAACTAAACCTGTGTGCCACAACTACTGAAGCCTGCATGCCTAGAGCCCATGCTCTGCAACAAGAGAAGCCACCGCAATGAGAAGCCCGGGCACTGCAACGAAGACCCAATGCAGCCATAAATAAATAAATATATATAAATTTATAAAAAAAGAAAGAAAGAAAGAAAAAATAATCCCATTTACAGTACCAGCAATAAGAATGAAATATCAGGAATAAATTTCACAGAAGTGCGTGGTTTGTACATGGAGAACTACAGAACAGTAGCTTAAGGTAATTAATGAAGATCTAAATCAATGGAAAGACATTGCACTCTCATGGATTGGAAGACAATATTACGATGGCAGTACTCTCCAAATTGTTCTAGAGATTCAAAACAATCTCTATCAAAGTCTCAGGTGCCCCCACTTTTTTGCAGTAATTTAGAAGATGATTCTAAAACTCATATGGAAATGAATGAGACTCAGAATAGCCGAAAAGTCCTGAAAAAGATGAACAAAGTTGGAAGACTTACACTTCTCAATTTTATTTATTTATTTTTTAAAAAATAAATTTATTTATTTATGGCTGAGTTGGGTCTTTGTTGTTGCACACAGGCTTTCTCTAGTTGCAGTGAGTGGGGCTACTCTTCGTTGTGGTGCACAGACTTCTCTTTGCAATGGCTTCTCTTATTGTGGCTCTAGGCACGCGGGCTTCAGTGGTTGTGGCACACAGGCTCAGTAGCTGTGGCACACGGGCTTAGTTGCTCCGCAGCATGTGGGATCTTCCTGGACCAGGGCTTGAACCTGTGTCCCCTGCATTGGCAGGCGGATTCTTAACCGCTGTGCCACCAGGGAAGTCCCACTTCTCAATTTTAAAACTCACTGGGCAGCTACAGGAATCAAGAGAGTGTAGTACTGGCATAAGAATAGCTAGAGAGATAAATAAAGTAGAACTGAGAGTCCAAGAATAAGCCCTTACATTTATGGTCAATTGAGAGACAAGATGCCAAGATAACTCAAAGAGAAAGAATAGTGTTTTCAACAAATGGTGCTGGGACAACTGGATATCCACATGCCATAGTGAACTAGCTCACATCATATGGAAAAAAACTAACTCAGAATGGATCGTATACCTAACTGTTGGAGCTAAAACTATAAACATTTAGAAGAAAACATAGAATGAAATCTTCATGACCTTAAGCTAGGTATGACCCCAGAAGCACAAGAAAACAAAGTGGGGGAGAATAAATTAGACATCATCAAAATTAAACACTTTGGGGACTCAAAGGACACCATCAAGAATGTGAAAAGACAACCATAGAGTGGGAGAAGATAATTGCAAATTATATGTCTGATAAAGGGCTGATTATATCCAGAATATATAAAGAACTCTTACAACTTAACAATTTAAAAAATCCATTTTAAACTTGAGCACAATACATTTTTCCAAAAAAAAAAAAGATATACAAATGGCCAATAAGCACATGAAAAGATGCTCAACATCGTTAGCCAGCAGGGAAATGCAAATCAAAACCACAATGAGATACCACTTCGTATCTACTATGATGGGTTTAATTGTTTTAAATGGAAAATGACAAGTGTTGAAAAGAATGTAGAGAACCCTCATACATCACTGATGGGAATGTTAATGGTGCAGCCACTGTGGAAAAGTTTGGCAGTTCCTCAAAAAGAACTGAAAACATGTTCATACAAAAACTTGAACATGACTGTTTCATAGCATTATTCATAATTGTCAAAGGTAGAAACAACTCAAATGTCCATCAACTGATGAATGGATAAACAAGGTGTCCTATATACCTACAATGGCCATTTTTTTTTTTTTTTTTTGCGACACCGAGCAATTTACAGCATCTCAGTTCCCCAGCCAGAGACTGAACCCCAGCCCCAGCAGTGAAAGCCTGGAATCCTAAACACTAGGCCACCAGGGAACTCCCCCTACAACGGACTGTTATTCAGGAATAAAAAGGAGTGAAGTACTGATACATGTTACAACATGGCTAAACATCAAAAACATGATGCTAGATTTTAAAAGCCAGCCACAAAAAGCCACATATTGTATGATTCCATTTATATGACTTTCCTGGAATAGGAAAATCCAAAATAGAGAAAGTAGGTTAGTGATGGCAGGACCTGGGGAGGGGGAATTGGGAGTAACTGGTATTTATTGGTAGCAACTGCATATGGAGTTTATTTTGAAGGATGATAAAAATGTTCAAAAATTTTATAGTATATTCTTTGAATATACTAAAATTACTGAATTGCACACTTAAAGGGTGACATTTATGGTATGTGAATTATATCTTGATAAAGCTATAATTAAAAAATGGGTTGTAGACTAAATGTAAAAAGCTAACATTATGAAACATTTGGAGGAAAACATAAGAGAAAACCTTTGCAACCTTGGAGTAAACAAATACATTTTAGATAGGACACAAAGAGCACAAATCATAAAAGGAAAAATGATTAAATTTCAAAAATGTAAAACTGCTGCTTGAAAAACATCATGAAGAAAATGAAAAAGCAAACCACAGACTGGGGAAATATCTACAATACACAAAACTGAAAAAGGACTTGTTTCCAATATATATAAAGAACTCTTTCAATTAAGGAAAAAGAGAAAAGCCTGGTGAAATAGGAACAAAAACCTCACCACATGAGTGGCCAAAAAACAGAAAAAGATGCTCATCGTCTGTAATCATCAGAGAAATTCATAGTAAAACCATGATCAGATACCACTACACACCCACTAGATCAACTAAAGCTAAAAAGACTGACAAGTATTTATGATTATAAAGATAAACTAGAACTCTCATATATTTCTGGTAGGAGTATGAAATGTTAAAACCAATTAGGAAAACAGTTTGGTAGTTTTTTTAAAAAATGAAATGAAATATATTCTTACCATAAGAGACAGCAATTGTACTCCCTAGAGAAAGGAAATATATATTTAAATAAAGACTTGTACATGAATATTCATAGTAGCCTTATCCATAATAGCTAGAATCTGGAAACAGTATAAATGTCCATCAACAGGTAAATGGATACATAAATGATTGTATATCCATACAGTGGTATATTATGCAGGAAAAGGAAGAAAAAAAAAAAAAGAATGAACTGTTGATACACACAACAACATGGTTAAGTCTCAGAAACAATCTGCTGAGCAAAAGCAGCCAGACAGAGAAGGGTACATACTGTACATTCCATTTATACAAAATATAGGAAAAACAAATCTATAGTTAGAGAAAGAAGATACGTGATTTTTTGGATCTGAGAGTGGTGCATGTAGATCACCTGGGGATGGGCACAGGGAACATTTAGGGATGATAAAAATATTCTGTATCTTGATTGTGGTACTGGTTACAGGTTGTGTGTATGTTTTTCTAAACTCATCAAATTGTACTCAAAATGGGAACATTTTATTATATGTAAATTATGCTTCAATTGAGCTGATTTTTTAAATTTCAAATTGGTTTTTAAAATATATGCAATTCAGGGACTTCCCTGGTGGCACAGTGGTTAAGAATCCGCCTGCCAATGCAGGGGACACAGGTTTGATCCGTGGTCTGGGAAGATCCCACATGCCATGAAGCAACTAAGCCCATGTGCCACAACTACTGAGCCTGCGTGCTCTAGGGCCTGCATGCTGCAACTACTGAAGCCCGCGTGCCTAGAGCCCATGCTGCGCAACAAGAGAAGCCACCGCATTGAGAAGCCTGCACACTTCAACAAAGAGTAGCCCCTGCTCACTGCAACTAGAGGAAGCTCGCACGCAGCAACAAAGACCCAATGCAGTGAAAATATATGTGTGTGTGTGTGTGTGTGTGTGTGTGTGTGTGTGTATATATGCAATTCAGGGAGTTCCCTGGCAATCCAGTGGTTAGGACTCATGCTTTCACTGCTGGGGGCCCAGGGTTTGATCCCTGGTTGGGGAACTAAGATCCTGCAAGCCTCACAGTGTGGTTATATATATATATATATATATATATATATATGCAATTCAGATCACAAAGGCCAATCTCTCTAATAATAAAGAACTTCTAAAAATCAAGAAGTCAAGGACCAACAATTTATGCAGAACATTTATGCAGAAAAATGTAGAAAGGCATGAATATAGTTTTCAGAAAAAGCAATACAAATATGAAAAAGATGTTTAGCTTCGCTTATAAAAAGAGAATGCAAACATATACCATGATGGGGTTGCATTCTCACCTATCAGATTGGCAAAATTCAAAAGACTGACAACACACCCGCTGAGACTGTGGGAAAGCAGTCATGCATGAGACAGTCACATATGTATGCAGCTCATGCATAGCTGGTCCAGATGCAGAATGGCAGCTTCCCCAAAGAAGGAAATTTGGCAATAACCACCAAATTACAAATGCACATACATTTTGACCCAGCAATCTCACTTTTGATAATGTATCTGACAGATATTCCTACATATGGACAAAAAGATGTGTATGCAAGTTTACTTACTTATAAGATAGTTTTTAATAGTAAATATTGGAAACTCAAGTGTCCCTCTGTGGGTTTTTGATTAAATAAACCATGTTTCATCCATATAGTGGCAGGTAGTTTTAAAAAAGAATAAATTCTGGGGCTTCCCTGGTGGCGCAGTGGTTGAGAGTCTGCCTGCCGATGCAGGGGACACGGGTTCGTGCCCTGGTCCGGGAGGATCCCACGTGCCGCGGACCGGCTGGGCCCGTGAGCCATGGCCGCTGAGCCTGAGCGTCCGGAGCCTGTGCTCCGCGACGGGAGAGGCCACAGCGGTGAGAGGCCCGCGTACCGCAAAAAAAAAAAAAAAAAAAGAATAAGTTCTTTGTATACTGATATGGAAATTTCTCTAGAAAATAGTATTAAATGAAAAAGCAGGGCACAAAACAGTGTAAATAACGTACTATCTGTTTTTGTAAGAAAGAGAGAAAAAATGTGTATAAATAAACTACTTTATTGAGGTCTGATTGACCTACAAAAAACTCTATATATTTAATGATACAACTTGATGAGTAATATACACTTACCTGTATTTTCTTTTATTTGCATAAATAAACACTAAGTATTCACAATAAATGAAAAAATGTGGTTCTCTGCAGAGAGCAGATAGGGAGGTAATGGGGTGATGGGGATGTGAGTGCAAGCAACACTTCTGAGCATGAACGTTTATATACTGTTTTTGTATTTGAACCAGGTAAATGTATTACCAATATTTTTAAAAATTTAAGAAAAACCCACCAAGAATGATATCATCAAATCTAGGAAGAATGTAATAAAATTATTTTACACATGTACACATATGCACACACACAAGCTCCATCTGCATCCAGGCAAGCATCATTCATTGCCAGCATCAAAGATCATTTTTCAGTTGATTTTTTTTTTGGCCGCACCGCACAGCTTGTGGGATCTTAGTTCCCAGACCAGGGATCCAACCGGGCCCTCGGCAGTGAAGGCGCAGAGTCTTAACCACTGGACTGCCAGGGAATTCCCTGGTTTTTCTTTAAATCTTCAGTAACTCTGCTCTGCACTACAGAGTAATGTGATGTCTGGGCAGTGATTAGCACAGTGACACAGGAGGCTTGGAAAAATCTAGCTGAAGATGGGAAGAATGGAGCTTTGACTTTCTTTTAAAGCTGCCAAGCATGAACGTATCTATGTCTCTTGGTGGGAGGCAGAGATCATTTTCCACTATGGAAGCCATAAGGGCCAGATACCCACTTTTCCAGCTTCCTTTACAAACAGGGCATGGGCACGTACGACACAGGCTTAGTCAATCAGCTGCATCCTCCCTAGAGCCTGAAGTGAGAGCCAGTGGTGTGAAGAATCCTTTCTAGGGTCATCAGCTGCAACAAGGGTACCACCCAGGTGCTGGGACAGTGTAGGCCAGAAACAATGGTAGTAGAGAGTCTAGGGCTGACAGTGGGTCCAGTGGTGATGTCCCAGATTCCACGTTAACAGACCCAGTAGATGCTGCAGCGGCCTCATTTTATATCACTGGTTTCGTTTTACAGCATAATATTTGCTGTGGCTCTGGCTACATAGCTTCCCTTGGACCTGTTCATTTTCCAGGCCTGGGTCTCCAAGTCTCCCCATATTCATGCTATACATTCCATTTTCCTTAAATCTGTCAGAGTTGGCTTCTGTTGTTTGCAACTAGTAACCCTGATTCAGGCATCTGGATTTTGTCAGAGTTTCTCTAGATAGAAATCAGAGTAAATAAGTGAACCCACAACCTAGCAGGGATCTCCAGGTATGCACTGCTGCTGGAAAAGTAAAAGAGGCTACAGAAGTCCCCTTAATCTTAAAATTGTGTGTGTGTGTGTGTGTGTCTCATAGGACAGCAGTGGGGGTAGGAGTCAGACATGAGAACACAAGAGGCTTTCCTGAGAAGAGGCTGCTGGACCAGGGTCCTGGCTTAAGCTGGAAGGCAAGCTTTGACAGGTACACATGGGTGTTAATTTCAGCCAATTATCCTTGGAAGTAAAAGCTTGAGAGTGGGGGTAGGATAGAGAATCTGTGAAAGTGAACCGTCACATAGTTACTGTTTGAGGGTGTATAATTTTTAATAACAACCACGAATTCATATACTGCTCTTGAAATTTAAAAGACAGATGGGAAAAAGGGATTCAGCCGTGAAGGTTTGTGTGTTTGCTCCTCTGTATATGTCCAACAACACTTCCATTAGATCTGATTCATTTATTCATTTAATACATATTCACTGAGCAGATAAAAAAGTGAATTAAACATGTGTGTCTAATTTTATGACTCTGGAAACCCCGATAAAATGACAACAAAGGAATTTATAATTACTTTTTTCTTCATTTGGATCTATCTTTTTTATTGTGGTAAAACACACATAATATAAATTTTATCATTTTAACCATTTTTACACATACAATTCAGTGGCGTTAAATACATTCCTAATGTTGTTCAACCATCAACACTATCCATTTCATCATTCGAAACAGAAACTCCACACCCATTACACAGTAACTCCACGTTCCTTCCTCCCTCCAACCCTGGTGTCTCTGTTCTGTTTTCGGTCTCTATGAATTTGCCTATTCTATGTACCTATAAAATGGCATCGTACAATGTTTGACCTTTTGTGTCTGGCTCATTTAACTTACCATAATGTTTTCAAGGTTCAACCATGTTGTAGCGTGTGTCAGAATCTCCTTCCTTTGTAAGGCCAAATAATATTCCATTGTATAGATGTACCACCTTTCGTTTACTCATTCATCTGTTGATGGACACTTGGGTGTTTCCACCTTTTGGCTGCTGTGAATAATGCTGCTGTGAACGTTAGTGTACAGATATGTGTTCAAGCTCCTGCTCTAAGTTCTTTTGGGTATATGCCCAGAAGTGGGATGTCTGGATCATATGGTAATTCTACATTTCACTTTTTGAGGAACTGCCATGCTGTTTTCCACAGTGACTGCATTGTTTTATATTTCTATCAGCAATATATGAGGGTTCCAAGTTCTTCACATCCTTACCCACACTTATTTTTCATTTTTTAAAACTAACAGCCATCTCCAAATGGTATCTCGGTGTGGTATATTGGTTTTTAATGCATAGCCTCACAAAGCCAGGGATGTACACCCAAGCGTGCTTGACTGATCTTTCCATTACAAACCCTGGCCCTTCTGAGGCACAAACATGTTTGTTTTAACAAAGCAGAAGGTTTCCCAACATTGCAGGACTTAGCTTAGACATGCAGTGTTTGGTGCTGATACCATGTATCTCATCTTTAGCCCCATACCCTGGAATCCTGTTTCAGGAACTGTGGGAAGATGAGCCTCAAGAACTAACTTTGATGTATAAAAGTGTCCATGACATTATTCTCTTATAAAAGTAAAAAAAAAACTAGAATAATATAAATGTACAACAGGTCAAATAAATTACAGTGTATCTTTTCAATGAATATTATGGAGTGATTAAAGGATGATAATTATGAAGTCTTTGTTGAACCATTGCACCACTGAAAAACACTTAAGTGGAGAAAATGGTCTATAGCTGTAGTAAAATAATATGAAGTTAAATGAACAAAGACCAGAAAACACACTCCAAAAAAAAGTTGCTATGTTCGGGTGTGGGATTATAGGTGATTTTCTTTTTTAAAAACATCACTCACGTCTTTTATTGCATTTCCAGTAAGAAAAGGGAAGGACAAAGTGAACCAGACACTTCACTGAGTTGGCTGTTGAGTGACAACCGAATATCAGGTCTCACTTTCTAAAACTGAGATACAATTGACATAAAACTTTGTGTAAGTTTAAGGTGTACAGTGTGTTGATTTGATACATTTATATTGCAATACAATTGCCATTGTAGCATTAGCTAACTGTTCATCATGTCACATAAGTACCATTTTTCAAAGTGATGGGAACAATTAAAACTTTAGTATCAGCAAGTTTGATGTTTATAAAATGGTATTGTTGTCTATAATCACTGTACTCTGTACACGTTTACGCTATGACATTGTGGTCTATAATCCCTGTACAAGTACATCTCCAGGACTTACTTATCTACTAGTTGTAAGTATGAACCCTTATATAATATCTCTTCCAATTCCTCTACCCCCCAGCCCCTGGTAATCACCATTCCACTCTTTCTTCAAATCTGGTTTTTTAGATTCCACATGTAAGAGATATCACACCATATTTGTCTTTCTCTGACTGACTTAGCATAATATCCTCAAGGTCCATCCATGTTGTAGAAAATGGCAGGATTTCCTTTTTTCTCATGGCACAATAGTATTCTAATAATACTAATACACATATACATGTATATATTTACATATATTAGAATATTATAGAATAAAATGGATTAGTAGTCTATATATAATAGAAATATGTATTGTTATTATTTTTTATTATGTATTGTTATATATATGTATGTTATCTTCTTTATCCGTTCATCCGCTGACAGACACTTAGGTGGTTTCTGTATCTTGGCTGTTGTGAATAATGCTGCAGTGAACGGGGGAGTGTAGATATCTCTTCAACATCAGTTTTCATTTTTGTCAGGCAGCCCATCTCACTATGATTTTGAAATTTATTCTGAATCATCTGCTGGCATTTTTTGCCTAGTTACATCCTTAGATGGGTTCCAAGAAAGGTGTGATTAAAAACATGGTGTCCAAATTCCAGGAGTCCTAGACAAATTTGTCACATTTGGATGCAAACCATCACTAAGGTTTATGGCAGTTGGTTTGACAGGAATATCCTGATCCTCACATTTCCCCATGTATTAAACAACCACTAGATGCTGCTATAGGCTGTGATATGCTTCCCAGACAGGCAGTGTTTGCCTTTCCTCTTTCCTGTGGGGAAATGACAAACATGCATTTAAAAATGTTTTGTGTTAGGACACACCTGTATGCATTTTTATGCCAAGTAAAGATCTGCAAATTGGAAGCATAACTTTTTCTACATCTTTTGAGCAGTGAGTTGGAACTAAGGACTATTGAGGGTCTTCTCTGGGCCGGGCAGGCAGTCTTCATTCATGTTCCATTTAATATCTGCACCGCAACACCCCCCATCCGCTCCCCAGCCCTCTCCACCCACCCTGTGCCCCCCAGAGGCTGAGCTGTTGAGACAGCATCAGCCAGCTCCTTCCTGCTCTGGCTTCCCCTTGGGTTTGGCCAATGGGGAGCACCCGCAGGAGGTGGCACACAGAGGACAGAGCACCTGAGGTGTTTGTTCCCCAGTTTCCACTGAAGAACCCCTACTGGCTGGCTACGTCCAGCCACTAAGGGCCCCACCACCCATAGGGTAGCCCTCCGCACAGCCTCTCTGTCTCCAGTGTTTGTCCTTGAGGCCCACGGGAGATGACAGCCCTATTGTTCCTAGTCCCTAGTCTCTGCTCCCAGAGGACCACACTATCCCTGGTGGTTATTCTACACCTTATTCACACCTTTGTAAATAGTCCCTTTAGTAAACTCTCCTCAAATTACCCCATAGAGTGTGTCATCTGTTTTCTGCCAGGACCCTGACCGATATAATCCCTAAAGAGATAAGGAGTAACTCACCCAAGTTTAAGGGTTCGTAGGTGGCAGAACCACACTGGGAAACAGGTTGGTCTGCATCCTTTGCCAGGCCGGACTACACTGCCCAGGAAGGAGCTGACTTGAGGAGTGGGCAAGTTCGGCACCAGGGATGAGGTCCAGCACTGGGCACGGGGAATGGCCTCTTCTCCTCCTCCATGCCCTAGGCTGCTGCACGTCCTGAGCCCTTTCCCCCTCTGTATTTCCTGAAGTTGGTGTGTGCCCTCATGATTCAAACACTGCATTTGCCCAGGAAGCCTTTGCTTGCAGAGCCCAGAGCAATTTCCCTAATGATTCCTGTGGTGGTTTTTAATACATGGCCACAAATTCTTGGAGATTCTCACCATTGGGAGTGGAGTCTAATTCCCCTTCCCTTGCATATGCCTTGTCCCTAGTAATTTGCTTCTAACAAATAGAATACAGAAGAAGTGATATCGTGTGACTTCCGAGGCTAGATCATAAAAGTAGATCAGCTTCTATCTGCCTGTGTCCTCTTGGGACACTCCTTCATGGAATCTAGCTGTGATGAGACCTAGGTCACAGGGAAAGGCCACAGGCAGGTGATCCAGCTGAAACCCCAGCTGAGGTTCTAACCATGAGAAAGCCTTCAGGTCCCAGCCGTGGTTTGACTGCTACAGGAGAGATACCATCGAGAACTGCTGAGCTGAGCTAGGTGGTGACCGAGAAAAATAAAATAAAATAAAATGATTGCCATTGTTTTAAGTCACTAAGCTTTGGGATGATGTGTGACATGGCAATAAAAAATTTACAAACTCCTTTCTGCATCGGTGTGGTGGAGTCACCAATGTTGATTGGAGTGTCCAATGTATTCTGGAAGACTACTCTTCTCTAATCCTTTTAAAGAAATCTCCAAATCTCTGATTTTTAGTTTCACCATGATTGTCTTGGATAACTTCTTGGGATTAAATGTAGCTGAATTTTGTTCAGAACAAGTTCATGTTCTAGGGCTTGCTTTTTTCATCAAGAAATATATTGTAGACAACTTCCCAAGTGAGTAATTATAGATATCATGCTTTTTAGAAAGTAGCTTCACAGTAATAAGCTTAGTTTTTAAAGAGTTTTCCCAAGCTAAATATGCCACCAGATAACATCCACCTACTACTGGAGAATTTATTAATTCATTCATTTAGACATTCATTCTCTCACTAGCTTATTCAAAAAACCACAAAGTGTTCGCTATATACCTAATGGTAGTTTTGAGAATATCAAGAACTTTTTAGAACACTAACCCTAATTTTATAGAGAACTTTTTTTTTTTTTTAACTTTTATTTATTTATTTATGGCTGCGTTGGGTCTTCGTTGCTGCGTGCGGGCTTTTCTCTAGTTGCAGCCAGCGGGGGCCACTCTTCCCTGTGGTGCGCAGGCTTCTCATGGCGGTGGCCTCTCCCCTGTTGTGGAGCACGGGCTCCAGGTGCGTGGGCTTCAGCAGCTGTGGCTCCTGGCCTCTAGAGCGCAGGCTCAGTAGCTGTGGCGCACGGGCCTGGCTGCTCAGCCGCACGTGGGATCCTCCCGGACCAGGGCTCGAACCCACATCCCCTGCACTGGCAGGCGGACTCCCAACCACTGCGCCACCAGGGAAGGCCTATAGAGACCATTTTTGCTTAAGCTAACCAGAATTGGTTTTTTATTTTGCCATGAAGAACCCTGAATATAACAGCAATTCATATGAGGTGTGAGGTATAAGCAATAGACTCTCAGGGAAATGGAGAGAATCTGAGTCTGGTATCTTCCCTTATTGGGGTTAAGATAATTGTGGTAGGCAGTCTTTAAGATGGCTCCCAAAGATCCCTGCCTCCTGTTAGTCATGCTATTTTGTAATCTGGACCTAGTGACTCGCTTCTAACAAATAGAGTGTGGCAAAATAATGGGATATCACTTCCGAGATCAGGTTACAAAAGACCATGATTTCCATCTTGCTCTATTCCCTTCTATGTTTACATTCTTTTTTTTTTTAATTGAAGTATAGTTGATTTACAGTGTTTCAGGTGTACAGCAAAGTGATTCAGTTATACATATACATATAATCTTTTCCAGATTATTTTCCATTATAGCTTAAGATATTGAATATAGTTCCCTGTGCTATACAGTAAATCCTCATTTATTTTACGTATAGTAGTGTATGTATGTTAATCCCAAACTCAAAATTTATATCTTCATCCCTGCCTTGCTATCCCCTTTGGGTTATAACTGTAAGTTTGTTTTCTGTGTGAGTTTTTTTCTGTTTTGTAAATTAGTTCATTTGTATCATTTTTTAAGATTCCACATATAAGTGATATCGTATGATATTTGTCTTTCTCTGTCTGACTTACTTCACTTAGTATGATAGTCTCTAGGTCCACCCATGTTGCTGCAAATGGCATTATTTTATTCTTTTTATGGCTGAGTAATGTTCCATTGTATGTATGTATATATATATATATTTATATATATGTATATATATGTATATATATATGTATGTGTGTGTGTATATATATATATATATATACCACATTTTCTTTTTCCATTCATCCGTCAGTGGACATTTAGGTTGCTTCCATATCTTACCTATTGTAAATAGTGCTGCTATGAACATTGGGGTGCATGTACCTTTTTGAATTAAGTGTTTTCATCTTTTCCAGATATATGCCCAGGAGTGGGATTGCTGGATCATATGATAACTCTATTTTTAGTTTTTTAAGGAGCCTACATACTGTTCTTCATAGTAGCTGCACCAATTTACATTCCTACCATATGTCTGCACTCTTTAGTGAAGCAAACTGACATGTTGGAGAGGTCCAAATGATAAGGAACTGATGGGGATTTCTGACCAATAGTTCATGAGGAACTGAATCTTCTCAACTACCATGTGAGAGCGCTTGAATATGGATCCTTCTCCATCAAGATGAGATCACAGCCTCAACTGATACGTTGATTGCCACCCTGTGAGAGACCTTGACATAGATGATGCATATAGACTGTGCCCAGATTCCTGACCCACAGACACCGTGAAATAATAAGCGTGTGTTATTTTAAGCCCCTAAATTGCAGAGTAATTTGTTACGTACCAAAGGTAACTAACAGTAATTATTTAGGGATGGGAACTTGCAAGTTATGGCATGTGGTGATGAAATAAGTAATTTAACTATTGCTTAGGGTTGCCTACAATGAAGTATCCATTGAGGCAAGGCTCTGGGGACCAGATGGCTGACACCAAAAACCAGCGTATAGGAAACAAGGAATTTAAGGGCTATGGGTGATGCCATTGCTTTGAACTCTGCTGCACAATTTAAGGAAAGAGATTGATAAGCACAAGTTCATAAATTCTTGTTCCTCTTCTACTTCATTTTACTTTTACTTTCCCCTTTTCTTCTTTTCCCTTACCTTGCTGAAAAATTCAATCCTAAAGGCATTAGGTAGGACAGAACAAGGAAGGCATTTGTGCCTGGAGTGGAAGGAACTGTGGAGGCACAGAGCGGGTATTGGTGTCTGAATTGGGTAAGGAGAGCATTTATATAGGAGGGCGGCCTGGCATAGAGAGTCAGAACTTGAGTTGGCTGTGGAGGGCACAGGAGGGTGGCCTAGCATAGGTGTTAGAGCCCAAGAAAGGTGAGTAGGACAGCCCTGCAAAGGAGATGCTCAGTGAAGGCGTCATAGCCTGAGCATGACACTGAAAGTATATTAATTACCTCTTGCTGCATAGGAAATTACCCCCACATTTAGTATATGAGAACAATAAACTTTTACTATCTCACAGTTTCTGTGGGTCAAGCACTGAGACAGGGCACAGCAGGAATGGCTTGTCTCTGTTCTATGACATCTGGAGCCCTGGCTGACAGACTTGACAGGTGGAGAGCTGAAATCATCTGAAGTCTCAGCTGAGTGGGATCTGCTTCTAAGGTGGCTCACTTCAGACTTGGAAAGCCAGTGCTAAAGAGTTGGTTTCTCTCCATGTGGGCCTATCCAGATGTGGCGCTCTCCACAGGGCTGTTGAGTGTCTTCACAACACGGCAACTAGCTTCCCGGAGAGCCAGTGATCCCAGAGAGTGAGTCAGGAAGAAGTGATCCTTTTTAAGACCTAGTGTAAAAAGTCATATGGCATCATTTCCTTCATGTTTTATTCATTAGAAGTGAGTCGCTAAATCCAGCCCACGGCCAACGAATTAGGTTCCACCTTTTTTAGGCAGGAGTATCAGAGAATTCACAGACATATTTTAAAACCACTGTAGAAGCCATGGAGGGACAGCCTGGTATGGGGTCTCACAGTCTGAGCAGGGTGAGAAGGGCGTACACACAAAGGGGAAGCTGGCCTGGGTTTCCAGAGCCCAAGCAGGGTAAAGAAGACATCCATGTGGAGAGACAGACTGGTGTGGGGAGTTAGAGCCCAACTGTGTTTGAGGAAGTCATCTGTGTCTGTGTGGGGGTGGGAGCAGTGGTGGAAGATAGTTTGCATACAGGGGATTGAGCACGTGAGTAAGTGTATTAAGGATAACTGGAGTTTCTCACTGTCAGAAGACTGAGTTACAAATATAGAAAGGGAGAAAAATAACATAAATCCTGTGGTGTCAGAGGTATGAATGTTAACTCATGGTTTTCTAGATAAGATAGATAGATAGATGTGTGTGTGTGTGTGTGTTTCCTATTGCTGTCTAGGGGGCCTGGAAGAGGATAATCCTAATAGCAATGATCATACCTAGCAACCAGAAATACCATTTTTCCTAAAAAAGAACCAGTGTTCCTTAGAGAAATGGCAGATTCCAGGCTTAGAGCAGGAAATATACAAGATGAGCTCAAAACATCTTTTTGTACCAGAAGGCAAGGATTGCTCAAAGAATGTTGGAGACGCGTCAAAAGGACCTGTGAGCCAGCATGAAGGGGTTCCTGCTGGCCAAATCTGGGACAATTTGAGCCAGTCAAAAGAAATGACATTAAGAAAGTACAACTCATTAAAATAAAACAGGAAAGCATGAGTCTATATAAATTAATAAACAAATTAATTAATTACGAATGGGATATTTACAGAGTTTCAAAATATCCACAAAATACTTGTTAATTTCAAGGAGAAAACGGTGACTTTACAGTGGCAAGGCCCGGCAGACACTTTCTTACTTAAGTGGTCAAAATGGCGGTCCAGCGCTTAGGGCTCTGAGCTTCCACTGCAGGGGGCACGGGTTTGAACCCTGGCTGGAGAGCTAAGATACCATGTGCCATGTGGTGAGACCAAAAAAAAAACCTATTAAAAAAAAAAGTGGACATCACCAGCAATGTGACAAATCAAAATCATGCACCATCTGTTTGGATGAAAATAGAAGGAAACAATATCACGTCAGTGATAACCCAAATCTAATCATGAGGAAATAGCAGACAAATCTAAATTGGGAGCTAAAAAAAAATAACTGAACTGTAATCTCCCAAAATATCAAGGATACAAAGGTTAGGGAAAGACTGAAGAATTGTTCCAGAGTGAAGGAGATTAAAAGGACATGAAAACTAAAAGCAATGTACCAGAAGGCAGACAGCAGAAGCAAGAAGAACTACAATCCAGCAGCCTGTGGAACAAAAACCACATTCACAGAAAGACAGACAAGATGAAAAGGCAGAGGGCTATGTACCAGATGAAGGAACAAGATAAAACCCCAGAAAAACAACTAAATGAAGTGGAGATAGGCAACCTTCCAGAAAAAGAATTCAGAATAATGATAGTGAAGATGATCCAGGACCTCAGAAAAAGAATGGAGGCAAAGATCGAAAAGATGCAAGAAATGTTTAACAAAGACCTAGAAGAATTAAAGAACAAACAAACAGAGATGAACAATAAAATAACTGAAATGAAAACTACACTAGAAGGAATCAATAGCAGAATAACTGAGGCAGAAGAATGGATAAGTGACCTGGAAGACACAATGGTGGAATTCACTGCTGTGGAACAGAATAAAGAAAAAAGAATGAAAAGAAATGAAGATGGCCTAAGAGACCTCTGGGACAACATTAAATGTAACAACATTCACATTATAGGGGTCCCAGAAGGAGAAGAGAGAGAGAAAGGACCAGAGAAAATATTTGAAGAGATTATAGTCGAAAACTTCCCTAACGTGGGAAACGAAATAGCCACCCAAGTCCAGGAAGCACAGAGAGTGCCAGGCAGGATAAACCCAAGGAGAAACATGCCGAGACACATAGTAATCAAATTGGCAAAAATTAAAGACAAAGAAAAATTATTAAAAGCAGCAAGGGAAAAATGACAAATACTAGGGAACTCCCATAAGGATAACAGCTAATTTCTCAGCAGAAACTCTACAAGGCAGAAGGGAGTGGCATGATATACTTAAAGTGATGAAAGGGAAGAATCTACAATCAAGATTACTGTACCCGGTTTTTGATCCACCTCCTAGAGAAATGGAAATAAAAACAAAAATAAACAAATGGGACCTAATGAAACTTCAAAGCTTTTGCACAGCAAAGGAAACCATGGACAAGACCAAAAGACAACCCTCAGAATGGGAGAAAATATTTGCAAATGAAGCAACTGACAAAGGATTAATGTCCAAAATTTATAAGCAGCTCATGCAGCTCAATAAAAAAAACAAACAACCCAATCCAAAAATGGGCAGAAGACCTGAATAGACGTTTCTCCAAAGAAAATATACAGATTGCCAACAAACACATGAAAGAATGCTCAACATCACTAATCATTAGAGAAATGCGAATCAAAACTACAGTGAGATATCATCTCACACCAGTCAGAATGGCCATCATCAAAAAATCTAGAAACAATAAATGCTGGAGAGGGTGTGGAGAGAGGGGAAGACTCTTGCACTGTTGGTGGGAGTGTGGATTGATGCAGCCACTGTGGAGAGCAGTGTGGAGGTTCCTTAGAAGGCTACAAATAGAACTGCCATATGACCCAGCGATCCCACTACTGGGCATACACCCTGAGAAAACCATAATTCAAAAAGAGTCATGTACCAAAATGTTCATTGCAGCTCTATTTACAATAGCCCGGAGATGGAAGCAACCTAGGTGTCCATCATCGGATGAATGGATAAAGAAGATGTGGCACATATATACAATGGAATATTACTCAGCCAAGAAACGAAATTGAGCTATTTGTAATGAGGTGGATGGACCTAGAGTCTGTCATACAGAGTGAGGTAGGTCAGAAAGAGAAAGACCAATACCGTATGCTAACACATATATATGGAATTTAAGAAAAAAAAATGTCATGAAGAACCTAGGGGTAAGACAGGAATAAAGACACAGACCTACTAGAAAATGGACTTGAGGATATGGGGAGGGGGAAGGGTAAGCTGTGACAAAGCAAGAGAGAGGCATGGACAAACGTAAGGTAAATAGCTAGTGGGAAGCAGCCGCATAGCACAGGGAGATCAGTTCGGTGCTTTGTGACCGCCTGGAGGGGTGGGATAGGGACGGTGGGAGGGTGGGAGACGCAAGAGGGAAGAGATATGGGAACATATGTATATATATAACTGATTCACTTTGTTATAAAGCAGAAACTAACACACCATTGTAAAGCAATTATACTCCAATAAAGATAAAAAAAAAACAACACCAAAATATACTTTAGGAAGCCTTAAAAAAAAAAAAAAAAAAGATTACTCTACCCGGCAAGGATCTCATTCAGATTCAATGGAGAAATCAAAAGTTCTACAGATGAGCAAAAGCTAAGAGAACTCAGCAACACCAAACCAGATCTACAACAAATTCTAAAGGAACTTCTCTAAGTGGGAAACACAAGAGAAGAAAAGGACCTACAAAAACAAACCCCAAACAATTAAGAAAATGGTCATAGGAACATACATATTAATAATTACCCTAAACGTGAATGGATTAAATGCTCCAACCAAAAGACACAGTCTTGCTGAATGGATACAAAAACAAGACCCATATATATGCCGGCTACAAGAGACCCACTTCAGACCTAGGGACACATTCAGACTGAAAGTGAGGGGATGGAAAAAGATATTCCATGCAAATGGAAATCAAAAGAAAGCTGGAGTAGCAATACTCATATCAGATAAAATAGACTTTAAAATAAAGAATGTTACAAGAGACAAGGAAGGACACTACAAAATGATCAGGGGATCAATCCAAGAAGAAGATATAACAATTATAAATATATATGCACCCAACATAGGAGCACCTCAATACATAAGGCAACAGCTAAAAGCTATAAAAGAGGAAATTGACACTAACACGATAATAGTGGGGGACTTTAACACCTCACTTATACCAATGGGCCAATCATCCAAAATGAAAATAAATAAGGAAAGACAGCTTTAAATGACACAATAGACCAGATAGATTTAATTGATATTTATAGGACATTCCATCCAAAAACAGCAGATTACACTTTCTGCTCAAGTACGCACAGAACATTCTCCAGGATAGATCACATCTTGGGTCACAAATCAAGCCTCAGTAAATTTAAGAAAATTGAAATCATATCAAGCATCTTTTCTGACCACAATGCTATGAGATTAGAAATGAATTATAGGGATAAAAATGTAAAAAACACAAACACATGGAGACTAAACAATACATTACTAAATAACCAAGACATCACTGAAGAAATCAGAGAGGAAATCAAAAAATACCTAGAGACAAATGACAATGAAAACACGACAATCAAAAACCTATGGGGGGGCCTTCCCTGGTGGTACAGTGGTTGAGAGCCCGCCTACCGATGCAGGGAATATGGGTTCGTGCCCTGGTCTGGGAGGATCCCACATGCCACGGAGCGGCTGGGCCCGTGAGCCATGGCCGCCGAGCCTGCACGTCTGGAGCCTGCGCTCCGCAACGGGAGAGGCCACAACAGTGAGAGGCCCGCGTGCCGCAAAAAAAACAAAAAAAAACAAACAAAAAAGCAATTTCAAGTTTTGTATGGTTTTACTTCTACCCACCGCACATAATGGTGAAGACATTTATTTAATAAAAACAAAGTCAGAGAAAGAGATTGCCTCCATTCAGGAATACAGTAGGAAAACCACTTGCTCAAAGTGACTGAGAATTCTTTGAGGAATGAAATCATATAACCTGGGATTGTGCTAAAAGAATCTCTCACCTCTTGTAGCCACTGGCTACAAGGTAGCCAAAAGTCAGACCCAAAGTTTGAGCAGTAATCTGATAAATTACATGATCAGTTGAATTCACAGCCTCACTGTTTTGTTTTTGTTTCAATTAATTTTATTTATTTATTTATTTTTGGCTGCATTGGGTCTTCGTTGCTGAGTGCGGGCTTTTCTCTAGTTGTGGCGAGCGGGGGCTACTCTTCCTTGTGGAGCATGGGCTCTAGAAGCATGGGCTTCAATAGTTGTGGCACATGGGCTCAGTAGTTGTGGCTCATGGGCTCTAGAGCGCAGGCTCAGTAGTTGTGGTGCATGGGCTTAGTTGCTCCACGGCATGTGGGATCGTCCCAGACCAGGGCTCGAACGTGTGTCCCCTGCATTGGCAGGCAGGTTCTTAACCACTGTGCCACCAGGGAAGCCCCAGCCTCACTGTTTTTTAGCTGAAAGTCAAGGCAGTGATGAGGATTCTCAAAAGTGCAATGAGGTTCACACTTCTAACCATACTCAGCCTCGTTTGTCTGAAGAGTCACCTTGCTTGAAGACTCGTTAGAGACTCTGGAGCGAGTTACCTGCAAGAGAAGGCCAATCCCTCCTGGTGCTGTATCTAGACCTACTACGAGAACTATGGTTCTCAACCTTGGCTACACATCAGAATCACCTGGAGAGTCTTAGAAAACACTGTCTCTGGCTTTCATGCCTAGAAATTTTGATTTAATTTTTCTGGGGTCCAATTTAATTTGGGTTTTAGCAGCTCACAGACCTTCTAACTTGCAGCCAAGACTGAGTACTACTGGACTATAGAGATCAGACCCAGCTTGTCCCGAGGTCAGATTGCAACATAAAACACAGGAGCAGCCTTTTATGAAAAAAAATTTCAAGATTTAACTAACTCACGTCAGCAGCATGCATTATTTGAAATTCTTGTGAATGGGAGATTTGTCTTTTCTTTCCCATTTATTTATTTATTCAATCATTTATATCAGCATGGACTCATGGATATTTATTTTATATTTTGGGTTATCACCGATACTACTTTTATTGATCAAATTGCTCCAGCTTTAGCCATTGGGAGCTCTTTCAATTGACGTCTGTGTCCCCTTAACACTCCCAGAATTGTGAGGCTTTGTTTTTCAGCACTCCCTTACTTTCTGGCACTACAAGATGCTCCAGGTTTTTCTTGCACATTTGTTACCCCAGTCCTAGAATGAGTCATATCTCCAAGGGACCCTGGTTCCTTTTATTGGAGAATGGTATTTGAAACCAAGAGCTGAGAGCTCTGTGTAATTTTTATATCCTGCTACACTAAAACAAACAAAAACCACAAATTAAACAAACAAACAAAAAAACCCCTGAGTTCCCAGGGCCAACCTTGGAATCCCTTTCCTGGCTTCCTTTGAGAGTTGGGGTTGGAGGTCGTCCTGACCATCATCTGTTTGGTGACCTTCCTTCAGGTGGGCACCAGCCTGGCTCTGGTGGGCATTGATAAAACTAACGGATGATAGCGTAGTAAGTACTCAAAGAGAGGGAGAAACTAATGCAGTGGGGTGGAGCTGGAAGAAATTTCAAGCCTTGAGAGTAGCTCAGGGTGTGCGCTTGAGTACAGACACAGTAGCTGTCATCTTTTAGATCCCGTGCTCTTGGTACCCCTAACCTGACCTGCTGCCTGGCCCACAGCAGTCCTCCATCAGCATCCTGCTGATGGTCCCACGCCACTGAGCTCAGAGTTGCCCACAGAATATTAGCAGAGCCCTCAATGTGGGAAGCCCCAAAGTAGTTCTCCAGCCCTACTGCTTGTCCTAGGCAGAAGAATCCTGCCAAGTTTCTGAATTTATTCTGTGTGCCGTTTGGGGATTTCTGAACCATCCTTGGTGACATCTCCACTGAAAGCAGCATCTGGGAGGTTACCTCTGAGGTGAAGTTATCAAAGGGGTCCTCCAGTCAGCTCTGGACTAAGGTGGGTGGAGAGGGAACAGAGAAGAGCGAAGTAAAGGCCCTGTCCCAGGAGTGTGCCAGTCATGGGAACTGAGACAAACCCAATGAAGACAAAGGCTAGGAGGCAGCTGGCTCCAGGTCAGAAGGTTCAGTCAGTTGCTGTGGAAGTTCTGAGGTGATGACCCGTGGCTGCAGTGGAGGGTGGGAGGGGTAGGAGAGTTGCAAGGGGTGGCATTCCTGTAGGCAACTCACTGCTAACAGACACTGAAGCTGGCCAGCCCAGGTACCTACTAGGGAATAACAAGTAAGCCATCTTGACAGGGGTAAGGGAATAAGCAGGGAAGTGGAGGCTGGGAAGGTTTTAGAATAGGATTCATATACCTGGGCCCAGACAAATTTCATGGCCTGGAGACTGAAACTGGGTGCAAAGCTGAGAGATCACGTGCGTTTTTCAGGGCACAGGGTTAACAGAGCTCATAGCATTTTTCTCAAAGGTTGAGAGCCACTGTTGCTTCTGGGCAGAGTGAGATAAAACTCGGAAGCTGCCTAGGATCGGACCTTACAGTTTATCAACCCTGTCTGAAGTACAGTGGCCTTAACTCAATGGGGCCTCCTAAAACCCTTTCTGTAGGGGGAAGGGGGACTGGTATTATTGTTTTCATTTCACCGAAACTGACAACTCATTCCTTTTCTATAATCCCAGGGGTCCTCTTGGAGATATCTCCGTGATTCCAGAGAAAAGGGTGCACAGCCTGGGGTGAGTACGTGAGACTGTGTGTGCAAACATTCATTCTGCAGGGGAGACAGAGCGAAGCCAAGGCCTGAGAAAGTCCAGGGCGCACACAACTAATTATGACTGCGACTACAACTTTGTGGAATACCTTCGGGGTCGCCCAGGGATTTGGGGGCAGATAAGAGGCCACGGGCTCGGAGGCCTCAGATTTGCTGTGTTGATCAGCTTCGGGAGGACAGAGGAAGCAAGGCAGGTGTGGGCGCCGGGGAAAGGGGACAGCGGCAAAACGTGCAGGAACCGTGCATCCGGCAGCAGAGACCCCGGTAGCATGGTGCGTGGCCCGATGGGCACTGTGCGTGGCCTCCGGCGCCCAGGACCCGCTGCAGACCGCGGGTTCACTCCCACACTTCCCTCCTGAGCTGCACAGGCCAAACCCGCTGTGGGCGGGAGGCACGGAGGTGTGGGTGTCCACTTCAACCGGGCTGGCTCAGTGCCAGTCGTTGCTAAGCCCTTTTGGACTCAAAAGCCTCAGATAAGGAGGTCAAAGCCCAGCTGGGGGTGGACGGGAGAATCCTGCCGCTGCTAGCCGGTCCCCAGCGGCTCCCGACCACTGTGCGGGTCAGTAGAGCCGGTGTGCTCGGGCGAAGGCTGCTGCCCCGCGTTCTTCCGCCGGCGGGAGCCCAAGGACCCGCCTTCGTTCATCATCCCCCATCCGCTCCCCGGGCCACTGCCGAGTAGCCCCGCGTAAGCCGCCGGGCCATCGGTCAGTCCGGGAAGTGCCCGCGAGGTCGTCGGTACAACAAAGGCGGCCCCAAGCGGCGCCTTCTGTCTTATAAATACCGGGCCGGGTCCCCGGGCACAGTGGAGCCCCGGGAGAGAAGCAGCCGGAGGAATCCCGCCCCCACTCCGCACCCTTCCCCCACAATTACGGAGCGCATTCATTTGAAATGTTAATGTTTTGAAGCTTCCCTTAGGCCTGGATCTGTCTCCTTGAAAGCAGGCTGCAGCCTCTGGGATTAATAAACAAACCAGCATTTGGCTTGGGTGGGAGCCGGGTAAACATTTGTTGGTCTCAAAGAGAGGCAGGTGTACTAGGACAAACGCGGGTAAATCATTACACAGTCCCGCCACTCGCTTTAAAAAGACTCCTTTGTGCACAGATTCCAAGAGAGAGTTTTCCCAATCTACAGGCCCTTATTTGCACCCTCCGGGCTGACGGCCCCAGCTCCGCTGACTTCTGCCCCCCGACCCGCACGGTGGAATCCGGGCCACAGGTAGAGGGCGGGGCGGTGCCGCGCCCGGGCGGAGCCAAGCCCAGGCCCCGCCCAGGTGCTATCAGGCCAGATCCCCGCCCGCAGCTCCACCGCCAAGTGGCCGCTAGAATTCCGGATGTCTTGGGGTAAGTCCCGACCACCGCGAGGTTCTGTGTCTCTGGCCCGTAGGCCTGAGCCTAACGCGCCCGGCCTCCTTAGCGGGAGGACACAGAGGGTTGTCACAACTGGTGTTTTTAAAAGACTTGACCTGTGTTTCCCTGCTCACATTCCATAGTTGTCGGGTTATTGCCAAAATAGCATCCTGTCGGATTCTTTGCTCAGCCCAGCTGCTAGCGATGATAACAGTACCCGCGAACACTTTGGCAGCGCTGACACTCTGCCAGTCACTGTTCGAATCCCTTCACATGGATTAATTTTTGATGAGATGATTCAAGTCATCAACGTTTCTTTCTAGAACAGGTACATCACTTACTCTCCACCCGTCCTCTCGGGATGAGAGCAAATCGGGATGCGCGCATAGGATATGGGGTTCCAGTTGTGCAGGTATGACTTCAAGGGCTCGGGGTTCATATGTGCTGGAGAGAGGCTGTGGAGGTCGCCAGGGCGCCATTGTGGTCCTGGAACGCTGCCAGGCCCCCACAATTCCCCAACTTCAACATTCTTTTTTTTTTTTTTTTTTTTTTGCGGTACGCGGGCCTCTCTCTGTTGTGGCCTCTCCCGTTGCGGAGCACAGGCTCCGGATGCGCAGGCTCACCGGCCCAGCCGCTCCGCGGCATGTGAGATTCTCCCAGACCGGGGCACAAACCTGTGTCCCCTGCATCAGCAGGCGGACTCTCAACCACTGCGCCACCAGGGAAGCCCAACTTCAACATTCTTTAATCCATTAAACCCTCCAAGCAGGCGCTGCCTGGCCTTCCAAAAGCTTTTTCCTCAAGCTGGGAAAACCCAACAGAGAAATGATCATTTTTCAACTATGAGAGCCAACAACACTCATACATGATGAAGCAAGTCACATAAAAGAAAGAATTCCTTCCCACTTTCCTGGGAGAGGTCCCTCAGCGCAGAGAATATTGAGCTGCCCAAACTATGGGCCAGGCTGGGGTATGTACAGATTAGGAGGGCTCTCACCCAAGAGCTGGAGTTTGTCACTGGAAGAAATCCCTGCCCAGGTTATTCATAAGAATTTCTTTGAAATCCCAGTTCCTGTGTTTCCTCTGTCCCAAGTTGTGGATCCCCTGGGCCAGCTGAGGGACACAGGGAAGGGAGGAGGAACAGCTTAGAGTAGAGGAGCCCGCTCTCTATCCCAGTAATAGCATCTGGGTGCTGTCAGAGGACCCAATGGACAAGGTGGGAAGAGATTGTATATCACCTGGGTAAGACTAGGCACTGTGGCCCCAAACTGTTGAATAAGCCTGGTCTTGTAGACACCTGTCTGCCCCTCTACCCTTGGTGTTCACAGATTACATATCTCCTAGGGTCTCCTAGATTTGTTTTATCTTGCAAGGACTAGTCCATTCCTGACTCCAACCTGGCCTCTTCCTCTAAATACCCCCAAAGTCTCAACCAGATTCTTACTTTTCCAGGCAGGCCTGAACCTCTGGCTTAAAAGGACAGCAAAACTATAGGGTTCCTCTACATGGCCTGATATTAAGGGCCCAGGATAGTACATGCTTCATGCCTGTGACCTTTGGAGAAAGACAGACACCTAAGTAGCTGGGTGATCTTTGGCAAATCATTTATCTTTGACAGTGTTCCTTAAGTTTCCCATCAGCAGAGTGGCTGGATAATAGAACCAAAATCCCTGAAAAGGAGATGTAGGGAAATCTGCATCGTAAACTCAGCACCTGGAAGCCTGCTCACCTGTTTTCTCACATGCTCTCCTGAGGCTCTACTACATGACAGTAGAGACAGTAATGTCACTACCACACTAGCGTTTGCCCTGCAAGTGAAATACTTGAAACTGAATCACCCTGGCATCCTGGCTTGGGTGAGCAGCAGTCAGAGGGAGATTGGCTTTCAGAGCAGGTGACAACCCAGAGGCCTGCCTCCTGTCACCGTAGCTAGGCAGTCAGCTAACACCACCTCACTGTTGGGATGGATCTTTCTCCCAGCAGCATATCCCACTGCCTCTTGCCTAGGAGGAGAGCCCAAGCAGATCTTCACTGACATTCAATAGCCTTGTTCTGCCACTGTTTCCATCTCAAGGATATTAATCTCTAGCCTGCCTACGGCTATCAGAATTCTTTTTCAACACTTCCAATACATACACTCATCATAGCCATTTTCCAGACTTACTAGAAAGAGGCACAAAACTCTAATATGACCAAAACTCCACATGCCTGGTTTTCTGTATCTACTTTTGAGAACTATGGAAACACGGAATAGAGGATAATTGACTTATGTGAGAGGGTATATGATTCATGGTAAGTCTATTTTTTTTGCGGTATGCGGGCCTGTCACTGTTGTGGCCTCTCGCATTGCGGAGCACAGGCTCCAGACGCGCAGGCTCAGCGGCCGTGGCTCACGAGCCCAGCCGCTCCGCGGCATGTGGGATCTTCCCGGACCGGCGCACGAACCCGCGTCCCCTGCATCGGCAGGCGGACTCTCAACCACTGTGCCACCAGGGAAGCCCCATAAGTCTGTTTTTTTACATTTTCCTTCAATAAATATTTACTGACCTTCTATAGCAACTTCTATAGATTCTGTCTATCTAATAAAGATATAATGCAAGGTCACAAATTTACTTTTTCTAGTAGCCACATTAAAAAAGGTAAAAAGGAGATGAAATTAACTTTAATAACATATTCTACTTAACACAATATATTCAAAATATTATTTCAACCTTTTATCAGTATAACAATTGAGATACTTTATATACACAATTTTTGTACTAAGCCTTGGAAACCCAGTGCTTTGTATTTCCAGAACATCTCAGGTTGGACTAGCCACATTTCCAGTGCTTGGTGGACACACACAGCTGGACAGTGCAGTACCGTGCTGGATGCTGAGGATGAGCAGGTGGACAAGGTCTCTGACATCATACCGCTGACAGTCTAGTGTGGGAGACAGATAGTAGTCAACAAATCATTTTGGAGAGTGATAGGCGTTATTGAGAAAATAATACACCCGTATTATACAGAGACTGGGAGGCAGATTTAGATTGCCTGGGTAGTCGGAAAAGCCTTTCTGAGGCTGCGACCCAAATGAGGAGGCATTAACCATCAATTATCTATTGCCACAATAATGCTGTATAACAAGCCACTTCAAAACTCACAGGCTTACTATGATAGCTAGTTATTATTGCTCATGAGTCTACAAGTCAGCTGGGCAGTTCTTCTGGGCCCAGGTGGGCTCACACATGCATCTGTGAGCAGCTGCAGGTCAGGTGGGTGGCTATGCTGATCCTGGCTGGGCTTGCCTGTTTGGGGTCTGCTGGCTGTTGACTGGTATAGGATGTCCTCAGCTCTTTTCCATATAGCTTCTCATCCTCCAGCAGGCTAGCCCAGGCCTGTTCTCATGGTGGAGGCAGGGATCCAAGAGAGAATGTGGAAGCATTCAAGGTTTATGAAGGCTCAGGCTCAGAACTATTTATCACTTCTGCCACATTCTTTTGGCAGAAGCAAGTTACAAGGCCAGCCCAGATTCTGGGAGGAATTGGAAAGACACATTGCAAGAGGTGTGTGTACAGGGAGGGGTGGAAAATTCAGGCAATTTTGGCAATTCATCTCCCATATTACTTAAAAAGCTTTCAACACCATCAGGAAGTTATAACAATGCTAAACTCTATGTGCCCAAAAAAATATCCTAAAAACATAAAAACAGAAATAGAATTGTAGGGAGAAACTGACAAAATTCCTCTTACAGTGGGAGGTTTCAAGATACCTTTTGCAATTATTGGTAGTTCAAGCACACAAACAATAAGTAAAGATATGGAAGAGTTCAACATAATTTACGAGGTATTTAGTTCACAAATATTTTCAGCATGCTTTCTGTGTGTGAGGCACTATTCTAGGTGTGCTGGGCATATATGGGTGAAAAGTCAACAATCCCTGTCCTCATAGAGTTTATATTCTAGTGGAAGGAAACAAACAGACAAGTTAATATGTAAAACAAACATGATTACTATGGTGAAAGACCAGAGGGAAAGGATATGGAGTGTGGGGATAGCAGGGTGAGGGGTTTAACTTAAATAGCATGGTCAGTGTAGACGCTACTGAGGAGACACTGGAGCGAAGACCTGAGTGGTGAGGGCTTGAGTCCTGTGCTTATCTCTAGGACCAGTGGAGGGAACAGCAGTACAAAGACCCTGAGGCAGTAGCTGGGAGGTTCTAGTAGTAGACAGAGGCAGGCTTGGCAAAGTGGGAAGGGATAGGAGTTGTCAGGGGCCAGATCATGCAGGGCCTTATAGGCCATTGTAAGGATTTTGGATTTTAGTTTTCGTGATGGGAAGTCCCAGGAGGGTTTTTGTTGAGGGAGAGGGGTATCATAGAGCATTAGGGGTGAGGACCTTGGGGAGAAGAGGGCTGTTTCCAGACAAGAGTCAGGTAGCCAGACCTTTAGAGATGACTGGGTACCAATCCTTGTCAGGCAGCCTGTCCCCAGGGAATTTCCCTTGCTTTGTCTTTCAGTTACCTAGACAGCAGTTTATTCCCCAAAGGATGTCACTATCTACAGAGAACATGTTCCAATTATCCCAGAAAACAAGGTAATTGGGATTGTAGTAATATTCATCGCCTCAATTCTCAGAATGAAAACCTATCCAAAGCAAGAACAAAAGGTAGCTCCAGAAAGCACTCCCTCCCACTTGGGAAAACCCAGTCATCAACTTATGGAGCCACAATTTATGTGAAACTGTTGTTAGTTTCAAGTCACTTTCTTTTTATGATATAATCTTACATTAAAAAAAGAAAGAAATGGGGCCATTTATTCAACAAATATTTACTGAGCACCTACTATGTGCCACACTCTTCCAGGTGCAAGGGATACAGCAGAAAACAAGACCGGCAAAGATCTCTAACCTCATACGGAAGATAAACACGCAAAATATGTGATATGTTGGATGAGGAGATAAATGCCCTGAAGAAAAATAAGGGGGGGAATAGTGAACATTTGAGAGTGGGTGTGTTACAATTTAAAATAGGCTAGCTAGTCAGGGGGACATTAGTTAAAAAAGTCCTATCAGCCCAATATTCCTCGGAACAGAGAGAAGGGTTGCAGAGTGTCAGAGAGATAAAGGCAGGGCGGGGCCCACATCTTGTAATACAACCGCTACAATGTTAAGGGTATGATTTATAATTTTATTCCACATTCCATGAAAAGGAAAAATTTCCTCTAGCCGATGTAATTTCTGACCTCTAGTTCTTGGAACTGAATTATATAAGTTGTAGTACATTTTACTACACATTATCAGAGAAAGACTGCATAGCTCTATTTAGCAACTCCAGTTCTGACAGTTCCCATGACTGGGCTAAAACAAAGGCACAACAATGGCAGAATAGATTATTCTATTAGTTTTCTTTGTGGGATTTTCTTTTTTCAGCTAGAGTCCATCTGAGTGGAACTCAAGGTAGTGGGGATGCTGTGCTCCTCTAGGCAGCATACAGGGACAGCCTGCAGCATCAAAGGGTACACGCTTGCCTTAGATCCTTTTCAGTTTCTGAAATACATAGGAAATTTAATGGAAAAAAAATCAGACATCTGAGAGCTTTGCATAGAGGCATTCTAGCAAAGAAAAAAGCACCTACTGGGTATGTATGTGCACAGATTCAAATGAAGTGAAGAGAACCAACCTAGGGGGTGGGAATGGGGAATGGGCAGGAGTATAAGTTGAGGGAACTAAGAAAACAAAAGCAATAAAATATAAAAAAAACCCAAAAAGCTGCTTGCCGATGTGTTATCCACACTGGAATCCAGTTCACTCACTCTGGTAGGGAACTCAGGGCCATGGCAAGGGAATGGGGTGGAGCCTTCAGAGCATTTGTTAGCCTCAGTGGAACCAGGGAGGTAAAGGGTAAAGTGGTGGTACAGCTTGCAAATCCACAGTCTGAACCTCCTCTAGGAGGGGCCCTGGAATGGGCAGGCTCTCCTGTCTTTAGTGTGGGACACATGAGGGTGGAGAGCCCTAGCACAGCTCTTTTCGGTATTCATACACCAAGCTTCCACAGACTTAACACACACACACAATTTATTTTTCAAATCATGTACTGGATTCAAGATCTGAAAGTAATAATGGGTCCTGAATGCTTAAGAAAAAGTTTGATTTCCTCATTAGTTACAACACCTGGAGCAAATGCCAACATTTCCATTACCTCACTTGTAAAATAAAGATAACAGGTAGAGATGCAAATGAAGACTTCCTCAAGAGCCTGATATCATATCTGATGCATAGTAGGTTCTTAATGTTCTCCCCCATCCTAACAAAAAGAATTAGATTACTGTCAAATGCTATGGGTATACTTTAAAACAGTACTTGTTAACCTTTAACATGTGGACCAATCACCTGGGGGAATCCTGTTAAAGTACAGATTCTGATTCAGGGGAGTTGGGGAGGGGACAAGGATTCTTGCATTACCCAAAAGGCTTCCAGGTTCTGACTATGCTGGGGGGTCACTCTTGGAGTAGCAAGAATGAACATTAAGTTCCATTACTTAACACAACGACCACACAAAAAGCCCTCAAAAGGAGCTCCACGGACTAGCTATTTCTTTAAAAATTTTACTTTTCCACTTCAGCTTCATGCAAAGTCACTGACCCAGCTAAGTGCCCAGCACCAGCCAGGCCAGGGCATAATGAGCTTTGTGAGGGCATCATTTGGTCCCAGAGGGTTCACAGCACCCTTTTACAGAAAAATCCTGCAACTGTCTCCCCACCACTTTCAGCTTTTTGATCTTAGCCTTTGCCTCTGATGATAATTACCCCTTAATTAGCACCCACCACCATGTCATCTAAATAATTATAGTAAGTGCAGCTTGCACCTCTGCTGGCAGTCTTCAAACAAACTGATAAAACAAGATCCTATGCCAATTTTTTTTTTCTTTTTGCGGTACGCGGGCCTCTCACTGTTGTGGCCTCTCCCGTTGCGGAGCACAGGCTCCGGACGCGCAGGTACGGCGGCCATGGCTCACGGGCCCAGCCACTCCGCGGCATGTGGGATCTTCCCAGACCGGGACACGAACCCGTGTCCCCTGCATCGGCAGGCGGACTCTCAACCACTGTGCCACCAGGGAAGCCCCTAAGCCAATTTTTAAAAAGACAAAACTGACCCAAATAAAAGTCACATGCCGTGGAACACGCAGACTCATTACAACTTCCATTAGAATAAGCTACTTGAGTTGGTTTTGAAAAAAAAAAAATTATATAGTGAAGCCCTAACCCCCATGTGAGGGCATTTGGAGGTAGGGCCTTTGGGATGTTATTAGTTTATGAGGGTAGAACCACTATATGAAGAGACAAAAATCATCTCTCTCTACCATGTGAAGAAACAGCAAGAAGGCAGCCATCTGCAAGCCAGGAAGAGAGTCCTCACCAGGAAGAGAATCAACTTGCACCTTGATCTTGGACTTCCTAGCCTTCAGAATGTGAGAAATAAATTTCTACTGTTTAAGCCAAAAAAAAAAAAAAAAGAAAAAAGTTGGTTTTGATACAATCAAGTATTGATATATTTGGGAAATTGTAAATGTCGGAATGTAAATTTTGCAAGCAGTTGTGCAAAAGTAAAACAATTCAGCCATACTAAAATCCACTTTAAATTCCTGTTGGGAAGGGCTACAGGATGTCTGAACTATTTTTTCTGTTTGTAGTTGCCCGAATATATTGGAGGAGTTTGGTAACTTCTGGTGCATTCAAAAGCAAATTACCTTTTGTGGAGGAAGAGGCGGGCTTTTCAGATAAAGCAATTAGTAGTTTTCTAATTTCCCAAGTGGATCTCCATTCACCGCCTACCTAACAGCAGTGCCATCCGAGCCCAAAGAATCATGTACATCTCTTAGGAGGAACCAATTGTGCTACTCTTAACGTGGTTTTCCTTCCGCAGCCTTAAAAACAAAAAAGGAAAACTAAAACTTTCCGAGTTTCTGAAGAGGTAATACATTGACACGGAAAAAACTTCGAACAGCACAAAATGGTGTATAAAGAAAAATAAATGATCTCCCATCATCCGCCACCTCCTTGTCCTCCCCAGAGGCAATCACTGGTTAAATTTTTTATTATGGAAAATTTCAGATATATAGGTAGAGATATTGGAATGAGCCCGTGTATAACACAGCATCAGCAATGGAAAACACCCCACTGGCTTGTTTTATCCTCCTTCCATCAGTTTTTGTAGGAGTTATTTTAAAATAAATCCCAGACACTGGATCATTTTATCTGTCAAACCTTTTAGTATTTCGTCTTTTTTTTTCTTCCTTTCTCTCCTTCACATAACCACATTACCGTCATCACACCCAACAAGGTTAACGATAATTCCTTAATACCATCCAATATTCTCAGGGGTCACTTTTAACGGGTTCGGGATGGACAGAGGGAGAAAGAACTACGAAGGTAAGGACCGAGGGGATACAGGTGGCACAATAAAGAGCCGAGCTGACATCGCTCCAGGCCGCGACCGTGGATCGGTTGCCCAGCTCCCCGGGCCTCCCAGTTCCCGCTGTCATTAACTGCGCAGGTACAGCACCGGCCAGGACGGGTCGAGGGTCGCACGGAGCCGCGAGCTCCCAGCCTCCCGGCTCCCAGGCGGCGACCCTAGCAGGCCCGGCGCAGCTGTACAACCCACCGTCCCCTGACACCGGCGAGTCCCTGGAGGGGAAACGATTGACACAGCTGCCTGCACTGCGCCCCCGGCCCTCCCCCGTGGCACCTGCATCTCCCGGCAGGGCCAGCAGCTGGAACTTGCTCCGGAGCCCGGGCCGTCCGGGTCCGCCGCCACCTCTCCTCCCGCTGCCAGCTCCCGCGCCGAGCTCGCAGCGCCGCGACCTCGCGGACCCGGACTACAACTCCCGTCGGGCCCCGCGGTCGGCCCAATGGCGGGCGCCGGAGCATGCGGGGCGCGGCGCCTGCGCGGCGGTTTGAGTAAGCAGCTGCGCGATTGGCTGCGGGGTCGGGCGGCCGCGCGGGGCCTGTGGGAAGCGGAGTGACGGAGCGAGCCGCTGTTGGAGGAAGGAGGTGGGGGCCGGGAGCGCAAATGGCGTTGAGATGGTTCAGGGCCCTGTTCAAACTCTAGCGCTGACCATTCACCGACGGAAGCGGCGGCGCAGGAGGCGGCGGCGGCCCATTGGGGGCACGTAGCGGGCTCTGGTACCAGCTCCGGCGGCGGCGGTAGCCAGGGAGGCCTAGGCCCGGGCCCGGCCGGCGGCGCTCGAGGCGGGGAGGGAAGTTGCGGTGCCGCCTCTCCTCCCCCCCCTCCACCGGGTTTCCTATTTACCGAGAGCGGAGTCGCGGGTTCTGACGGTGGCGGAGCCCTTTGCCTCTCTTCGCTCACCAGCCGGCCCCGTTCTCCCGCGCGGGGCTCCGGCGCCCGCCCGTGGGCCGTTGGGAGCGGGAGAGGCGGAGGCGGCCCGAGGCTAAAGCACTCGCCAGGCGCCGAGGGTAAGTGAGGTCTCGGGTGGCTGCCTAGGCCCGGAGCTTGCCGAGGGTGGGGGAGGCAGGGGTCCGGGAGGGGGTGATGGAAGTCTCTGTACCTCACCCACCCGGCCTCTGAGGAAGTTGGGCAGGGGAACGATCTGAAGAACTCTTTTCCCTTTTATTCTGAGTTCTTTCTGGGCTACGGCTGATTTAGTTCCTTCCCCAGGCACGGTCAAGTGCGTCGGTTTCAGGCCGGAATTTTTTGCCGTCTTTCCTCCGCCCCTGGCCGCCGCGGAGGCCTTCCACTGCCCTGGGGATTCGGTGGCAGAGGCTTCCGGGGCGTCGGAAGCAACATCCCTTTCCTGGGAGGTGGGGGTGGGGAGGAGAAAAGTTGCGTGAGCTTCCCCGGGAGGGGGGCCGCCTCTCCCCGCCACCTCCTCGCGCACCGCCGCCCCCAGGTGAGGATTTCTGGGTGATGAGGTTTGGCTTTTCCGGCTTTCATTCCGTCGTGGAAGCCCCTAAGCCCTTGGAGATCTGAAAGACGCTGGATTTGGTTGGGGGTTAAGTGTGAGGACCTTTTATCCTAGCGCACTTCCCAGAAAATTCGACCTGGCTTTGGGCTGGGGCAAAGGCCCACCGACAGAAAAGACTTACTTGTGAATCATTCTTTCCTTTTTGGTTAGGGTAATCTTTGGCGTTTGAAGCCTGAGCAAGATAGCCTGTGTTCTTGAAGTATACTGAAAGTACAATGTCACATACGTCTACACACTTGTTTTTGAATTTCTGTGTGCTTTACACTCGAGGCTTGGATAATGCCATCACAATAGTTTGTCTAGTGACTTTAAAAAAAAAAAGACGTGGAAAACTGTAAAGACAGTCAAAGGTAGGGGATATTGTGTAATGAACTCCCATGTATTCATCTTTCAGATTCAACAGTTATTAACTCTAAACCAAATTTTTCTCATCTATGCACTTTCCATTCCACACTCCTTCAAGTTAGAGAATCACTGACATTATTGCATCAGTATTTCAGTATATATTTGTTAAAGACATGGGTTTTTTAAAAAAAACATAAGCATGATTTTCTTGTAACTTGAAATAATTCACTCCTTAATATCAAATATTCATCTGCAGACTTTCAAGTTGTAACAGTTAATGCTTTATGGTTCTCGGACCACTTTTGCCATGAGTTTTTCTGGTATGGGCCTAAAGTAGCCCAAGTCTAGATTTTTGGTTTGGCCTTTAGTCAGCATTTTTAGGTAATTACCGTGTTAGTGTATCCAAAACATTCCAGCTTTGTTGGTGTATGTGTAAATATAGATCTGTAGATCAGAGCTTTACATCCCAGGAGGAATGAAAAGAAATGACTTATTTTGTGTTTCTTGTACCTGCTAAATATAGTTAGTTTTTTTAGCTATTCTTAACAAGAAAGACAAGATTTTTTAGTGTAAATCTACAGTAGAAGGGGAAATAGATTTCCCAAAGGAGAAAGTTTTGTGAGATGTTAAAAGATTTTCGAACAATTACAAATTATTTTCTCTTAAAGCAGATGTGTATGATGACTAAATTAAGTATTATTTTGTCCAATTAGAATTGGCTTCTAACCAAAATATTAGAGGGGAAATTGCTTTACTAAATATATATATGCACACATACATATATCAAACTGAGTTTATAGGGATTCCCTATAAATTGGGAGAATTTAAGTTGATAAAGGGAAACATAAACTACAGATTAAAACATTGAAAAGTATAGGTCAAAATATCATTCTGATGGTTGTATTGTGTAAGAAATGGATAAGGATTGATAGTGTTTAAGAAGTACTTTAACTTGTTTTAAAAATGTTTGACTCTTGATTTACTGTCCTGAAATTTTTGTCCTAGTACTTAGTATGTAGATAAATCAGATGAATCAATTTATCCTATCTTCAAGCAAAGAGGAAAATAAAGTTACATGTTTCTATTGCTTCTTTTAATAATCCATGGACCAGTCATTGTAATATGCTGGAGTTCACTAGCTCCAGCAAATGAGCACAGCACTATGGAGACAAGGAAGGGAGAAGAAATACGGTTTCTTGCACTAAGGGAGATGACCAAGTAAGAAATATTTTTCAAGTCATAATTCATATTACATTAGGCCAAAAATCAGGTTTTTAAGGATGGGTTAAAAGCTGCAGGTTCTAATATGTGGGAAAATAGCACCATTTTTCTGACTTTTTCCCCCTTATATGAGTAAGTGCTCTGAAATTTCAAGGAACTATATTTAGTCAATTATTTGACATCTCTAAAATCCTGAAAAAAATTAACATTTTGTGCTTAAGATTTTATATTAAGAGTAATTAGCCTATTCAGATTATTTTTTATGGTAAAAGTGATATGAGAATAATAAGTAGATGAATTTGAAACTTTTAAAGAAATCAGTGTTCCAGTATAAGTTGGTTTTGTGAATGCTGGCTTATAAGTTGGTTAGTTGTTAGGCTTTCTTATTCTGAAAGTAGCAAATGAATATGTACTCGTAAAAAAGATTAACAGAAGTATGTAGAGTAAAAAATGAGCCCCTCTCTGTATACTCTCTCCCCTTATTTAACCGTTTTTAAAGATTTGTACCTTGAATGTGGAAAAGCCATATGGGGAGAAAAGCCATATTTACTTGTTAAATATTTGGTGATTATATATTTTCTTACTTTTTTTTTTCACAGAGAATATGAAACAGGTGTCAAAATGACATCCAGATTTGGGAAAACATACAGTAGGAAAGGAGGAAATGGCAGTTCAAAGTTTGATGAAGTCTTTTCCAACAAACGGACCACCCTTAGCACAAAGTGGGGAGAGACCACATTTATGGCTAAATTAGGACAGAAGAGGCCCAATTTCAAACCGGATATCCAAGAAATTCCGAAGAAACCTAAGATGGAAGAAGAAGACACTGGAGATCCTTTTGGATTTGACAGTGATGACGAGTCTCTACCAGTTTCTTCAAAGAATTTAGCCCAGGGTAAAGGTTCCTCTTATTCAGAATCTAGTGAAGCTGCTCAGCTGGAAGACGTCACTTCTGTACTTGAAACTAATAGCAAAATTAGTCATGTGATGGGTGAAGACATTGTTGTATCTGATAAATGCTTACGTTTGGAGGATACTTTGCTTGGGAAAGAAAAGAGCACAAACCGTGTCTTAGATGATGATGCAAGCAGAAGTAGCTGTGCTAAATTAATTACTTCAGGTAAGTTTTGATTTTCTTTATTCTGAGCCAGGAGAGCTTTGTGTAAGCTAATATTTAGTTAAATGATTTTGATTTAGATTCTGAAATATTACACCTCTTGGGGTTTTTTTTCTGCATTAATAATTAATGGGGACCAAAGATAATTTTGTACAAGAGATTTAAGAAATTAAAGAAACCAATTAGGAGTTGAAATTTTACTTAAGCAACTTGGAAATTAATGTTTCCAGACTGTACCCACAGTACATTTTGGGAGTGATCTTTCATTAATCCTTAACTCCAGTTGAAGTAAGAAACATCTTTTTGTTGTGTTGGGATTGCACAGTATCTCATTTCTATTACTGTGGAGGATTTGGATGGTTACTGATAATGAAACTGAGATGAGCGTTTACAATGAGGATTAAGTTTAGGAGTTAACACTTTCTTCCAAAACTAGGAAGATTAAGGAAGTATGGAGTGGAAACAAAGAATTGAGCAAATTGAAATTAGTTTGGAGTCTGGTGCCAGTAGCAACTTGTATTAATAGATTTTCATCCACAAAACCAGTTGTATTTTTAAAATGTTAATTTGTAAACCTGGCATCTAGTGTTTGTTCTTAAAACAATGTATTTTATCAGTTGTACCCCAACTCGTTTTTTTTTTTTTTGCGGTACTTGGGCCTCTCACTGTTGTGGCCTCTCCCGGCACGAACCCATGTCCCCTGCATCGGCAGGTGGACTCTCAACCACTGCGCCACCAGGGAAGCCCCTAACTCGTTTATGTAAAGGATTTAAGACTTACAATAATAAATGATAAAAAGTGCAATTAACTAAAAGACTGAAGAGCTTAGATTGGAGATGGCAAGGGAGACAGCCTGCGTGCCTTATCAGCAATAGGATAAGGATTTCTCTGTGGTCTAAAACAAACCTTAGTTCTTGACTTCCTGACAAAATTTAGTGATAATAAAAGGTTACATAGGGACTTCCCTGGCAGTCCAGTGGTTAAGACTTGGCGCTTCCATTGCAAGGGGCTCGGTCGGGTTCGATCACTGGTGAGGGAACTAAGATCCCGCATGCTGCGCAGCCTTGAAAAAAAAAGTTACAGAGAGCTCATATTTTAAAAGGAGGTAAAGACAAAACTTTCCTATTTCGGAATTCTGTAGAGGAATTTGTCCTTTGGGGGCTTACTATAAGGCACCTCAAATACTTTGCCTTGCATAGTTTTACAAAAAATCCTGAACATTTTTCACTCTTTTTCTCACCCTTGGATGAGAGGGTGAGCCAGCTGTTACTGTCATTCCCTTGGTCCTCCTGGTTAATTCTGATTTGGCTCTTCTTATCCTTTTCCTACATTTCTCCTGAAACATTGTTCATAAATTAAGGTTAGGTTAAATTTTCATTAGAAAACAGAGCATAAAAGCTGTTTTCCAGATAAGCTCCTAAAAGTGTATTCTAATCATAGAACCATTGAGCCAAAATGAACTTTAATTCAGCTTTCCTTGTTTTATAGATGAGACTCAAAAAGATTAAGTAACAGTCCAAGTTTGGGTAGTGGCAGAATTGGAATGAGATTCATTTATTGATTTTTTTCAAAACGCACACCTACTTTGTGTCCTCCACTGTGCCAGGCTCTGGGAATGCTGTTCCAGTCAGTTATCCAGTGTTCTAGTCCTCAGTATGGGACAGATAGGCTGGAGGAGGGAAGATGAGGCTGGGGAAGTGGTGAAACTGGTCAAGGTGCGCAGACATAAGCTTTCCCAAGTGCTGTCTTTGGAGGAGAGGGGGGCATCACTGGCAGGCAGAGGGTATCATCAATAGGATAAATGTTTAGGTACAGGGAGAACAGGAACTTGGAAGTGAAATATTCATAGGCAGCAATTGCTTATATAGTTTTGCTCATGTTACATCTATATATATCCAGAGTGCCATTTGAAGTTGTTCACTGGGAACTGGAAACATAATTTTCTGTAGAAATGAGGTATTAGCTTCCCAGTATAATGTAGCTAAATTGTAGTTCTGGTGCTGATACTGTGGACTGACTGGAAATCCAAACTCCATTGTAATGGGTTTGTGAGGGGAAAATATATACTAAAATAGAGAAAATAGATGTTCAAGAACATCTTGTTCCTCTTCCTTCTTTCTTCGCAAGGCACCCTTAGTAGAAAGGGAATGGTGTAGCACTATAAATATTTCTTACTTTCTCCTCTCCCTCACCCATCCAGAGCTGCAGCAACCCTGGTAGCTTGCTGTAGGATAAGAAGGGAACTTTGAAGGAGTGCATTTAATTCTCATGGTCTTATCCTATCCCTAAGATGTAAAAGTTATTGTTCTTATAAACCCTGTATAAGTTCATGTTTATAAGTTGGTTATAGTTCTGAGAATACTTCTATACATGATGAGCTTCCTTTTTTGCCCGTCTTCTCTAAAATTTGGGCATTTCTCTGTGCCTAGACTCTTTTCTTGCATTATGTCTGTCAGATTGTCATTGCCTTTGCTATCATTCAGAAAACCTTCTCATTTTAGCTGAAGTTTAGAAATTCAAACCTAAGGTTTTGATAAAAGGAGTCTCTGTAAATCTAGAGTGGTTCCTAAACCTTTTTTGAATTAGAGGTCTTTTGAGAATGATAAAATTTTGGACTTCAGATAAAAGTGCTGTACACCTATTTTGGTCTTAGAAATTCTTTGCAGGTCATGTACAGGAAATTTTATGATTATTCTGTTCAAAGTGCACAAGTCAGTTTCTTTGGTATCCTTCCAGTGGAATGTTCCTGCTCATTCATACCATTTTTGCTGCAGAATTATATCACATCAGTGAAAAGGACTTATCCAAGCTCAGACTTACTATATCATATCTCCTGGCATTAAGTTTTAAAGTAGATCTCTTTATGGTGTAGTATGTAGTTAATTTTTAGGTACTATTAAAATTCTTTGTTTTAAATATTTCATACCAGATAGTGCTTTTTAAGATTATGGCTTACTTGAAGAGGAAACCCAGAATGAGGTCATGATAAAATATGATGGTTGCTATTTTCCAAATAGGTGCTTGGTGGGTAAGGGAACCAGAAGCAAGATTACAAACTGAATGAGAACTACAGGGAAGGACTGAGTTGCTAAAACATCCTAACCTTGATTTAAGAAAAAAAACTTTTTAGTGTGGAACTTTCAGACACACAAAAATAGAATGTTAAAAAGAACGTCATGTACCTGTTTTCTAGCTTCAACAGTTGTCAGTATATGGCAAATCTTGTTCCATCTATTGTAGACACTACTCTCTCTGCCTCCTGGATTTTTTTAAAAATTTATTTTATTTTATTTATTTATTTTTGGCTACGTTGTGTCTTTGTTGCTGAGCACAGGCTTTCTCTAGTTGGGTGAGCGGGGGCTACTCTTCATTGCGGTGCGCGGGCTTCTCGTTGTGGTGGCTTCTCCTGTGGAGCACGGGCTCTAAGGTGCGAGGGCTCAGTAGTTGTGGCGCACGGGCTTATTTGCTCTGCGGCATGTGGGATCTTCCCAGACAAGGGCTCGAACCTGTGTACCCTGCATTGGCAGGCGGATTCTTACCCACTGTGCCATTAGGGAAGTCCCTCTCCTGGATTATTTTAAAGCAGCTTCAGGATTTGTTATTTTATCTGTAGATACTTCAGTTGCAGTTATCATTAAAGCCAGTGAATCCTCAAACAAGTGTGACACTTAAAAATGACTTTTAGCAGGGCCTAAAACTTTGACCTTTTGAGAGATCTTGGAGTACTCTTATAAAGTTTGGAATCCAGGGCTATGTGCATTAGGGGTAAAAGAAAGCTTCTCTTGCCTTTTATATGCAGCTACTTCTATTTTCCATCTTTGTGCTTTCTGCTACAGGTTTTTAATCTGGGCTCCAGAATAAAGTGTGTAAAGACTTGTATTTCTATTTGGCACACTTTCCTTGCTAGCCAGCTGGGATTCAGTCTACATTTCCTGCCAAATATTGAGATAACTATGGCATAGGCTCTTAATTTGCATGACTGTCTTTGTAGCCAATAAAATTTTTTCCATTTGCTTAAAGCTGTACTGAGTATTTGTATAAGTTAGAGGGCTGTTACTGTCAGGAAATTAGCAACTTTGATTTAGAACTGAAGAGGTTTTTAGAAAGGGAAATGAATTGTTCTCGTCCTGAAAGCTTAAAGTAGGCCAGGAACTTGTGACCTGAGAGGAGATTGTCATCTACTCATTGGATAAAGTACAGGTGATTAATAAGGATTACTAAAGAATTCTGCAAGTACAGCATCAGCAAGAGTTACCTGCCTTCATTTAGATATTGAATGTATTTGTCATATAGAATATACCTGTCGTACCTGAAATCAGCTTCTTTTAAGAGAAGAGGATAAGGGACTTCCCTGGTGGTCCAGTGGTTAAGACTCTGTGCTTCCACTGCAGGGGGCATGGGTTCAATCCCTGGTCGGGAAACTAAGCTCCTGCAAGGTGCAAAGCTGGCCAAAAAAGAAAAAAAAAAAAAAAGAGAGAAGAGGAGAAGATGCCTGTTGTTACTTTGTTCTAAGCCCTTTATGTATCAGTTGCTCTTTAATCACAACTATTTAAGGCAGGTGTTATTCCCATTTTAGAGCGGGTAAAGCATAGTTCAGAGAAGTTGAATAACTTGAACTATTAAGTGGAAGATCTGAGAAACATCCAAAGTGTTCTTTTCGTACAGTGCTGCTGTATTCTGATGTGAGTGAACTTAATTTTATCATATTTAAAGCTTTATATTTAACAGACTGTCACTATACAATGAGTTTTCTCTTGATGTTGGAAATAACTTTGACAACAAATTATGGATTATCTTTTGCCTCTGTTTAAGTAATTTTCTTTTTAATAAGAATAGAGGCCAAACTACCTATAATACTTGCTGAAGAAAGCTGACCTTATTTTTATAGTTAATAGGTATCTTCTGTTTGTTAATTTTTTGTTCTGTATGGAAATTTAACAATATGCAAATTCTGAGACACTGTAATTTCAAGTAAATACATTTTGTTTTAAAGTAGAACTTTAGTTTCTTGTAAAGGAGTTTCTTTGTGAAAGGAGGTTCATTCTTAGCGTTTGAGCAGTAACACAAGCGCAGGTAATCACTAATAAGTTTCTTCTCAGATCCAGGTTGAATACCAGCCATGAGCTGGTACAAGAAAACCGTAAGCATAGTCTCTGTCCTCTAGGGATGGAACTGTTGACTTCTGCTGGCTATGATAAATAAGTATTTCTAAAACAATGGCAACACATTTTTGTAATGTTTGTTGTTTTTCAGAGCATTTTCAACATGTATTCCATATTCTTAGAATTTAGAACAAGATGATGCACTGTATATTTTTATGGTTCAGCCCCTGACTCTTTAGGAAATAGTCCTCAACTTTTCCAGACCTCTGGTGGTAGAGGAGGATGAATTTTTCATAAGTAGTTGTGGGGATGCCTTCCTTCCAACCATCCAACTATAATTTCAGTGTCTTCTGTATGCTGGGTGTTGGGTGTATGTCCATGAAAAAGATCTTGCTTTTTCACATTCTAGTGGGCAAGATGGATTGAATAAAGAATAAGACAGATTGAATAAAGACAAACATTTTCTGCAGAAAATGACAGAAAAATATAGGATGCTGTGAAATATAGGCTAATTTACCTGGTCTGAGTGAGGCCTGGGGGCAAGACTGACATTTGACTTGAGACCTGCTGGTGACTGGGAAAGGATAAAAGTGAACCTGCTTGGTGATGTGGGCTATAAGGAAGGAGACATCAAGAATGAATCCCAGGTATCTGATGTGAGCAACTGAGTATGTTGTAGTGTCATTCATTGAGATAAGGGGACATTTATGAGGGGAAGTTCGTGAGTTCAGTTTTGGATACATTGAGTTTAAGATATTTGTGAGATATGTTCAAGAGGCAGCAGGATCTGCTGGTATGGAACTTCTTAGATAAGAAGTCTTGGTTAGCGATGATAAATTTGTGAATCAGCATATAAATGTTATTTGAAAGTACAGGATTAGAAGTCATTACAGAGAATGTAAGGAGAAGTACTGAACTGTGAAGAACTTGCAATACTTAATGGATGGAGAAAAGAGGAAGAAAAACTAGATAAGGAAATTGAGTAGGAGAAACTAGAGTACCTGAAGGAAAATCATGTGAGTGATATTTTATAGAACCCAACAGAAAAGTGTTTCATTAAGGGTCTACTGAATTGGAATTCCTGCTGTAAAATCAATGAAAATGAGGACTACAAAGCAGGCATTGGATTTTACAGCTTGGATAGAAGTGGTCTGAGCAGTGAGTACACAGCTAGGAAATGGGGTTGGCAAGTGTACACAACTTGTTAAAGATGTTTGAAGGAGAGAAGAAAAGGGGCAGCTAGAGATAAATGAGGGGTTCTGGAAAGTTTGATTACACAAGGGAGCCTTGAAGCGTAGGATCCAAAACCCAGGGGGAGAGTGGTCTTAGGAGAAGGGATGCTGCATTTCTTGGCTAGGAGGAAAGGTGGGTGAAAATGTGAGTTTAATGGGAAGATGGAAGATGAGGTGGTTTATGAACAAAAGCTTCTTTTTTTTTCTTTCTTTCCATAAAGTGGCAAAAGAAGTCATCTCTGAAAGGGAGATAGAAAAAAGGATGGGTATGTGGTGGCTGGAGGGGAGGAGCAAAGGGTTCAAATAGATGTTGCAGAAAGTGGAAAAGGAGGGAGCTGTCTAGGGAGAAAGTAGAATTTCTGGACATTATTGATGCCTTAGTTGAAAACTCATGAAAACTGAAAACTCATGGTTGCTGATCTCCCCATTGAGTATGTGTGTTTCCCCCTCTTCTTTAGTAGGCCCTATTAGCCAGAACCTGCACAAAATACAGAATTGGATAGAATAATGAGAATTACCCTGGACTGGCATTTTGTCTGAGTAGATATGGAATGAACAGATAGAGAAGAAAGAATTTAGGTTATCAACCAGAGAGTGACTGAAATGATGGACTGTGCAGTTTAAAGTTTACTAACTGGACAGGGTGGGTGGGTAGGAGAAAGGAGAGAAGAGAGGTCAGTATACTGAGAGTCTTATTAAATAAAAGCCAAGAATAGGATTACTGGAACAAGCAAGTTGGATAGTTGGTAGTGATTAAAATATGGGTTATCTGATTTTTTAATATTTGAAAGTTGAAGCATTTTAGGACATGACAAGTTCCTGGATGAAACTGTGAACTGGTGGCACAGATGGAATGTAGAAGACTGTTGATGGGAGAAGATTAAGAAACTGGGAGGTTAGGGGTTTGGAATTTGGTGGAATTCAGGATGATAGCGAAAGTGGCATGCAGGGGTAGATTATAAATCTTTGTGTAAAATCCTTTAATGAAGAATAAGGTTGTTAGATGACAGATATGAGGAATATTAGAGGGTAACTAGGTGGCACAAGCCTCAAAGGAATGGGCTTTTATAAGAGTGGGGAGTAGTAATAGTTTTATAAAGGGCAAGCCATCCTTCTCTGAGATACTAGAGGGCACTGCAGGAGAAGTAGCATCCTTAGGTTTCAGTTAGGACAAGGAGGTGATAGAGGGCATGGCCCCCAGGTGTGTGTGAGTTTGCTCTTCACTGAGGCCTGAATACTCTGGACTTAAAAGGTACGGGGGGTGGGGGTAGTGGGTTGTTGGATTAGGAGATGGGAAAGAAGTGCAGGTACATTTTGAGTGTTAGAGTACAGGAGGAGGTAGATGACAAGATGTATTTGCCTTCTCATATATTTTTAAAGTTTTCATCTTGATTTATCAGTCAAGGTCGCACTTGGAAACATGGCATGCCCCAGTTAGGCTCAAACCGGGAGGGTTTTAGGCTATTTACAAAGGTGTGGGAGGAATGTTAGGGAAAGCCTAGCCTGGGTTAGCTGCAGTGAAGCTATTATCACCCAGTTTCACAGGGGCAAGGGATTAATTGGGCCATTTAGAGGCCACCTTAAGAAGAGCAGTATCCTTCTTTTGAAGGGGCCTCATAAGGAGGGTGCTTGAGGATAAAGTATTTGAACCTAACTCTGCTCCTTCCCTCCTCTGTCCTGAGGCTCCTCATAGATGGAACCCGAGGGAAGCCTGAGGGTAAGGAAACTTTGTTACAGGTCAGCCTCCCGGGGCTGAGATCAGGGTGGAGAGTACATCTGGAAGGGCAAGTAGAAGATAACTGGTGCAATATCTAAAAAAAAAAAAAAAAGTGGAAATGTACACAATTAGATAATCATTATCAAGATAGAGACTACTTCCCTCTTGTCAAAAGCTCTTTCATGCTCCTTTGTGGTGGGTCCCTTCTCCCACCACCAACCCTGGCATCTACTGATCTGTTTTCTGTTCCTGCAGCCTTGTTTTTTCCAAAATTTCATATACCTGAGGTCATAGAGTATGTAGCAGTTTCAGTCTGGCTTTTTTCATTTAGCATAATGCTTTTAAGAGTATTCCACGTTGTTGCATGTTTCAGGTTTTTTTTTAACATCTTTATTGGAGTATAATTGCTTTACAATGGTGTGTTAGTTTCTGCTTTATAACAAAGTGAATCAGTTATACATATACGTATGTCCCCAGATCTCTTCCCTGTTGCATCTTCCTCCCTCCCACCCTCCCTATCCCACCCCTCTAGGTGGTCACAAAGCACCGAGCTGATCTCCCTGTGCTATGCGGCTGCTTCCCACTAGCTATCTATTTTGCGTTTGGTAGTGTATATATGTCCATGCCAAAAATATGGAACGCTTCACGAATTTGCGTGTCATCCTTGCGCAGGGGCCATGCTAATCTTCTGTGTATCGTTCCAATTTTAGTATATGTGCTGCCGAAGCGAGCACTGTATCAGTATTTTTATTGTTGACTAGTATTCCATTGTACGTACCACAATCCATTCACTAGTTGAAGGACATTTGGGTTTTCAGTTTTTGGCGATTATGAATGAAGTTGCTTACAATTCCATTTAGGTTTTTGTGTAGAGATATGTCCATATTCCTCTTGGGGCAAGTACCTAGCCTAGGTGTGGATTGCTGGTCACGAAAATACTGAAATGCTTGCAAAGGATATACATTTTCTGTAAAATAATAAATAATATAATTTCCTGTAAATATTGGCATTTTAAAATAAAACTGACATGCAATAGGTATCATAGTGATTTCTTTAACTTTTTTATTGTAAAATAAAACACAGATACAGAAAATCACACAATATAATAAAATATCTAGAAATACATGTTTTGCTTAGTGAATTATTATAAGAGCAACACTGTTGTAACCACCACCCACATCAAGGAACAGAAGAGTGCCAGCCACTCCAGAAGCTCTTCCTTGTGTCCCCTCCTTCACCTCAAAGTAATTGCTATCCTGTTTTTTATTGTAATCACCTCTTGCTTACAAATACATAAGTATTTGCTGTTCACTTTCATACATTAAAAAAAAAACAAGTTTTTCTTTAACAGCCAGAAGATTTACAGCACCCTTTATCCTTTTTGAAATTGTATTTCTATCCCACTTGCCCTTTAGAATTTGATCCTAATGAATATGTCTTTTTTTTTTTGGCTGCTTTGGGTCTTTGTTGCTGCACGTGGGCTTTCTCTAGTTGTGGCGAGCGGGGGCTACTCTTCGTTGCGGTGCACAGGCTTCTCATTGCGGTGGCTTCTCTTGTTGTGGCTCGCGGGCCCTACGGTGCACAGACTTCAGTAGTTGTGGCATGTGGGCTCAGTAGTTGTGGCTTGTGGGCTCCAGAGTGCAGGCTCAGTAGTTGTGGCGCACGGGCTTAGTTGCTCTGTGGCATGTGGGATCTTCCCGGACCAGGGCTCGAACCCGTGTCCCCTGCATGGGCAGGCGGACTCTCAACCACTGCGCCACCAGGGAAGCCCCCTGAATATGTCTTTTTTTTTTTTCCCCTGGTACGCGGGCCTCTCACTGTTGTGGCCTCTCCCGTTGCGGAGCACAGGCTCCGGACGCGCAGGCTCAGCGGTCATGGCTCACGGGCCCAGCCGCTACGCGGCATGTGGGGATCTTCCTGGAGCGGGGCACGAACCCGTGTCCCCTGCATCGGCATGCGGACTCTCAACCCCTGCGCCACCAGGGAAGCCCCTGAATATGTCTTTTAACGGTCATCTTTTCATAATTCTTTGTACAAAAATACGTTTATAAATTTAAATGTAAACTTTTAAGAATTTTCTGTGATTCTGATGCTTTAAGTATTTAAAAATTCTTCTAGATTAAGTTATGACCACAATTATTAGTGTATAATTGATCAAATGTGATTGCTGTGAGTCTTAAAGGCAAAGTTTATTGGAAATACACCTCTTAATGATATGCGTGGCACCTTTTTTCAATTAGCTCATGTATATGTGGATGAATATTATTGCTAGAATTACGAAGTCTTTGGCATCAATCTATTCCTATTTTTTAATACATGTAAATGTTGAGATACCATATTGACAAAAATAAGAATGGAGAGAGTTTTGCTATGGTAGTTTCTATTTGGAAAGCAATAATTGGAACCACCTGACATGCAAAGGATTTGTTACCAAGACATTAGAGTTACTCAGTTATTAAGCACAGAAGCTAATAATGTATCACATTATTTCTTTATAGGTCATGCCAGAGTAGGAGCAGTGTATCATAGATTACGGGTAGGTGAGGGATATGCCATTATTTGTAACGTGGGAGAAGAATGATTAATCCCAGGTGGGTTGGTAGATCAGTTTTTGGACCAGAGTACATGAGGAAGATGGGGATTTAGAAACCAACGTCCCTAAAACTTAATTGTGCCTGTATATGTTTTGGAAGGTCTTTGTGTAACTCCAGGGGTCTGTGTATCTAGTTTGAAGAGTTAATTGTCAGGGTGGCCTACAGTTTGAGGATTGGCTTGGGTATGTGGGTGTGGTTCCCTGTTCTTCTGCAAGGGTGGGCAGAGTTAGGCAGCTTGAGCAGGAGGCCACAGGAGCAGACAAGCTTCTTGGTGTGTGGGTGGGCAATGGCAGTGGGCAGTAAGGCTCTCCATGGGCTGTTGTTGATGGGAACTGAGGGGAAGTTGAGTTGACTTGGACTGCTCTGTGTAGTGGACCCAGCTGAATGCTGCTTTTGAAGTTTTTTTGGCCATGCTGTGCATCATGCAGGATGTTAAGTTCCCTGACTAGGGATCGAACCCGTGCCTCCTGTAGTGGAAGTGCAGATTCTTAACCACTGGACCACCAGGGAAGTCCCTGAAGTTGTTTTATATTTACTGTTTTATCTTTAAAATTACATGTGGGCTGTGTGTTTGATAGGTATGATTTATAAAATGTAAAAACATTTTAAATTACCACTTGAAATGCTTAACTTTTTAAGTACTTTTTACCTTCCACATCTTTGAGTAAAACTGATCCACTGAGGATGATGTGCCATGTTTTTCCTGTGAGTTTTTTAAGTGCCCTTGATAGATAGCCACATACCTTCATTGACAGTGAAAAATCAGTTCCCTTTCACAGAAGCAAGTGCTGTTAACAATTTCTTACATAGACTTTCATAATCTTTAATATGCACAGCATATAAATCTGTGTATCCTTAAAAACAAACACATAAATGGGAGCATGATGTATATACTGTGTGTGTATAGTGTATTGTGCCTTAAAAAACACGGAAAGGGCTTCCCTGGTGGCGCAGTGGTTGAGAGTCCGCCTGCCGATGCAGGGGACACGGGTTCATGCCCCGGTCCGGGAAGATCCCACATGCCGCAGAGCGGCTGGGCCCGTGAGCCATGGCCGCTGAGCCTGTGCATCCGGAGCCTGTGCTCTGCAACGGGAGAGGCCCGCGTAAAGCAAAAAAAAAAAAACCACACAAAAAAAACCACAGAAAAATCTTTAAGATGTACACATCAGTATTTATAAATCTATCTTGTTCTCTTTTAGCAGCTTCATGGTTTTCCATTATATGGATGTACCATACTTTAGTCTCTTAGGGGTAGTTTGGCTGTTTATAGTCATTTGCTATTACAAATAAATGCTACTTGGAAAATCATTCTACTTATGTTTTTGAGAGTCATGTTGTCAGTATAGTGGCAGAAGATGTTTCTAGAAGTTGAAACATCTAGAATTGAAAGAGCATATACATTTAAATATTCAATTGATATTGCCAAATTTCCCACTTAACAGTGTGGCTTTGTTTTTCCTAGCATATCATTCTAACTTTGGACTTTGTCTAGCTGAAAGTAGAAAAAAAATGTTTATTTTGGGGGTTTAATTTTTTCTGCTTTAGAATATATATATCTTTATGTTTTAAAAATTTTTAAAATCTATCTGCACATGGTACAAAATGATAGTGGTTAAAAGCTTCCCAGCCCCTTTCTCCGGTTGTCCCAGCTCTTCTTGGAGTGATCGACCATTCATAATTTTGTTACCCTTTCTGACATATGCTGTGCACCTACAAGCAATACAGACAGTTGCATATATGTGTGTGTATTTAGATCTACAAAATGATAACGTGCTGTTTTGTACCTTGCTTTTTCACTTAATATATCTTGGGAATAAGTCTATGTCAGTATATGAAAGTTTTCTTTCTGGCCTCCCTCCCTTTTTTATTTAAAAATACTGCTGCATGGTGTGTCAATTTCCCTATGTTTTGTAATTTCTTAACCAGTTCCTTGTAGTTGTCAGACCTTTGGGTTGCTTCCAGTGTTTTTGTTTTCTTTAAAAAGTTGCTTTTATTTTTCAGACAATAAACACCGCTTAACTATGTGGCTGTCAACTGTCTACTAACTGAAATCTACCGTCCCTCATCTGCAGAATGGGATACAGCTTCACATTTCCTTATCTGAAACCTTTGGGGCCAGATTTGTCTTGAAATTAGGATTATTTTGGAATTTAGAAAGTGTATGTATTTTACATTAACACCCGTCAGGGGCTAGGCAGCAGTCTAATCAAGACAGCTGTTTCTTCAGGAAAAAATACTATCAGTAGCCTCACTTAGGTGAGGTCAGGTTTTGCTTCAAAATGCATTATGAGAAAACTTTGTTTTCAGAGCTTTTTAGATGTTAGAATTGTGGATAAAGGCTTGTGAACTTGTAATAGTACCTACATCAGATGGTTGCTAAGAGATCAAATGAATTAATAGATGGAAAGTATTTAGGACAGTACTGGGCACATACTGAGGCCTTAGTAAGTATATAGTTCAATTGTTCTACTTTTTCCAGCTTTATTGAAGTATAATTATTATATAACATTGTGTACTCTGATTTTTAATTGTGAATGAAATTGAGTGCCTTTTCATAAGTTATTAATTCATTCTATTTCTTTTTCTATTGATTGCTTTTATGTGTCTCTACCTGCTTTTTCTGCTGGGACATTCATTGGACTTATCGATGTGTAAGAATTCTTAGTATATATATATTTTTCATAGAAATCTTTTAAATTAATTAGTTTATTTCTGTCTGCGCTGGGTCATCATTGCTGCGCCTGGGCTTTCTCTAGTTGCGGCGAGAGGGGGCTACTCTTCATTGCGGTGCGTGGGCTTCTCATTGCGGTGACTTCTCGTTGCGGAGCACAGGCTCTAGGCACGCGGGCTTCAGTAGTTGTGGCATGCAGGCTCAGTAGTGTGGCTCGCGGGCTCTAGAGTGCAGGCTCAGTAGTTGTGGTGCACGGGATTAGCTGCCCTGCGGCATGTGGGATCTTCCCAGACCAGGGCTCGAACCCTTGTCCCCTGCACTGGCAGGCAGAGTCTTAATCACTGCGCCACCAGGGAAGCCCTGAATTCTTAGTATATTAAGGAAATCAGCCTTTTGCGTTTCCTTCATGACTAATGATCATTTTTCATGTACTTATTTGGTAACAGTATAGTTTCTTTGGTGACATCCGCTCACATTTTTTTGCTCAGTTTTAATCGGGTTGTTTATTTTCTCACTGAATTTTGAGAGTTCTTTATTCTGGGTACAAGTATTATATCAGACATATTTATTGCAGACATTTTCTCTGACTCTGTGGCTTGTCTTTGCATTCTCTTAACAGTGTTTTTTGTAGAGCAGAAGTTACTGGTTTTGATGTAGTCCCATTTTATCAAATACTTCTTTTATGACAAGGGAGTACACTCTCCTCCCTAGGCATCCCCTTCATTGGACAGCGCTAATTGATTTGTTAAAGAAAATATTTATTTATTTATATTTACATATTTATTTATTTAGCTGTGCCGGGTCTTAGTTGTGGCACACAAGATCTACATTACATCGTGTGGGATCTTTAGTTGCGGCATGCAGGATCTTTCAGTTGCGGCATGCAGGATCTTTTAGTTGCAGCCTGTGGGCTCTTAGTTGAGGCATGCGGGATCTAGTTCCCTGACTAAGGATTGAACCCGGTCCTCCTGCGTTGGAAGCGCAGAGTCTTAACCACTGGACCACCAGGGAAGTCCCTCTAATTGACCTTTAATGCTCATCAGTCCTTTTAGTTTCTATGAATTTGAATGATTTCTACACATTGAATAAGTTTGTTCTCTCTTTGCATGACAGCCACTCAAATTAGAGGCAGCTTGCCATGTAATGGTGGCACACACCCCCCCCACACACACAAATTAAACTTTTCTCGGTACCTCAACTGTATTTCATGGGTCATGGTCTCCAAAGCCACTTCTCTATCATCTGTACAGTCGCCTTAGAAGTCAGAGGTTTTTGTTTAAATTTAGTATTTAGCACATCAGGTGATACGCACTGCAATTTGCCCAACACATTAGATTTTAACCTCTTCATCTCATCTAGACCTCTTATATTAATGTGGGTTAAGATGGTTTATCTGCTTTAGTATTTCAATTTTCAGCAGCCACCACTAGAGGTAGTGTAATGTGTATTAGAATTTGGTATGGTTCTTTTTATGAGATCTCTTGGTCATTGGTTTAATTGGCAGCCTTTGTCGTCATTGGCCTCTCTGGGCTGCCTTTTCTTTATCTCTATAATGATGGGTTTGGTGAAAAGTGAAAGGAAATATCTTCACTTTCTTCTAAGAAGGGTGAAGGTAGTATATATGCTGTTTGTATATACAGACTAGCATACAGTTACACAGGTGTGTGTGTATATCCATCTTCAATAAATATCAATTCATAGTCAGTCTTATTTTTATTACCACCTACTCCCTTTCAACAGTGGATTATTTTGAAGCAAATTCCAGACACTGTATTTCATACATAAATATAATTCTTTTTTTTTTTTTTTTTTTTGCGGTACGCGGGCCTCTCACTGTTGTGGCCTCTCTCGTTGCGGAGCACAGGCTCTGGACGCGCAGGCTCAGCGGCCATGGCTCACCGGCCCAGCCGCTCTGCGGCATGTGGGATCTTCGCAGACCGGGGCACGAACCCGTGTCCCCTGCATCCGCAGGCGGACTCTCAACCACTGCACCACCAGGGAAGCCCATAAATATAATTCTTTAACAGCTCAGCACTCCAAAAAAAAGATAACTGTAGGATCACTGTTACAGTTTAAGGTACTTAATATGTACCTTTGTTAATTTTTACTTTTTTTTTGTTTTTTTGGTTAATTTTTACTTTTAAGACTTTTGAATAGACTATAGACAATATAAAATTCAAGAGGTATGGAAGACTTTCCCTTTATCCTTCTGTCATCCCTTTCCCTAAGGGCAACCATATCTGTAGACCTGCCTCATTCTTTTTAACAGCTATATAGTATTCAGACATGTGGTTGTATGATAATTTAGTTAGTTCTTTATTGATAGGTATTTGTATTGTTTATGAAAGCAGAAATCAGGAAACAATGTTCCTTGTTGCTTATGTTATTCATACTCATGGAGAGTTATTTGTAGAGTAAATAAAACAGCTTGCTTCAGGGTCAGTCTATTTCTTTCATATGTACATTTTTAATTTTAAAAAGTATTACCAAATTGCTCTCTGTAGTGATTGTACTAAGATATACTCCTACAGAAATGTAGTTTTATTTATTTTTATTGCTCTGCAGTATTTCTTTGTATTAATAGACCACTATTGATTGTACTGTTAATGGATATTTATATTTCTTTGTTTTGGAATGACGTCATAAGTGTACTTCCCTTATGTTGAACCACGTGGAATGGCGAATACTTGATTATTTTAAAAGTGGAAGTTTCATATGGTTAAGTTTAGTAAGTCGTTTAGTGCACATATGCATACATTTCTTTTAGGTAAGTACTTTGAAGTGGAATTTCTGGGTCATAGGATAACTGTTATGTTTAGCTTTTGTAGATAATTCGAGAGTGGTTGTTCCCATTTCCATTCTGAGCAGTTGAAGTTGCTTTACCTCCTCCGCAATACTTGGCACTGTGAATTTTAACTCTTTCGTTGGTTGTTTAGTAGCATCTCATTATGGTTTCAGTGGCATCTTTCTAATAACCAATGAATGTCAGTGTCTTTTAATATATTTATATTTTATATGTTTATTGAATATCCTTTTTTATCAAGTGACTGGTCAAGTCCAAGTCTCTTGATCATTTTTCTATTTTAACTTTTTATTGGGTGTCTTATTGAGTTGGGGCATTCTTTACATAGTTGTAATCAACCCCCCACCCTGCCCCGGCCACCCACACCCACACACAGACACACACACACCCACAAACACACACACACACACACACTCTCACTCACTCTCTTTCTCTCTCTCTCTGGTATGGTAGTTCTCTTAAATAGCGTTTTTTGGTGTGTGTGTGTGTGTGTGTGTTTTAATCTTTTCTTGGCTGCACTGAAGCATGTGAGATCTTAGTTCCCTGACCAGGGATCGAACCTGTGTCCCCTGCAGTGGAAGTGTGGAGTCTTAACCACTGGACTGCCAGGGAATTCCCTAAATAGTGGTTTTCTAATGGACATTTAATTTTCTTTTTAACATCTTTATTTGAGTATAATTGCTTTACAATGGTGTGTTAGTTTCTGCTTTATAACAAAGTGAATCAGTTATACATATACATATGTTCCCCTATCTCTTCCCTCTTGTGTCTCCCTCCCTCCCACCCTCCCTATCCCACCCCTCTAGGTGGTCACAAAGCACCGAGCTGATCTCCCTGTGCTATACAGCTGCTTCCCACTAGCTATCTACCTTAATGTTTGGTAGTGTATATATGGACATTTAATTTTGATGAAATTTCTTTTGCTTTATGGTTAAAGATACAAGATGTTCCAGTATACATTATTGAATAATCCTTCCCATAGAGATTTGAAATTCTGCAATTAACATATACTGATTTCCCACAGATATTTTGCTCCTTCTCTTGTCATTTACCAATTAAAAAATGTATTTTGGAATGTTTGAAAACCGGCTAAAGAGAGAAGAGAGTTTAGCCACCTAAGAACTGGAAATAAAGAAGAGTAGAAATGTTGCAGAGGCCCTAAAAGTGTCTCAATAAAAGCCATTTTAAAAGAAAAAAAAACCAACTCATTTTTATTTCCCCTCCCCACCCTTGATGTTTTGAGATATAAAGTGAGTTTATCTGACAAGGAAGCTGGGATGTTTGAGGAAGGAGGGCAGTTGAAAGTAATTGCTATTTTGCATTTTAGGACAAGATAACCTTGCTTTCTCTTCTGAAGGTATAGTTAAGAATATTTCTTGAAGACCTAAATGATGAAGGACTGTAGAAAGTATTTATTTTACATATCAGAATACTGTTGTGGAAAACTTAGATAGCTTTTCTTGTGCAGAACTCTTTGTTGATTAAATTAGTTTTTATCTGTGCAGTGTATTTCTGAAGTTTAAAAATTATATAATATACTTTAATAATTAATCTGTAGGATTGTTTATGCTATATAATTGAATACATGAATAAATTGTATTTACTAGTGACATAACTTTTAGTGATAATACTTCTTTCTCTAAGGCTCTTTATTATTCTTTGCACTTAAATTTATAAGGTATACTCACAACAGTTAGATTTACATATGAAAGGCAGCCCATGAGAATAGTAACTGTTAAAACACAACACATATTCTCTGACTTTAGGGGAAATGGGAGTGGTAAGTAAAACTTGAAGTAGTAATTTTTAAAAACATGGATAATAAAGTTTACGGTAACATAACCTTTTTTTTAAGTCAGAAGGATGTTTATTACATAAAACAATTAGAAACAGCTTAAATAAATTTTGTGACATTAAGACAGTAGAATGCTATGTAACTATAAAAGTGGTGTGGTATAACATTTAGTGACATCTCATAGACGTCTGTATAGCTAGGCATGCAAAACATTCCCATAGGCATTTTTTAGCAAATAATTCCTTTAATAATGCTGTAAAGTAGTATGGGTCAGTGGATTCCCTTTTGAGCACAGGAGGAAATTGAAGCCCTCAGGAAAACGCCCAAAGTTAAGGGTCTTGCCTGAGCTCTGTAGGGCTAGTTGGTTAGGGCAACACAAGTCTCCAAATTCAACTACTAGTGCTCTTTCCACTTGTTATAAGAGCAGTGGTATCATTTCTTCAGGTTTGGTTTTAAACTTGGCTTTGCTTCTGCCCCTTTAAGAAAGTATCAGATGCCAGAGTCAGCTTTTAATTCTTCGCTTTTCAGTATTGTATACTTATTGATTTGGTACTTCTGAGATTATGAAAACTATAGTTCCTTGCCTTTGGTTGGAAAATATCCAAGAATAAAACAGGTATACCTATAAATTAGTTGCCTTGTAGAGGTAGGTAAATATAAATTACATTTACACCCATTGGGTAGCATTAAAAATTGTACAGTGAATTCATGTAAAGCATCCCTTTGCTTTTATTTGATGGTTTGTTAATTGAGATTTGTAAATGACTTTTCTTAAATGTAGGTTTTTTTTGTTTTGTTTTGTTTTTTGGTAATTTTATTATTTGGCATAAACTTTTTTTTTTTTTTTTTTGCGGTACGCGGGCCTCTCACTGTTCTGGCCTCTCCCGTTGCGGAGCACAGGCTCCGGACACGCAGGCCCAGCGGCCATGGCTCACGGGCCCAGCCATTCCGTGGCATGTGGGATCCTCCCAGACCGGGGCACTAACCCGTGTCCCCTGCATCGGCAGGCGGACTCTCAACCACTGCGCCACCAGGGAAGCCCCTGGCATAAACATTTAACCCGACTTTTCCTACTAACAAGTGCTTGGAGAATTAATTGTAGTACCAGTTTGAATCACATTTCCATCTCATTTAGAAAAATTTAAAAAATATTTCTGATGATAAAATTAAAGACAACAGAAATGAATTTCCCAAGTACAAAATGAGTAGGCAGTTTAAGATTTACCACTGGCTGATATGGATAAATAACCACTGTAGCCATGTAACTTAGGCATCAGAGCCACTGTTTAAAAAAAAAAAAAAAAAGAGCCTTGAAGTTGTATGGCTTTTAGCATTAGAAAAAAGAATGGAAAGCAGAAATAAAGAAACCTGACCCTGGAACAGGTTTCTAGACAGAGCTGGCATGCCATATGGGCAACCCTACCCCAGAGGAATAGACACTGCCAGAATGTTTTCATTAACTGTGTTACATTGTTAAGGTTCTATTAAATAATTTTTAAACATCTTTATTGGAGTATAATTGCTTTACAGTGATTAAACATTTTTATTTGAAAAATCCATAGTATGTCTTAGAAGGTTTGGCTGAGTTATTTATATGTCATTCTGAATTGATCCTGTTTTTTAACACTGCTGAAATCTCTTGAGTTTAGGGTAACAATTTTAAGGGACTTGGATGCCTAGGGAGAGGTCACTGGAAGACATGAGAGCTGTATACTGGAAGGGGAATTATCAGATATATAAACATTTATTTTTTTCACAATTTAAAATTTTTGCAATTTTTTCATAATTGTACTATTAATTAACCAAATGTCCCTTTTATTTGTTAACTTTTATATTGCTGTCACTCATATTTTTATCCTTTGACTTATTTTTCATTTTTATAGATAAAGTGGAGAACTTTAGTGAAGAACATGAAAAAAATAGTCACCATATTTACAAAAATGCTGAAGACAGTACTAAGAAACCCAATGCAGAAACAACAGTGGCTTCTGGATACAAAGCTGATGAAATCAAAGAAACAAATGATACTTGGAACTCCCAGCTTGGAAGAAGGTCAGAATCTCCATCAGAAACATCTTCAATCAAGGGATCTGTAAGAACTGGTTTGTATGAATGGGATAATGACTTTGAAGATAGCAGATCAGAAGATTGTATTTTAAGTTTGGATAGTGATCCTCTTTTGGAGATGAAGGATGAGGATTTTAAAAATCGGTTGGAAAATCTAAATGAAGCCATTGAGGAAGACATCATGCAAAGGGTTCTTAGGCCAAGCAACTGTAGGACGTATTGTAGGGCCAATAAAGCAAAATCCTCACAAGGAGCATCAAATTTTGATAAGCTAATGGACGGCACCAGTCAGGGCTTAGCCAAAGCAAACAGTGAATCAAGTAAAGATGGCCTGAATCAGGCAAAAAAAGGCAGTGTAAGTTGTGGGACCAGTTTTAGAGGGACGGTTGGACGGACTAGAGATTATACTGTTTTACATCCATCTTGCTTGTCAGTTTGTAATGTTACCATACAGGATACTATGGAACGCAGCATGGATGAGTTCACTGCATCAACTCCTGCAGATTTGGGAGAAGCTGGCCGGCTAAGAAAAAAAGCAGATATTGCAACGTCTAAGACCACTACTAGATTTCGACCTAGTAATACTAAGTCTAAAAAAGATGTTAAACTTGAATTTTTTGGTTTTGAAGATCATGATGAGACAGGAGGTGATGAAGGAGGTTCTGGGAGTTCTAATTACAAAATTAAGTATTTTGGCTTTGATGATCTCAGTGAAAGTGAAGATGATGAAGATGATGACTGTCAAGTGGAAAGAAAGACAAACAAAAAAAGATCTAAAACGGCTCCATCACCCTCCTTGCAGCCTCCTCCAGAAAGCAGTGATAATTCCCAGGACAGTCAGTCTAGTACTAATAATGCAGGTAAGACTTAAAAAAAAAACTACAAGTAAACGTGTTTTTCAGGCTTAAGTAACAGCTACTTAGTTTCCTCCTGGATACTTAGTTTTAGCTTGTTACTACATTTAATTTTAATAGGAGTACCTATTTAGTGCCAAAGATTACCTTATCCAAAGATAACAGCATTTAAATGTTAATAAAGTCCCACCTTGTAAGGAACCAGTTTGTAAATTGGGGAGTCTTTTCATATTTGTATTTTAATTCTACCATTAGCACTTGAGAATTTTAGTGTGTGTCCGTGTGTGTGTCCGTGTGTGTGTGTGTGTGTGTGTGTGTGTGTGTGTGTGTGTGTGTGTAGGGATAATGAACATCTTGATATTTCAGCTTTGAAAAACTAAATGCAATGGAAACATAAGGATAGATTTTGGTCATTTAGAACTATATTGATACTAGGTGGTTGTAATGAGGGAAGTATTAGGAAATTAAAATAAAAAAGCCTAATCAATAAATGTTAAAAAACATTCTAAAGAAATCTTAAATTTATGAAGTTAAGATTAAATCTTAAGAATCATCCTCGTAAGTTGACTTAATAAAATTAAAAAGTGCTAGTTAAGTATTTATACACTCTTACCAGTGAAAAATTAATTTGTCCCTTAAGATAGTAGGACCAGTAATGACTTGAAGTCCTTGAGTTGATAGTCTCCACTGAGAGACAAACAAAAGAAATAGGTTAGCTTTGCTATGAGTAAGTCACTACTTGACAAGGGCTTTGTGAAGTGGATTGACTGTTGAGCGACGAAGAGTATGTGAAAGCCTCTGGGATACAGGGGTTATATTTATTTGTATTTAACCAAATACAGTTTTCCTATATCAGTTTACTTGTTAAATAGAGCTTTTGTCCTTTTAGGGTCATAGAACAAGAGTCATTATGGTGAATTAGAACTATCATAGTAGGGACTTCCCCTGGTGGTCCAGTGTTTAAGACACCACGCTCCTAGGACTTTCCTGGTGGCGCAGTTGGTTAAATCCACCTGCTGATGCAGGGGACACGGGTTCGAGCCCTGGTCCAGGAAGATCCCACATGCTGCAGAGCAACTAAGCCTGTGCGCCACAACTACTGAGCCTGTGCTCTAGAGCCTGTGAGCCATAACCACTGAAGCCCGCACATGTAGAGCCTATGCTCCGCAAGAATAGAAACTACCGCAATGAGAAGCCCACGCACAGCAGTTAAGAGTAGCCCCTGCTCGCTGCAACTAGAGAAAGCCCGTGCACAGCAACAAAGACCCAGTGCAGCCAAAAATAAATAAATAAATTAATTAATTAAAAAAAAAAAAGACTCCATGCTCCCAATGCAGGGGACCTGGCTTCTGATCCCTGGTCAGGGAACTAGATCCCTCATGCCACAACTAAGAGCCCACAGGCTGCAACTAAAGATCCCATAGTATTCTTACATACAGATTTTCTTATAGAGTGTATCATACTTGAGGCTACCTACCATTTTGCTTCATTTGGCCTAAAAATAGGTTTGCTAGATTAGAATCGCTAAAGCTAGAATTACACAGGAGTAGCCCCTAGGAGCCCGCCTTACTCCCCACTGCAAAAAAATAAGAGTATTTTCAGAATTCAATGTTGTGTTGAATTGCTTCTGAAGAACTGAAGTTTGCTGCAGCCTTGCTAGTCACTTGAGATATGACTGGGTAGACAGCTTTACATTTGCTTTCTCAGGAAGATGGTTAGTAATTATGTACTGAAACCTGAGCTCCAGTTCTGCTACAGCCTTCTTAGCTCTTATCCTAACCTTGATAGCAAGTTATCGTAAATCATTAGGCTCCCTTTGAAAAACATCATGTTGATAACAAATAATGTTTAAAAATGAGAGACTGTTTGATTGATATATCCAAAGTTGGAATCTGAGTCTTCATACACTGTATGAAACAGCAAACATTTTTAAGGGTTGGGACAGAGAAAAGTCTTCCTATTTTTTTTTTGAGGGGGGAATTGATAGTTCATTTTTATTTATTTATTTACATTTTTGGCTGTGTTGGGTCTTCATTTCTGTGCGAGGGCTTTCTCTAGTTGCGGCGAGCGGGGGCTACTCTTCATTGCGGTGCGCGGGCCACTCACTGTCGTGGCCTCTCTTGTTGCGGAGCACAGGCTCCAGACACGCAGGCTCAGTAGTTGTGGCTCATGGGCCCAGTTGCTCTGTGGCATGTGGGATCTTCCCAGAACAGGGCTCGAACCCAGGTCCTCTGCATTGGCAGGCAGATTCTCAACCACTGCGCCACCAGGGAAGCCCAAGTCTTCCTATTTTTAAAAAAATACTTATTTATTTAGGCTGTGCCGGGTCTTAGTTGCCGTACACAGGATCCTCGTTGCCGCGTGCAGGCTCTTTAGTTGCGGCATGCGGGATCTTTAGCTGCGGCGTGCAGAATCTTTAGCTGTGGCATGCGAACTCTTAGTTGTGGCATGCACATGGGAACTAGTTCCCTGACCAGGGATCGAACCTGGGCCCCTTGCACTGGGAGCGTGGAGTCTTAGCCACTGGACCACCAGGGAAGTCCCCTTACTATTTTTTTCTTTTTTGTTTTTGTTTAGGCTAGAAAAAAATATAGCCATTTGGAAATTAGTGTAATCCTTTGGTTAGTTTTGTGGTAGTACCACAGACCACTGAACTACATTGTACTAGGTCATTCTGTATCTTGCCAAGGATAGCTATATCCTTTTTTGGGGTTTTTTAAAAATGTGGCCTCTTCAGATGTAAGCAGGCATTCTTTGAAGGCCAACATGATTAAGTGTACTTAAATTCTAGAAAAATGTTACAGGTGCATATCACCTGATGATGTGTGTGTGTGTGTGTGTGTGTGTGTGTGTGTGTGTGTTTAAACTAGACCATGCCAGTGTTAATGTTGATAGATAACTAGCAATTATATGAACTTCGAAGAACAAATTATTCTGGAAGAGAATTGATTTTGCCAGTGAAACTGGAGCACATACACAGCAACTAGGTTTCTGATTTTCTTTTAGAGTAGGGGACAAGCAGGGAGTGAGCACGGGAGAATGAGACTTAATATCATTGGAGTATTTTGTCAACTCTGTGGTGCTTTTATTCCTTTTTTTTTCTCCCCACAATATGCTTCTTTCTCCTCAAAATGTTCATAGGTTGTCTGGTAGATAATTTGAAATAATAGAAAGCTAGCTAGTTTTGATTACCATTTCAGAAAACTTGGATTTTACAGAGGATTTGCCTGGTGTGCCTGAAAATGTGAAGAAGCCCCCAAATAAACAAGGAGATAAATCAAAGGAAAATACCAGAAAGATTTTTAGTGGCCCCAAACGGGTAAGTAAAGCACTATCGGTGATTTGTATTATTGTTGGAGGGCTCAGCTCTTTTTTTATTTAAAAATTACTAACAAACATCATGGCAATTAAATTTTGTCTTTCAGAGGATATATGTAAATTATTTTTTCAAAGCATTGTAACCGTTTTTTGAAGTGTGGTAAAACATATATAACATAGTCTTTATTATATGCAAGTGTACAATTCAGTGACATTAAATACATTCATAGTGTTGTATAACCGTCACTGTTACCTATAACCAAAACTTTTTCATCGTCTCTAACAAAAACACTGTACACATTAAACAATAACTCCACCTTGACCTTCCCAGCCTCTGGTAAACACAGTTTTACTTTCTGTCTCTATAAATTTGCCTATTCTAGGTGCCTAATATAAGTGGAGTCACGCAATGTTTGTCTATCTGTACTTGGCTTATTTCACTAAGCATTATGTTGTCAGGGTCCATCCCTGTTGTAACATATATCAGAATGTTTCTTTTTTATGGCTGAATACCAAATTTTGTTTATCCATTCATCTGTAGATGGACAGTTGGGTGGTTCTCACTTTTTGGCTATTTGAGTCCCTGCTTTCAATTGATTTGGATACTTAAGAGTGGAATTTTGGGGACATATGGTAGGTCTTCGTTTAACTGCCAAAGTGTTTTCCACCTTGACTGCACCATTTTTATATTCATATTAGCAATGCACAAGGTTTCCAATGTTTCCACATCCTCACCAACATTTATTTTCTGAGTTTTTTTTTTTGATAATAGCTATCCTAATGTGTGGGAAATGGTATCTCATTGTGGTTTGATTTACATTTTCCTAATTATTGATGTTGAGCATCTTTTCATGTACTTGCTGGACATTTGTATATCTTTTTTGGAGAAATGTCTATTCAGTGCCCTTTTTTTTTTTTTTTTTTTTTTACATTTTATTTATTTTTGGCTGTGTTGGGTGTTCGTTTCTATGCGAGGGCTTTCTCTAGTTGCGGCAAGCGGGGGCCACTCTTTATCGCCAGTGCCCATTTTTGAATCAAGTTGTTTGGTTTTTTATTGTTGAGTTATAGGAGTTCTTTATATATGAATGTCTTATTAGATACATAATTTGCACATAGATGTTCCTATACTGTGAATTGTCTCTTTACTTTCTTGGTAGTGTGCTTTAATATCAGTGAAGTCCAGCTTATCTATTTTTTTCTTTTGTTACCTGTGCTTTTGGTGTCATATCTAAGAAATCATTGTCAAATTGGATGTCATGTACCTTTTCCCTATGTTTTCTTCTAGGTTTTATAGTTTTAGGTTTTAGGTTTTTATAGTTTAGGTCATTGATCCATTTTGAGTTAATTTCTGTATATAGTGTAAGTTAAGGGTCCAACTTCATTCTTATGCATTATATAAGTCATTTTAATATGGTCCAGCATAGGTATTGAGAATAATTTGCTTGACTTTACCTTTTTTAAAAAAAAATTCCTTTACTTAAATAGCTTGTATAGTGTTAAACAGTTTTATTATTGAAAATTGCAGTTAGAAGTTGTTGACATTTTTTGTAGATTGAACTACTTTTAAGCAACCAAAGAATGAGTGTGTCCATATTATCTGGCCTCGTTTTATTTTTATTCTTTTACCTCTGTAAACAGCCAGTTAGGAATCTTTTCAGAGTGATTGTGTTATACTTTTGCAGCCCCAGGTGCTCACCCCCCACCAGAAAAAAAAAATGCTTAATGCTTATTTCAACAGAGCTAACTTGCTCTGGAGCCAGGGGCCAGGGTAGTGTGGTATAATGGCTATAGCCCTTAATGCTTAGGTGAGGTTTTGGTTTATAAAATTGTGTATGGCATGTGTTGATTTCTAGTGTAAAAGTTATACATTTTTTGGTCTCAGGATTACTTCACATTCTTAAAATTTTATTAAGAATCCCAGAAAGCTTTTGATTATATATGTTATATTTATCAAATTGGAAGTGAAAACATATTTCAAAGATACTTATTAATAATTCACTTAACAGTAACCCATTACATGTTAATATAACATTTTAGCGAGAATTATTTTCTTAAAAATGTGGTGAGAAGAGTAGCATTGTACATTTTTTGCAAATCTCTTTATAAAGTTTGGCTTAGTAAAAGACAGGTAGATTCTTTGGGATTAGCAGATGCAAACTAGTATGTTTAGAATGGATAAACAACAGTATCCTACCGTATAGCACAGGGAACTCTATTCAGTATCCTGTGATAAACCATAATGGAAAAGAATATGACAAAGAATATATATAACAGTCACTTTGCTGTACAGCAGAAATTAACCTAACATTGTAAATCAACTATATTTCAATAAATTTTTTTTAAAAGAGCTAGATTCTTATATCCTCTATATTCAGTATTTTTCATTGTTGTTTTAGTTGAAAAATATGAAGAAAATCCAGCCTCACATAGATAAGTAGTTGTATTTTAAGTAGCTTTTTCAGATAATTATAGACATTCTTCGTTGACATTACACCAAAATTGAAAAAAAATGGGAGTTTCTTTTATAAATAAATAAATAAATAATTTTATTTATTTATTTATTTATGCATGCCTTTGTTGGGTCTTCGTTGCTGCGCACAGGCTTTCTCTAGTTGAGGTGAGTGGGGGCTACTCTTCCTTACGGTGCGTGGGCTCCTTACTGCGATGGCTTCTCTTGTTGCAGAGCATGGTCTCTAGGCGTGCATGCTTCAGTAGTTGTGGCTTGTGGGCTCTAGAGTGCAGGCTCAGTAGTTGTGACGCATGGGCTTAGTTGCTCCGCGGCATGTCACATCTTCCCGGACCAGGGCTCGAACCCATATCCCCTGCATTGGCAGGCGGATTCTTAACCACTGCACCACCAGGGAAGCCCCAGGAGTTTTTCTTTTCTTTTCTAATATTTATTTATTTATTTATCTATCTATCTATCTATCCATCCATTTATTTATTTATTTGGCTGTGCTGGGTCTTAGTTGTTGGCATGTGGGATTTAGTTCCCCAACCAGGGATCGAACCCAGGCACCCCCTGCATTGGGAGCGCAGAGTCTCACCCACTGGACCACGAGGAAAGTACCTACCCCAGGAGCTTCTTAAAGATTAGTTGTAACTTGGAGTGTAAAACCGTGCCAGTGAACCTTTCATAATGTTGCATTAAAATCTGTTGGTCTGTCTTGCCTTTGAATGGATCTTTTACACATGCATGCTTTGTAACATTATACATTGGTCATTTGGAAAATACTGGTTAGACTGATTTATCTAAATCTTTCAGTGGTGACACACTTCATTATACAGTATCAAAAATATCATTAATATCACTGTCAAACTCATTAGAAAAGTCTTTTAAGTATTGGGAAGCTATCAAGTTCACAGTTCTCCAGAATTTTAGTTTTTGCTTAAAAGTTGAAATTTTTTCATTGGCAGAAAATACTTCAGGGAAAATGACTGGCAATGACAGGCCTACTTTGTTCATTTTTGAGAAAATGTCTGCATAATACCCAAGTCTGTATAAGCATAGTTTGTCAGTTTTTTAAGTAAAGAATGGTGTTCAGGAAAAAAGTGGCTGGTTCAGCTTGAAACTTGAGCCAGTAGTGGTTTTTTTTGATACAACCACACTTTGTATGCAACAGAAGTGTTTTAGGCACACTGGTTTTGTCACATAGACCATTAGTGCACTTAGGGTTACGATTTAATCACTAATTTTCACTCCTTTATCAAGGGCTTTTTTCTTATGTGAAACTGGCATTTTATTTTTTAACTATGAAGTGTGTAGCAGTGAAGAATATGACTGCTTATGTACAGTTCAGAGCCCCTGCCTTGATTCATGCTAAGACACCAACAGCTTTACCCAGCATTGCTTTTGCACCATCCCTGCAAATATCAACGAAGTGAAAAAGGCAAACAACATATTATTATTGTGAAAATGGTTTTGTCTTTGTAGACACCCTGGAAGAGTTTCCTGAGTCCTTTAAAGCATTCTACTTTATTTCTCCCACCTCAACTTTTTATTATAAAAAGTTAAAATATACAGAAAGTGTAAAAAAATGTGATGAATAACTATATTCCTCTATCTAGATTGATCCCCACCCCCCCACCAAATCGTCATAATTACACACAGTCCCCTTCCCCTTCCCCTTTTTCTCTTCTCTTCATGTGTGTGTGTGTGTGTGTGTGTGTGTGTGTGTGTGTATTATATAACATTTTTCCTGTCGTATTTGAAAGTTGTTGAGATAGCATGCATTTCTTAAGAAAAAAGACAGTCTCATACCTAACTGTGGTTATATGATTGTAATACTTAAGAAAATTAGTAATTCTTTGATATAATCCTATGTCCAGGCCATATTCAGTTTTCCTCAGCTGTCTCCAAAATGTCTTTTAGTGCTGTTTTTCTCCCCAAACTATAATCATTTACTTGTTATGTCTCTTTAATCTTGAGTAGTCCCCTCATCTTTTTAAAATTCCCCATGGCACTAGTTTTTTGGTTTTTTTTTTTTTTTGCTTTTAAGAGCCCAGGATATCTGTCTTGTAGAATGTTTCACATTCAGAATTTATCTGATTGTTTCCTGATGATGTAAGTTGTTACTCCACTATATTAAAGTAGTATGGTGTCATAGAACACTGGAAGTAAGTCTCTACGTTTGATTAGGCTGAGGTTTAAACATATTTTGGCAAGAATGCCTCAAAGTCATATTGTGTATGTTGCATCACATCGGAAGGTATGTAATATCTAGTTGTTCCACTCAAAATTGTTTGACCACCTATTGAAGGTTGTGACCACTGGATCTCCCCAAAATAAAAGTATGTTTTTCCTTTTATAATTTAATTAGTAAGCTTCTGGATGTGACTCTGGCAGCACGTGAATATTCTGTTCCCCATTATTGTTTTACCTCATAATTTTAGCATCCATTGTTGATCTTTGCCTGCATCAGTTATTACACTGACAGTTACAGAACGGTGAGTTTTCTAATTGCGATTTCTTCTACATTTAATAACTGGAATTTTGTAAAAAGGAGTTTTCTTTCTCCCCATCCCAACCCCGAACTTCTATCACTATAGACTCAATAATTTTTACTTATTAAATGTATTTATAATAGATTTGGCCAGAGTAAACCATTTCAAGCCATTTCTTGTGTCCTTTTGATATAGACCCATCATCTTTGAGCTTTTCTTTTGCTTTCTGCACGAAAGATGACCCGGACTTATCTTGTGCTTTCAATCATGGACCCATCCAAGGATCCTTGGTTCTTTTTGTGGGGATTAGTACTTAGAAACCCAGAACTAAGTGCTGGGTGTGTTCATTGCTTCTAGGCTCTTTCACTGGACAGAGCTATGAAATACATTGAAAAATAAACTGAGTTCATACTGATAGTTTCATTTCAAATCTAACATTTCAAAATTTGGTACTTAGCTTTCTTTATTGTACAGCACACATTACTTTTTAAATTATAACACCAATATTATTATGAACAGTAAATACACTAAGTGAAGTTAAAATTTCTTTCCAGTTCTTTTTGTCTTTAGATTATTTCACTAATGATGAAGTCATAGTAATGTGTTCAAAAGTTTTGAAATAATTTTTATCTTGTGTATGTTAATTCAGTATTCAAGTTCATATGTACTTATTTATGTTCATTTTTTTAAACTTAGTTTTAAACTTAATATTGGATATATTTCTTTCCTACTAACACAACTTAGGAGGCAGCAGTGTACATGTACTTGACCCGATTACGAAGGAATCTCTCTGGCCTAAAGTAAATCAGGTCATGCAACCAAGTAGGCAGAAGACCTATTTACTGTTGATGGATAGTGTCAGAGGAAAATTAAGAAAATCATTATTAATTTATGAAACCAAAAGAGCTATGAGATTGAACTCATTTAAAAGATGTAATATAAGTAAAGCCTGCCTTAAAACAATAGTCCTGATTTAATCCCCAAAGAGGCTTCAGTAAATGTTTTAATTTCCTTTTAAACCTCCTATTGAAAGATTTGCCCAAAACCCTCTTTAAGTGGAATTGTGTCCGAATTTTTTCACTTAGATACTACTACTATTTAGGTGGATCAGTAAGATTCAAAAATGAGACTTTGATCCAGAATGTTATAGTACTTTAGTAAAAAGTAATAAAAAATGCTTTAGATCCCATGGAAGTTATGTATCCTTATGAAAATATCTAGGTAAAGAATTTAGAAGCCTCCTTCAGGAAGAGAGCAGCAAGAAGTTAAGCAGTATAAAATCCCTAGCTCTTAAAATAAATAGGTCATCCATTTGTCTTCAGGACAGCTAAAAGACTACTTAAGAGTTGTTTAAAAGGAGAGAACCATTGAGAAACAGAAATACTGGAAATTTAACCTTACTGAGTTTTGATGAGTATAAAGGAATACAGGAAATAAATGGGATCAAAGTTTTAAGCATTTATAGATTAACAGAGTGGAAAGAATAGATTTGTTTCATATGTGAGAAATCAGGATTCATGGTTTCGATGTAAAAAAGGATAAGCTCAGTTCTCCAAGGAGTTTTATGTAGGTTATCCCCCAAATCTCCAGAGAAAAAGGAAAGGCAGGGGTCACTAGGTAGGTGGGCATAGGAAATGTACTCAGCAGTTGTTCCATTTCTCCATTATAATAGAAATACCCTCCTGTAGCTGATAGGTCAGTGGGAGTATCTGGGTCTTCTGCATTCTGATTAAAGGCACTAATGACCTCATTTCTGAGTGGTAGAGAGGTGGCCCACGTCTTGTAGTGGCAAATTTTCCTCCTTACCTATCAGGCTTTCTTAGCTCATGTTTTGGATTGAATAAAGCTGTTGTGGAGGGTAGCCCTGTACATTGGAGGATATTTAACAACATCGCTGGCCTCTACCCACCAGATGCTAGTCCTGTTTTCCCCTGCTCTGTGCGCCTCCATTTCAACCAAAAATGTCTTGGACATTACTAAATGTCCTATGGGGGTCAAATGGGCTCCCCTCTCATTGGGGGTATGTGTGTGTATGTATGATTTGAGAGTAAGTTGTAGACTTAATGCAGATTACTCCCAAATACCTTAGTCTTTACTTTCTGAAAACAAGAGTACTCTACTCTATAGCTATAGTATACCCATCAAAACCAGGAAGCTAATAATAACATTGATATAATAATTCAGTCTAATCCACAGATCCCATTCAGTTTTACCAATTGTCTCATTAATGGCCTTTATAGCAGAACAAATCACACATTACTCCCCCCTCCCCCACGTCTCCCAGAGAAAGAACCCATGATCCAATTCAGAATCACATGTTGTATTTAGTTGTCACAAGTCTCCACCCTCCTTCTGTCTGGAACATCTGTGTCTTTCCTAGTTTTTCCATGGCTTTGACATCTTTGAAGAGTTAAAATCAGTTATTTGTTGAATGTCCCTCAGTTTGTGCTTGTCTGATGTTTTCTCCCGATTAGATTTAGGTTTTGTGTATTTGGTGGAAATACCTCAGAAGAGGTGCTCTGTTCTTACTGCATCATACCAGGTGGTGCACAATGTCACTTTGTACCATTGCTATTGATATTAACTATCCCTTGAGGCCTGTCAGGTTCCTCAACTCCTCATCAAACTTTTACCCACTAGTTTTAGCATTGATTTTTGCCTGAATCAATCTTTACTATGATGGTTGTTGAATTTTTTTTTTCTAATTACATCCTGCCTTCTCTAGTTGTTAGTAGTTGGCCTTCTACTGGTAAGGTAGATTTTTTTCCTCTCCTTCATGTATATAAAAGAATATATGTATTTATATATTCATTATGTAGTATATACATTATATATTCATTTATTTATAAATTTCTTTATATCAGTATGAACATGGATTTCTGTTTTATTCAGTCATTTGTTACTGTTATTTATTTAAATGATAGTACTGTTATTATTTCGATACTCAGAATTTCTTAGACTTGGCCTGTTCGTGGTTTTTCAAACTGGCTTTTAACATGGCCCACCACTTTGCATTTCCTTACTAATGACACACAAAGATGTTCAAGGCTCATGATGCACATTCCCAGTTGTGGAATCAACCATTCCTCCAAGGACCCCTGTTTTCTTTTAGTGGAGAATGATCTTTAAAATTTGGTTGCAAAGTATGGTCATTTCTTCTGGGGTGTCATTGCTTCTAGGCCTTCTTTGAGTTAACAGAGCAAGGAAACACGTGAATATATGCATTTTCTTCCTCTCTCCTTCGCCACCCCCCGCCACCACACAGACACATACTTATTTCATATCTATGTATATTTAGAACCATGAGTTCACACTGATACCTCCAATTCTAGTTCAACACCACATGTTTTATTCTAGCCTTCCCACTTTGCACATTTTACTTCTCTTTGCCGACAGCGAGGAATCTGCTTCCCAGTATCCTCAATACATTTACGTATTTGCTCAGTCCTCTTGTATATAGCCAATTTCCTGACCACACAGGCCATCTCCTCAGCTTTAGTGCCACCAGCCAAGAGGTCCCTCTTCCCTCTCTCTATCTTCCCATGTTAGAAAACATTAACTTGGGAATTCCCTGGTGGTCCAGTGGTTAGGACTCTGCACTTCCATGGCTGGGGTCCCAGGTTCGATCCCTGGTCAGGGAACTAAGATCTCACAAGCTGTGTGGTGCAGCCAAAAAAAACAAAAAACTAACTTTTTAAGCTTGCTGGCTGTGAGAATTTTCCCCAACACCTCACCAGGTATATAAAGAATTCTGTTCGTAACAGAATTGAGGGCTGGCTGGGTAAACACATGTGGCAGAAAGAAGATGAGGAGGTAAAGTAAACTTCTGGTAAGAACATATTTGAAATGATTACTCAGAAAAGTTGTCACTTACAAGGGAGAAAAGTAAATATAGAGTTTGAGGCATTAGCTTGAAACATACCTGGTTTTAAGTACCTGAGCCTGAGTACCTGTTGTTTCTGTATGTGGTTTTATCATTTGATAATTTTTTAAAAAATATTTATTTATTTATGTTTGGCTGTGTCGGGTCTTCGTTGCTGCACGTGGGCTTTCTCTAGTTGTGGCTAGCGGGGGCTACTCTTTTTTTTTTTTTTGTGGTACGTGGGCCTCTCACTGTTGTGGCCTCTCCCGTTGCGGAGCACAGGCTCCAGACACACAGGCTCAGCGGCCATGGCTCACGGGCCCAGCTGCTCCACGGCATGTGGGATCTTCCTGGACTGGGGCACGAACCCGTGTCCCCTGCATCGGCAGGCAGACTCTCAACCACTGCGCCACCAGGGAAGCCCGGGGGCTACTCTTCGTTGTGGTGCGCAGGTTTCTCATTGTGGTGGCTTCACTTGTTGCAGAGCACAGGCTCTAGGCACACAGGCTTTAGTAGTTGTGGTGCGCGGGCACAGTAGTTGTGGCGCGCGGGCACAGTAGTTGTGGCTCGTGGGCTCTACAGCGTAGGCTCAGTAGTTGTGGTGCACAGGCTTTGTTGCTCCGCAGCATGTGGGATCTTCCTGGACCAGGGCTCGAACCCGTGTCCCCTGCATTGGCAGGCGGATTCTTAACGACTGCGCCACCAGGGAAGTCCTGATCATTTGATAATTTTAATGTTTTTTTTTTTCTTTCAGTGCCATCTTATTTCTGATCACTGGCTACAGTTTCCCTGAATCCCATTATTTGTAGTTGCCATATATTGGGTTGGCTAAAATGTACGTTCAGTTTTTTTCCATAATATGGCTCTAGTAGTGCTTAGTTGTCACTAACTTCATTTGAAACAATTTTGTTAGATTGTATGTGACTGTCATATCAGCGTGCATTTAAAAAAAAACAGCAGGGGCTTCCCTGGTGGCACAGTGGTTGAGAGTCCGCCTGCCGATGCAGGGGACACGGGTTCATGCCCCAGTCTGGGAGGATACCACATGCCGCGGAGTGGCTCGGCTCGTGAGCCATGGCTGCTGAGCCTGCGCGTCCGGAGCCTGTGCTCTGCAACGGGAGAGGCCACAGTAGTGAGAGGCCCGCGTACCGCAAAAAAAAAAAAAAAAAAAATCAAAATTGGTGAATTTTTGTGTAGCCATTTTAATATTGAAGATGGAAGAAAAAAGCAACATTTTCGGCATATTATGCTTTATTATTTCAAGAAAGGTAAAAACGCAACTGAAGCGCACAAAAAGATTTGTGCAGTGTATGGAGAAGGTGCTGTGACTGATCGAAGGTGTCAAACGTGGTTTGCAAAGTTTTGTGCTGGAGATTTCTCGCTGGACGATGCTCCACAGTTGGGTAGACCAGTTGAAGTTGATCGTGATCAAATTGAGACAGTAATTGAGAACAATCAACGTTATACCACGTGGGAGATAGCCGACATAATCAAAATATCCAAATCAAGCGCTGAAAATAATTTTCACTAGCTTGGTTATGTAATTGCTTTGATGTTTGGGTTCCACATAAGTTAAGCAAAAAAAGCCTTCTTGACCATATTTCCACATGCGATTCTCTACTTATTGTAATGAAAATGTTCCGTTTGTAAAACAAACTGATGGGTGATGAAAAGTGAATACTGTACAATAATGTGGAATGGAAGAGATTGTGGGGCAAGCGAATCACCACCAACCACACCAAAGGCTGGTCTTCATCCAAAGAAGGTGATGTTGTGTATACAGTGGGATTGGAAGGGAGTCCTCTATTATGAGCTCCTTCTGGAAAACCAAACGATTAATTCCAACAAGTACTGCTACCAGTTAGACCAACTGAAAGCAGCACTGGATGAAAAGCATCCGGAATTAGTCAACAGAAAACGCATAATCTTCCATCACAAGACGGCATGTTTCTTTGATGACCAGGCAAAAACTGTTACAGCTTGGCTGGGAAGTTCTGATTCATCCGCCATATTCACTAGACATTGATTGCACCTTCGGATTTCCATTTTTTTTGGTCTTTACAAAATTCTCTTAATGGAAAAAATTTTCAATTCCTTGGAAGACTGTAAAAGGCACCTGGAACAGTTCTTTGCTCAGAAAGATGAAAAGTTTTGGGAAGATGGAATTATGAAATTGCCTGAAGAATGGCAGAAGGTAGTGGAACAAAACAGTGAATACGTTGTTCAATAAAGTTGTTGGGGAAAATGAAAAATGTGTCTTTTATTTTTACTTAAAAACTGAAGGAGCTTTTTGGCCAACCCCGTATGTGCTGATAAGTTTAGATCATTTTTTCTGCCTGCCCTGCTTTTTGTTTGATTTCTAGCTTTCCATTCAGCTGCTGCCAGTTTGCTCTCTTCCTAAGGGATTATCTGTATAATCATCCCAACTAACCTTCTGTGCTTGGAGGGTTATATTTTACCTTGGGCTTTGGCCATCTTATTTTGCCGGTTAAGACTATTTGCTGGGTCATTGATGAAACTAACCATAATGTCAATCTCAGTTTCAGTTCTCAAATATTTATAGCTTCACTTTCATCATTTCCCTGTGGTTTAATGCTGGGCCCATGTGTTACTGTCTTTTGTTTGACTCTCAAAAGAACATTCTGGACTTTTTTTTCCTCTTCCCTCCTGTCATTCAATATGACATAGGATAGTGGGTTTATGGGCAGTTGAATTAAAACTTGATTATCAGTATAAATCATGGTTATATATTTAGCTGTATTCAAAAGTTAAAATTGTATAAAGCTGCAGTTTTAAAGTTCAGTATAGTTTTTATAGTTTTGTAAACTCATTTTTTTTTGTTTTATAAAATGAGTTTATATATATAGGTTGTCAACTTAAAAACAGAATCTTACAATTAAAGAGATTTTAAAGGACAGGTAGTTCCACCTCTCACCCAAGAACAGATGTTCCTTTATAGTATCCTTCTCCAGCAATTAGAACTCACTCTGATGAAGCAGCTTATTTTTCTGTCAAATTGTTTTACCCATGGTTACCTTTGTTCTGTGTCTGGGGATTCATTGACCATCCTGGGATCCAGTCATCGAGATAGCAGTATGAGATTCACTATAGTCTCATGGACTAGAAACCTGAGACATAGATAAACGTGAAGCCGAAAAAAAGAGAGACTGTAAGCCACTGGTCTGCTGATGAGGGATGCTGGCCAAAGTGTAAAAGTAAAAAGCAGGTTGGTGAGTCAAAGAGTTGTTGAAGCTGAGCGTGTTCTGGCTGAGCCTGGGTATGGAAGAGGGTCAGTTTTAGTTGACTTTTCGTTGTCATTGTTTTTACATAATACCTGCATTTCACAGTACTAGGTACTGGGGATATAAAAAGGAGAAAAATAAGTAAGTGTCTTAGAAAGTGAGGTAGAATGTTTTTTCCCCACGGAAACTTTTGAGTAGTCTTAGTATTTCATACTCATTATGTTTGTTCCAAAGCAGGAGTATCTGTCTTCCTTTTATATAGGTAGTATTTAACTTAAACATTGAACCAGGTACTTAAGTCATTGATCTGTATTCTATAAAGATGTAGGAAAGTGTAAGTTATTTTCTGTATGAGATCTAATTCGGGTGGTTTTCTTTCCTGTAATATTTTATTCTGGAAGGATTTTAATAAGGAATAAAAGCACCATTAATCTTTTTATTTTCTGTAGTTCAGGTTCCTTTAAAGTTTGAAAGTTCAAAATATTTCACTATCACTTATTTCCCAGAAAGTGAAGTTTGAAATGAGAAAATGTAGCCATGGGTTAATCAAGAACATGGGAACTCGAACAAACATTTGACAGAGGGAGAGAGAGAGAGAATGTGTGTGTGTGTTAGGTTGTTTATAGTTTGGAATTTGGTTTTCTAGTTTGTAGTACATTTTATTTAGAGTTCATTGGGATTCTGACATCCAGAAAACTCTTTGCTGAACTTTCTTTTATTGATAGTCTTACGACTTTATGCTAATGATGACCATAAATTAACATTAGATGTAAAATATTGGGAGTTTTTGGGGGATGGTGACCATATATTTTTTCACCTTTAAATTCTTAGTGTCTGAGATACAGAAGGTGTTCATAAATGTTTATTTCTAGGATTTTTGAAAGTATCTTTCAGCAAATAATCTTCATATAGTACTACATGTTTGGCTTTTTTATGTTTGAAAATTGGTAAACATCAAATTTGGGAAAATTTTACCCAATATTCTTCAAATAGTTTTTGGCTCTCTGTCCCCTTCTGGGGACTCTTATTATACTTGTCTTGCTTGTATCAGCCTAAAATCAACACGTATAACCTGTAGTCTGACAGAATAAGGCTTATTGACTTATTGCAATAAAGGATACTGCACAGCAGAGAAACCAAGGGGCATCTTACCAAAGAAAAGTTTTTGTAGGATTTTGGGGGAACTGGGGAGTTTGGGTAAAATTTAAATGAAACAGTGTTTGAGAGGTTCAGGGCAAAGTACTATCTGTGAAGGGAGTTAATTTTTACTTTCTCATACAGTTATTGGGCTGGGTGAACTTGTCCCAGTGTGTGCTGACATTCTTTCCATCTTTTTAATTTTTTCAGTCTTGGTTTCATTTGGAGATAGTTTAGATAGTTTCTGTTGCCCATTTTCAGGTTCTTCTACAGCGTCTAAGCAGCTATTAATCCCATCTCTGAAAGTTTAGTTTGGGTCTATTTTATATCTTTCTTGTCTACTTAACGTACTCAGTTGTTTTCCCTACTTTCTTACATATGTGGAATATAGTTACAGTTATTTTCAGTGTCTTTGTCTCCTAATTCTGTCATCTGCCTTGTTTCTGGGTCTGTTCTTACAGTGAACAGAGACAAATTTGGTAGAACCAGATTGAAAATAAATGAGGAAACTGTGTTAAGAAAAAGTAAGGAATAGATGAGTTGAATCCAAAATTCAAGCCTTTTTGTCTTGATGGATTTCCTGGGGATCTACCACAAATACAACTTTGAGCTTCTTAGAAGCCAGGGCAAAGAAGATTATCAGTGGCCCGTTTGCTTTTTAGGAGGGGAGATTAAAAACAGAAAACTCTTACTACCGTTGCACCAGGTATGGGTTATGTTTTCATCTTTTTCTGTGCCTCAGCTAAGAAGTATTGCTATTTCATTTATTATTGATGGGCTATTTAATTAACATTTGATTAAAGAACATAAAAGAAGAATATCTTTATCCCTTCCCATTTTGTAGGATTGCCTGTATTAAACTTGAATTCATCTTTTTATTACTCTTTGATTTCTTAATTTAACTGTTGTCTGAATTTGATTTAGTTGTTTCATGGAAATTAAAATATTAACTGATAGAATGATGATTTATACTTTTTCTATTTTAAAAGTTTTCTGAGAGAATTTTTAAAGATTTTTAATATTTTTTATCTGGGAATAATTAAAAAATAGTTTGTACTTGGAAATAATTTCAAAATTACGGAAGAGTTACAAAAATAAAATAGTACAACAAACATTCCTTATGAATATTATCTTAATATTCGCTTTTTCATTTGTTCTTTCTCTTTGTGTGTATATTCATACATATGTATTTTTTCTGAATATTTAAGGGTAAGTTCATATATATATTTTATATATATAATTAGCCCTTTACCCTAAATACAGTGTGTACTTCCTAATCAATTACATATCCACATCACAGTAATCATCTTTAGTAAATTTAACATTGTTCCAGTATTTTTACCTAATCTGTTGTGTCAGTTTTGTCAGTTGACACAGTAATGTCCTTTGTAGCATTTTCTCGCCTCTGCTACAGGATCCAGTCTAGGGTGAGGTATTTCATTTAGCTGTCATTCATTTAGCTGTTTAGCTGTGTCTTTAGTCTCTTTTAACCAGGAACATTTCTGTAGTCTTTCTTTGTCTTTTATGACATTGACATCCCCTGATCCCCCTTTAAAAAAAAAGCTTCTCACTTTGGTTTAATCGAAGTTTCTTCATGATTGTATTCAGGTTATTCATTCTAGGCTGGGATACTGTGTAAGTGATGATGTATTTTTTTCAGCGTGCCACCTCTGGAGAATGTTAATTATGATCACCCAGTTAAGGGGTTGTCTATTCCTCTGCTGTATAATTATTTTCTTCCCCATGCAACTAAAAAGCAGTCTTTGAAGAGACTATTCAAATACCTTGTTCTTCATACTCTTAGATTTAATATACATGATGATGCTTTCCTGATTCAGTGTTTGCTGTGCCGCTTGCAAAATATTCAGTCGATTTTCCCCATTTATTTATTTATTTTATTTGTTTGGTTGTTTTATTTTTCTTTTATCAGTATGGACTCATGAATCCCTGCCTCTTTAATGGTTCAAAATTCATTATTTATTTTGGAGGTACAGTTGTCCTGATTTGGCTAGTCTGGCTCTTCTGTCGCTGTGACATACCCCCATCATTCTATGGGCATTTTCTTACTTATTGACATAACACAGTTTTCCAGATTCATATTGTACCTGCTCTGCTCCAGCCCTGGAATTAAGCCCATTCTCTGAGAAGTCTCCATTACCTTTAGTGGGGAATGGTACTAGAGACCAAGATCTGGGCAGTAGATGTGGTCATCACTTCTTGGCCCTTTTAGTAATAGATGGAGATAGGAAACATTCATGTATATGCATATAGATTCCTGCATATGCACGTACCTGTTCTAGAAATCATGAGTTCACACTAACTTCAATATTAGTCCATCCCTACAGGGTTCTTTCTTGCCTTCTGTCTTAACCCTGACTCCCAGCAATATCAACACTTTTACTCAAATCTATAATACATCTAAAATAGTTTGAGAATTGCTTTGTCCATTCCACTACAATAAATAACTCTACTACTGTGTTTAGGATTTATTTGTAATCCTGCACTTGCCCTACCCTACACTGCCACTGACCCAAGGTATAAAGTCAAATACTGTGTTCATAAGTAATTTAGATGAGTTCTGTCTGCCTGTCTTTTCTTCCTATCTTCCCTTCATTGTATTTGCTATTCATTTGAATTATGAGTAGGTTTATGTGTTCTGGTTTGCTTTCACTTTTAGGTTTTTTTCCCCTTTCATTCTCATTTATTTAATTTATTTGGTTGAATATGTACAACATTAGCATGCTTCCAAAAGTCAGCACTATACAAAAAGGTAAGTTCAATGAACGGTCACTTCATTGAGTGATGTTCTGGCCCATCACTCACCCTGGTAGGGACTTCTCTGCTTTATCCTTTCTGTATTTCTTTTTATAAAGATAAGCACAAATTTTCTTATCTTCCCCCTTATATAAAAGGTAGCATCTGTATGTGCACTTTTCTTTCTATTTAAATTTTTATTTAGTAATAACTCTTGGAAATTGTACCCTGTGAGTTCATAGATCTTCCTCAGAATATGTATGTTCACACTTTTTTTTAAAAAAAGTTGGCTTTAGATTGTATTTTTCCTTGGTTTTTTCCTTCTTCTCTTAAATGTTCTTTATATCCTTCAAATTGTTTCTTTTAAGGTTATACGTGTGTAGGTTATATATATACAAATCCAGTGTTGGCAAAATCTTATATATTCAGCACACCCCTATCATTATTTAGTCCTAATTTCAGTTGTAGCATTTGCCTCAACTACTGTGAAAGAAATCTCAAGTTAGTTTTTAATAGGTAGCTTATTTTTCTGTGGCGTATCAGACCTTGGCTGTTTATCTCTGGACTATTTTCAAGTTGCTGTATTGTCAGAGACCCCTTCCTCTGTGGGTGGTGTCCTGCCATCTCTAGAGTATTGAAGAGTACAAATAGTAAGAACGGGAAGGGGAGGCAAAGAACCATCCCTAGAAGGCCAGGACCCAGAAGGTGTACCCTACTTTTTTGTTCATTCATTGACTAGAACCTGGTCATGTGCCCACACAAGTAGCAAGAGATGTTGGAAAATCAGGGCAAGCATACGTCCAGCTAAATAAGAGGAAAACGAAGGGGAGAATGAACATTCTCTATCTACCCATAGGTGTCTCAAGATATTTTCAGCTTCTCTTTTCGTGTTTCTAAATTTGATAAATCATCTCCCTAATACGACTGGTCCATTCTATATTTAGTGATATTTTTAGTTGTAAAACTGATGCTTATTTCAGCCGATTTTTCATCATGGCTCATTCTAGTATCTTTTTATTTAACAATTGTTGAATTGTAGGCTTAGTTGTATTAGTTTTCACAAAGGGCCAAGTATTGGATTTTATGCTTTGTTACCTGGACTTTTTTAGAGCTTATGTTCAGGTTATGCTATTTCAAGGTGATATTCTGATGTGGCAATGCTCGCTTTTATAAAGTTTTATAATATTGATATAAATACTTTTGAAGTTAAAACAACTGAGTAGTAGGTGTATTGTTCTTCTTGTGGATAGGAATTGACAGTTTCTTCATAAAAATAGCAGCTGTATCTTTGAAAGGTTTATCTGTAGCACTTAATTGAATCAGGCAGAAAAGAAAGATTTTCAGCTCTACTTCTCCCGTATACCTTTGGATTATATTCTTTGCATAGTGCTCTATCTTAACATATTCTAAATGTCTAGTTCTTAGCAGTACAGACATTCTTGGTTTTAGTTTAGGGATAGCTGCAGTTTTTCCTCAAATAATTTAATGCCCTGAATATGTAACAAATTATGAAAATTTACTTTAAGGCTTTTTTGGTCATAGTTTAAGACAATTTGGGATTATATGATTATGCTTAAAAGAAAGTTCTAAAGAGCTAAAAGGTACCCTAATCTTTGTAAAACTTTCTTCCTCAAATTCCCTCTGCTTCTACTGCCCATCTTTAGGGGAAAAAAAAAAACAACTTAACAATTTTTTTAAAAAGCCAAATCCAGATTAATTTTCCCTTTTTGAATTGCCACTATAAAGTACTGCACGTGTGCACAAACGCACGCACAGTGGTGCGTTGTGGCACTTTGCTTTTTCAGAACTCTTCTAGTTTTAGAACGTGCTGATTGAATTACTGGTGGGAGTGCAATTCAGTTAGGACATCCTTGTGTGCGTAAGGCTGGATGAATTCTAATAGGCTTACTATATTTGTTCTCCTTTAGTACACAGTATACACAGTACTCTTTAAAACTCAGAAATACGTTTGGTACTGCTAAAAAATTCATATGGCTTAAGAGCGGTTATTCCAATTTTTTTCCCTTTTGAGAGCCAGCTCAATAAAGGATAACATAATACTGTAATTTCTTCTTAGCTTTTCATGAAGGAACTCTTCTTACCTCTGCTTTATAATTGTGATTTAATAAGCCAATCTGTTAACCACAGCCTTGGCATTAATGTAAAAACCAGTTTTTATCCATTGTTTTTGTAGATGCTGGATTCTCTCTCATGGATAAATGCTCTGTGGGTCTGTCACTGGCATATTTTTTCCTTAGCTGTAATACAGTGTTACATTTGAGGTTCTTGTTTGTCATGCCCCTGGAGAACTGAAAGAAGAGAATAGTATGTTTAAGATTACTAGGACTGAAATGTGCTACAATGATTGCAAATCTTTAGAATGTTAGAGTAGTCTTAAGAGCTTTCTGCTTTTTTTGTTCTAAGTATTCTTCCCATTACATTTCAGAGGAAACAGAATCCACAAATCTTTTAACACAGAAAAGTTAAGGAATCTGGTTAATATGTGCATCTGCTTTTTAAACCAGAAAAAAATTAACAAGAATTACAGATAAGCCTGGTGGTGTAATCAGAATGACCCAGTTAAAACTTAGCTAGGTTGCTAAATGATAGGAGTGATTTTCATTTTCCATGAAAAGTTGATTGCTATCTGGTATATTTGCAGATACTGTACACAGTCACTTTCACTGAGTGACATTATGATGTGACATAGTAGTGTTGTATTGTTTCCATATACAATTCACTTAGGTGCATGTGGAACTGTTATACCATTTGGAATGATGTGAAGAGCTCAGAGTCGGTCAGTGTTGTCATAACTTAACCTCTGCCACCCCCCCACCCCATGTGTATGTATTAGCCACATCCAGATGTTATTTTTTATTTTAATTTTTAGATAGTAGGGTGTATCTTCATCTCCTGCTGCCGATGGTAAGCTCTATATTAACCTTGTAAAACTTTGAAATAATTAATAGTCGAGGAACAGTTCTCATTGGATTCACTTTCTTTTAGATTAATCATTAGCATTAAAATGGCAAAACCTTGTCAAAACTTTTAAAATAATAGTATTTACTAAGCTGCCTAGTTCAACAGAGTAAACAAAATGTTCATTGAATGTGTCTTTTGAATATAACTTATGCAGTTATTCTGTATACTTCTAAGCTTCAAAGCCTTTTCAAAGTTTTTTTTTATTGTGGTAGAAAACACAACATGAAGTCTACCCTCTTAGGAACATTTTAAGTGTACAGTATTGTTAACTGTAAGCACAGTATTGTGCCACAGATTTCTAGAATTTTTTCATCTTGCATGATCGGAACTCTATACCCATTGAATAGTAACTTCTTACTTCAGTCTCCCTCCAGCCCCTGGCAACCACCATTTCTGTTTTTATGAGTTTGACTAGATATCTCATAAGTGGAATCATACAGTTTTAAAGTCTTTCTGTGACTGGCTTATTTCATTTAGGGTAACATCCTGAAGGTTCATGTTGTAGCATATGATAGGATTTCCTTTTTCCTCTTTTATGGCTGAATAATATTCTGTTGTATGGATATGTAACATTTTCTCTGTTCATCTGTTGATGGATAGTTAGGTTGTTTCTACCTCTTGGCTGTTGTGAAAAATACTGCATTGAACATGGGAGTGCAAATATTTTTATGAGATCCTGCTCTTAATTCTTTTGAATAAATACCTGAAAGTGGGATTGCAGGATCATGTGGTAGTTCTACTTTTAATTCTCTGAGGAACCTTCATGCTGTTTTCCATAATGGCTTCATTATTTAAATTCACACCAACACTGCATGAGGGTTCCAATTTCTCTGCATCCTTGCCAACACTTGTTATTTTCTGTTCTTTTGCTAGTGGCCATCCTAATGGGTGCGAGGTAATATTTCATTGTGATTTTGATTTGCATCTCTCTTATGATTAGTGATGTTGATCATCTTTTTGTATACCTATTGGCCATTTCTTCTTTGGGGAAATTTCTGTTCAAGTCCTTTGCCCATTTTTTAGTCAGGGTTTTTTGTTTTGTTTGTTTTTGCTGTTGACTTATAGGAGTTCCTTATATATTTTGGATAATAATCCCTTATCAGATATATGGTTTGCAAATATTTTCTTCCATTCCGTAGGTTGCATTTTTCTCTCTTGATTGTTTTCTTTGCTGTGCAGAAGCTTTTTATGATGTAGTCCTACCTGTCTATGCTTGCTTTTGTTGCTTGTGCTTCTTGGCAAGAAGTCATTGCCAAGACCAGTGTTACGTATTTTTTTCTCCCATGTTTTCTTCTAGGAGTTTGTAGCTCAGGTCTTATGTTTAAGTCTTTAATACATTTTAGTTGATTTTTGTGTATGGTATAAGATACGGGTCCAGTTTCATTCTTTTGCATGTGGATATCCAGTTTTCCGAGCACCATTTATTGAAGAGACTGTCTCCATTGGTGAAGATCATTTGACTATATATGGATTTATTCATAGGCGTTCTATTCTGTACTGTTGGTCTATATATTTGTCTTTATGTCAGTACCCTACTGTTTTGATTACTGTAGCTTTGTAATGTTTTGAAATCAGCAAGTGTGGGGCCTTTGGTTTTTTTGTTCTTTCTCAAGATTGTTTTGGCTATTCAGGGTCCTTTGGGATTCCATATGAAGTTTAGGTTCATTCTGTCTATTTCTGTAAAAATCATTACTGGGATTTTGACAGGAACTGCATTGAATTTGTAGATCACTTTGGGTAGTATGACCATTTTAAGAGTATTAAGTCATCTAATCCATGAACAAAGGATGTCTTTCCATTTCTTTGTGCCTTTATTTTCAACATTTTGTAGTTGTCAGTGTACAAATCTTTTGCCTCCTTGGTTAAGTTTATTCTTAAGTATTTTATTCTTTTTGATGTTACTGTGAATGGAATTTTCTTCATTTCCTCTTTCGATTGTTTTTTGTTAGTGTATAGAAATGCAGATGAGTTTTGTATCATACAGCTTTATTAAATACATTTATTTGTTCTCACAGGGTTTTTTTTTTGATGGAATCTTTATGGTTTTCTATATACAAGATTATATATGTGAATAGAGAAAATTTTACTTCTTTCTTTCTGATTTGGATGCCTTTTATTTCTTTTTCTTGCCTAATTACTTCTGCTAGTATGTAGAATCAGTGAGCATCGTCATCCCTGCCTTGTTCCTGATCTTAGAGGAAAAGCTTTCAGTTTTTCATTTTTGAGTATGATGTTTTAAAATATGACCTCTATGTTGTGGCAATTTCCTTCTGTTCCTGTTGTTGAGTGATTTTTTCATGAAAGAGAGTTGAATTTTGTTAAATACTTTTTCTGCACCAATTGAGATGATTATGTGATTTTTGTCCTTCATTCTGTTAAGGTGGTGTATCACATTGGTTGGTTTTCATATGTTGAACCATCCTTACATCCCAGGGATACATCCTACATGGTTATGGTGTATGATCCTTTTAATGTGCTGTTGAATTTAGTTTTCTAGTGTTTTGTTGAGGATTTTTGCCTCTGTATTTATCAGGCATATCATTCAATTACTTTTGAGATGAATTAGAACAGTATATCCCAGTCTACTTTTTGTAATAATAGTATTTGTTAACAGAGTGTGTTCATGTCAGTTATCCCTTTTATTGCAGTCCTCTGTTATGTGGGTAGACCATATACTCCAATTCTTTTTATGAAGATGCTGAACTCAGAATTGCACATCATCACATAATTATTATAACTTGAATTATCAGCAATAAAACTTGTATAGCACATATTGTTTCAGGCACTCTAATATGTGTTTTACATATATTCATTTAATCCTCACAACAACCCTTTACAGTCGGTACTGTTATTAACCCCATTTTACAGATGAGAAAGATGTTTAGTAACAGGCAGTAGTAGAGCTTACTATTTATCTGGACCATCTGGTTCCTGTGTCTCCTTTATAACTGTTAGGTATATATTGCCACTCACAATTAACTGGAAGGGGGTCTGTTTAATTTATATATAATTTTTGGTATTAATCTTTCTAAAATTTTTATTGGAGTATAGTTGATTTACAGTGTTAGTTTCAGATGTACAGCAAAGTGAATCAGTTATTCATATACATATATCCACTCTTTTTCAGATTCTTTTCCCATATAGGCCATTACAGAGTACTGAGTAGAGTTCCCTGTGCTATCTAGTAGATCCTTATTAGTTATCTGTTTTATATATAGTAGTGTGTATATGTCAGTCCCAATCTCCAGCGTCTGTTTAATTTAGAACGTTGACCTGACTGTGCTATATTGTTATCTGTGGAACCAGATAATCTTTTTGTTATCCAAAAGATGGTTTGTTACCTGAAATCAGTGCTTTTTAAAAATAAGTAAAGTGCTTAAGCCTTGAGGCACCTATTCCTTTCAAAAGTCTGTTATCTTCCTGAGCTTATGGCTGTGCTTTGGGGATTAGAGGTTGCTTAAATGAGGGATCTAACAGTTAGCAGGCATGTAGATTATATAGATAATGTTTGAGAGGAAAATAGTAAGGAATAGAGCTAGGTTTAAAAATTTATGTTCAGTCTGCTCTGTATGGTTGTGCCTTAGGGGGCCTGATCAAGTCATTGCATGAGTGCATAAATTGCTTTAGATTACTAATGCTGCATTACTTTATGCTAACCTGATATATAAGAATAATACGTTCATATACACAATACAAATGAGACTGCTTTATGTAAGTTTCACAGTAGATTCCTTTTAGCATTAAGATTTTCTGACAGATTTAATATGTGAGTCAGTTTAAACTTTATCTTTTGAAAAACCAGTTCTTTTGGAGCTTACACTGTTGTCTTTGTCACAGCATGGTTATTTTGAAGATAATATTTGTATAAAAAGATAGCTTTGTATGATGCTTAATTCCAATTATGTCACTTCACTGCAGCTAATAAGGGAAGATGGTTAATTTTTTAATGCAGATTTTTGGCCAGTCTTGAAGTATGTTTCTCTTGTACTCTTTTTTTTAATGTAGTACTGAAAGTATGAAGATCATTAATTACAGTATTAAAAACAAAAAATTTCTAATGAGATTATTTATTTGAAGTTTAAAGGACATAATTTAATATCACTTTTGTAAAGGATGGAGAAAATGTCAGTCTGTTTAATTAGTCCCCTTTTGAAAGTGAGGATTTGTTCCTTTTATACAGATTTAATCCTATGGATTTGATCATGCAGGCTCACAGTTATTTATCCTCAATTCTGAAATTCAACGTGTTAAAACTGAAAGTTTTTTTTCATTAAGCTTATAGTATATTGATTTGGCAGCAAACTAATCTGAACTGGGGTGGGGCAATTTACATCTTTATCCCACCGGGTGTGAATTTTTATACATTTGCATGTATTTTAGTATATAGTACTGCTTTAGATTCCAGTGTGTTATGTAATATGTTATACATACCATAGTTACCTTTATAAAACCTGAAAACTTGAATAACGGCACTCATCTGGCCTCACCAGTTTCACTTAAATGAATAAGGACTTTTATCCCTTGTCATAACCTGCCTTATTTTCCGTGTTAGAAGAACGTGGGGCATGAATCAGCAGTTACGAGGAATAAAGAACAGGTTGAATTTAACTATATTGATTAGTTAATATAATTATAAGTTAATATAAGCCTGGCAAGAGGTTTAATTGCTTTTCTTGGTTGGTAATGACTGTCCGGAACACTGATTGTTGATTTTGTGTCAGAATAGCACTGTGACTCCATGTCTGCCATCGGCATGGGAGCGTGGTGGGAGTATAAGCCAGATATTGTTTATCCTGCTCTGTCTAGGATATATATTTATGTATTTAAATTACTCTCTATGATTTTTAGTTTTAGTTTTAAAATGAGGTAATTTTATAAGGATGCAAAGTAAGATGGAAACAGTTGATCTTTTTCTCATTTCTCTAGTCTCCTACAAAAGCTGTATATAATGCCAGGCATTGGAATCATCCAGATTCAGAAGAACTACCTGGGCCACCAGCAGTAAAACCTCAGAGTGTCACAGTAAGTGAACTGTACTTTTTAATTTCATGTTTGTGTAATGAATTTTAAATTAAACAGTTGCTATCTTCATTCATAATTTGAAAGTCTCTGGCTTTTCTGTTTAACAGTTTATTTTCAACTTCCTCACTAAAATTTAGTGGCTTTAGTTTAACTCATTGGAAAAGTAAGGATTGTGGACAGGATAACAAATTCTGGTGTTGCTCGGTTATAAATGAAAGCCTTAAAAAATATTGGACTACTTTTTCACTCCTGACATTTTATGGAATTATAGTATTTAGTGTTTAAAGGTAAATTATTTGAAGTTTTTATTAACTGTTAAGAGCTATATTATAAATTACATATTTCAAGTTTGTATTAATGATTAAAAGCTATATTATAAATTATATCCTACATTGATCTTAAAGTGTCTTTGAGTGATTAATTTGTTTTTCAGAGCAGAACTTTTTCCTGCATTCCAGTAATACCTTTCAATTCAAAACACATTTGAAAAAGATTCTTATCAAATTACTTTTTTCAGAATAACTGGTAGGACCATGCATTAATACTTACAGATTAATGGTGACACCTCAGTCATCTGGAGCTATCAAGGAATGAGTTCTTTATAGACAACAACAAAAAATAGGGATAGAGATCATTCTAAAATGTAATGTACAGTTCCATGTCTTCTTGACATATTAAACTACTTTCACTAGTATTAAACCATTATTGTGTATATTAGTAATTATATACCATGCTCTTATTATGGCTTTTTCCCCCTACCCCAAACTATGGACTCCTGTACTTAAAAAATTCTTTTGTCTATCTATTGTAGTTTTCCTGTCTGTCCTGAGCTGCTTATCAATGCTATTTATGTATGTAATGGTGGTTCTTTATTCCTTGTAATGGTCCTGGAGATGATAACAAATTGTATGAAATGTAAAGTTAAAAAGACCAGAATAACTTCCTGAGTGGTTCTTTTGTGAATAAAATACATATGAGTCTTATCTTGTAGTGCATGGAATTTTAAAGTATCCCTTGTGACCTTTCAGAGGCCTCCTCCTACCTTTGAGGGGGAGAATAGGGGTTTTATTACTCTTAAGCTAAATTTGCCAAGTAGATGAGATGTTACTATTTTTATATATTTATTTAGAACAACTAATTTAATACCTTTATTAATAGGTGAGGCTGTCTTCAAAGGAGCAAAATCAAAAAGATGATGGAGTTTTTAAGGCTCCTGCACCACCACCCAAAGTGATAAAAACTGTGACAATACCTACTCAGCCCTACCAAGATATAGTTACTGCACTGAAATGCAGAAAAGAAGACAAAGAAGTAAGCAGCCATATACAGTTTTACTGCACGTGGATAGAATTTCGTATGTAATTTAGCCTTTTAATATCTTGAACACATATCAGTATACTGATACTCAGTTTTGAACCACAAACTTATCTTGTCCTACTACTACCCATGTTTTTAAAACATTTCTTTTGGTTGCCATCTAATAAACTATTTTATACACTTTTAAATAAAGCATAGGAAGTGCTTTAAATATTTAAATATGCTACTTCATAGTTACAAAAGAGGTGGACATATTTTTTTCTTGGCAGTTGTATACTGTTGTTCAGCACGTGAAGCACTTCAATGATGTGGTGGAATTTGGTGAAAATCAAGAGTTCACTGATGACATTGAGTACTTGTTAAGTGGCTTAAAGAGCACTCAGCCTCTAAACACACGTTGCCTTAGGTAAGATCTTATTTTTATATTTGAAAATTGTGTGCATGCTTTCTCATTAAAATTTTCTAGCTCATTAGAGCCAAACATTTGTGATTTTTCTTATCATAGGTGTAGGTTATAGCCAGTGATGTTAAAATGTGATTGATTTCTTTTAAGGGACTTGATTCTACATGCACAAAGGAAAGTTGGATGATACAGCATTTTAGCACAGCATAGGCTTCAGTTTCCAGATGCTTAAAAGAGTGTTATGCCAAAGAATCTTTTAAGTACTTTTAGCCCCAGATTTTACACATGCAAGTGATAGATTTGATTTAATTTAAGCATGTTTTGATTTGGATCATCTTTTACATACTGTAATGGATTGAATATTTTGGTTTGATTGAGTTATCTAGTCATTTGGAATATGTCCAATTAGATATTTATAATCTTTATGGATCAGAAGCATTTTGAAAGGTAGCTGAGATTTTTTGCTTTTCATTTAATGGTAGTAGTAATGTAAGGAAAACACTGAAGATGATCATGGGTTATTCATATTTTTTATATAGCATACCTAATCACATCAGTAAATTTTTAATAACTTGCTTTGCCCGTGTTTTTAATATTGTGATCTGCATGGGCAATGCTTTGACACACATACACCCCCACCCCTGAGCACCCTTTTGCTTATTTTGGTATTACGCAAATAAAAAAACTTCAGCCCCCTTAACCTAGTCTATTTTCTTCTAGTGTTATTAGCTTGGCTACTAAATGTGCCATGCCCAGTTTTCGAATGCACCTGAGAGCACATGGAATGGTAGCAATGGTCTTTAAAACCTTGGATGATTCCCAGCATCATCAGGTATTTAAGTTTCTGGGATTGAGAAGCATTATTTTAGAATTCTAGTTTATTTGGCTACTGAGAAATACCTTCAGGAGTTCCCTGGTGGTCCAGTGCTTAGGACGCTGAGCTTCCAATGCCAGGGGCCTGGGTTCGATCCCTGGTCAGGGAACTAAGATCCCACAAGCTGTGTGGCATGACCAAAATAGGAAAAAAAACCAACCTTCATTGGATATTCATCTGTAAATATTTCTCATTATGGGTTGAGTTAGTTTTATGTGCTAAATATTTAGAGCTTAATGCCAGAATTCTTGCTTAATAAATCATTTAAGATTATCTTCTCATGACATTTTTCCTCCTTAACTTGTCAGTATATCCTATTAACCATTATATAACATACCATACCATACCATACTGGATACTGTAGCTAACATACCATGCCATACTGGATATTTAATTCTGTAAGTACTGATTTCCTCAAATCAGAAAGTACTGGAAAAAAAATCTTTTACTAGTTTTTGATGATAATAGCATGAAAAAAAAGTTTTGATACTAATTTTTTTTTAGCGTTCTGTCTGGATGTTGAATCCCACTGTGAAATGGAATCATATCCTCATTTTCATTATGACTTTGACACTTAAAAATAAAGCGTATTTACATATAAAAATCGGGTTTAACATTTTCAAAGTTAGAAAAAAATCATTATTAATCATCAATAGTGATATTTTGAGATGGCTTTATTATATTTTTGTTCAGGGAAATTATGTTCCAAGTGCAGATTAGGTGACATAATCTAATATTGAGTCTTCTGAAACTGAAATCAGTATACTTAACCCCGAGTGAGGATAACTCCATTACCAAGTTGTAGCAGGTACAAAACAATGAGGGAGAAGAGAACTAAGAATTAATTTGCTTTCTTATGCAGTTATGAGAGGACCAAGGCATTAATATGTGTTCTTAGGGGCAGTGGATCTCCTAAGTCCTGTACTGTGGCATCCTTATTTCCAAATATATTTTGCTGTGTAAGCATTTAATTAGTCACCTAGTCTGAATTTTGGGGATTCAAAGTTTAAATCTTTAGATAGTTAATTGTGTTTCTGTGCATTGAAATAAGTGTAAGATCAACTATACTTCAATAAAAATAAATACATATGTAGGAGGGAAAAAAAGTAATATCTCAAATGTTGGAATATTCAAACATAGACCTCTTTGTTATATTAATGCTTACCTATATCACCTTCAGTACTTGTAGATTTTATTATAAGCAGAGTGTGCTAACTACCAGATCTGAATGATTTTGAGAGCACATTATATTAATGATTTTAAAAAAATTACTTGGTTCAACCATACCTGATAGGTTTATTTTAAAGAAATGAGTCTAAATATGTTTATTTGAGCATCCTAGTTTTATGTATTGACACAAACCCAGCTGTGTTTATTTTTACAAGAAAAAAATAAGTTTCTGATACAGATTTTAAAACACATTTACATTATTGATTTTGTTTTTGTTTTTTTTATTTTTTGGATGTGTTGGGTCTTCGTTGCTGCGCTTGGGCTTTCTGTAATTGCGGCGAGCGGGGGCTTCTCTTCTTTGCGGCGCGTGGGCTTCTCATTTGCGGTGGCTTCTCTTGTTGTGGAGCATGGGCTGTAGGCGCGCTGGCTTCAGTAGTTATGCACAGGCTCAGTAGTTGTGGCACACGGACTTAGTTGCTCTGTGGCATGTGGGATCTTCCCAGACCAGGGCTCGAACCCGTGTGCCCTACACTGGCAGGCGGATTCTTAACCACTGCGCCACTAGTGAAGTCTCTACATTATTGATTTTAAATGGAAATTTGACTTTACTGTATCATAAAGGACAAAGAGTGAAGTGTATTGTAAAATAGGATTATATATCTGAAAAAAGGTTTTGTAAACTCTTCATTTAGCACAGAATGGCCAAAAACATGTAATTCCACTTAAATGCTTCTAGCTGTGGCGCGTTCATATAGGGAAGGTCTGTAGAAAGGAAAATCTTAAGCAGTGGTGCTTTATTTATGTATTTATTTAATTCACATTTCCCTAGAATATTTTAAGAGTGAGGTTTTCACTGAATAAAACATTTTCAAGGTTTCCAACATATGAACAAATGTCAAAATAGTCTTGTTTCCTGAAATTGTCACTAATTGCTTACATTAACTTTTTTTTTTTTTTTTGCGGGGGGTCCGTTGAAGAATCTGTCCCTTTGTACAGCTGCCCTCATGTACATACTGAGTAGAGATCGTTTGAACATGGATCTTGATAGAGCTAGCCTAGATCTAATGATTCGACTTCTAGAACTGGAACAAGATGCTTCTTCAGCTAAGCTGCTGAATGAAAAAGACATGAACAAAATAAAAGAAAAAATTCGAAGGCTCTGTGAAACTGTACACAACAAGCACCTTGATCTAGAAAATATAACGGTGGGTTCCTTCCTTCTATTGTAAAATGAAAATTACTTTCAGAAAGTTTTTAATTTGTCACAGCAGCTGTATGACTTTGGACAAATCATTTAACCTCTTGGTTTACAATTTGGCAAATTCTTCTAAGGTTTAGCTCTGAGCATAATTCTGTTCCCTGCCTGAAATTCCTAAACTTGGCCCATTGGTATTTAGATTTCTTTTCCCAGTAAATTTTTTATTGTGTTTTGCCTAATCCTTCCCTTTTGAAAAAAATTTTTTTCCAGCGTAGAAACTACATTTAGGCTATTAGGAACTTCAGTTTTTAACCCTCTGTGGGTTTCAGGAATAAAGATTTAAAGGATCTTCAGAAAGAACCAGTTTCAATGAGCATTCATTTATTCCATAGTATCTTACGATGTCTGATTAACTGCTGCAAGGCACCAAGACTTGGAAGATTCCTAGGCACCTGCCCTTCTGTCAAGCAGTGTCCTTCATACTCAGGGTCATGGCCATGGCTACCCTTATGCTCAATACAACTCCCTAAGTTCAAGATGACTATGTTGCCTTTGGTTGATTTTAGTTCTACTTTCCTCTGGCTTTTTTTTAACTTGTAGAATCCCCAAAGACTAGTAGGCCAGTAGAAGATGAATTGGCCTTGTCGTTTTGAAAAAATAAGATTATTTATATATACCTGACTTTCAGATATTTCCAACATCTGAACTATATAAACATTGATTTTTCGACTGCCCACTAAACTGACAACTGAAGACATTTGCCTCAGAAAATTACAGAATGCTTTGTGCTACCCACATATGAACTTAGGGTTATTGCTCTGTTTAGTTAAGGTAGAGTAGGGAATAGATTCAGGTAGAGTGGAGGGTTGAGGGGTAAAGCAAGTTAACATTAAAAAGCAGGATACAAAATTGACACGTATTCAGTACTTTCACTTATTAAAATTAGAAAATAGCTGTTATGTTCAAAGTGTGGCTAAACAATCTTTCTACCTCACCAAACTATTTGTATACTGCTTTTAAAATATATTCATAATTTTTATTTACTTTTAACAATTTTACAACATATACTAATTTTTAATGCTATAAAATAAATTTGAGCCTATAATTTTTATTTGCATAATGGAATAAATACAGCTTTTAAAAATTATTATTATTAGTTCATCTCCCATATTATTGAACATTTAGATTCTTTCCAGGCATTCGCTCTTAAATAACATGATGGGAAACTTGTTCATTGAATTTTCTCCATCTTTTGTGGAATTTATTAGGATGGTAAACACCAGATAATAACTTTGTTATACTGTGTTAAGTAGTTAACTCACATGATTAAAACCAGAACACACAGTTGCTAATATTAGGATGCCTGCCTCCCCCCACCCCAACTTCAGCTATTCTTGGATATTGTGTTTGTTTTAAATTTTAACAGTAGAATTGTTTCATACAGTGACTATCTCCTACACATTAATTTTGTTTGTTTCGTTAATTGCTCAACCTCTTCCTTGAAATACATTGCTTCTCCTGATCTGCCATGGAAAGATACTTTAAAACATTAATACTATAATATTAAAATATAATTCAAATAACTGAGAGCTCACAATTGCTGAATAGCATTCTGATTAGTGATTTGGTTGTGCTTTAATGCTTTGAGGACTATTCCAGTTTCAAATAAAATGTTTGAATTGTAGGCTATTACTAGCTTATTATATACTGAATATAGCCTAAAATATCAAACAGTCCTTTTTATGCCTATAGAAACAGTCAAGTCCCTTTTTTGCATAAAATCTTATGAGTCTTTGCTATATTAACATCAAATCTTCATAAGCAAAGAAAGCCTCATTAGTCTTCAGTTTCACTTCTGTGACTCATGTGCTAACCTGCCTGTACCGATCTCATTACATTACTCTTTCAGGGACTTAGAATGAGAATTGAGCAAAATTTAATTTGTTTTTGTAGTGTTGAATTCTAGTTATATATTTGTCACCTTGGATATCAACCTTGTTCTTTTTAAAGTATAGAGTAAAATCTATAAGGTACAGAATAAAATCTCTTCTAAATCAGTAATAGGAAGATTTTCACTGATAAGGTCTGTTTTTTGCATTTCTGAATATCTATTTTATATGCAGTTCCAAATAGGCCAGGAAGACTTAATGTAAACTTGGATCTTTCAAAGGAAAAAGCTTTGGGAAGATACCCAGGTCTTTTCAGCCTTGTTAACTAAAGCATTTCTTTTGTTACACTAACGTTCCTTTATTGCAACAGGAACCAAATTGCCCATTGTTGGTGGGTGGTTTTATGTTTTTTAAAAGAAATACAATAAAAAGTAAGATTAATAATTAAAGGCAAATAAAGAGAAGGAAAAACCGAAACTGGTTTATAAATATGGCTCTGACTGTTCTATGCTTCCTCTAGTGGTAGTCCTGAATCATTATTTATATATAATTTTGTCATGGTGGCCACATTATGTATATCTAAGCTGCTAATAACCCTGTAGTATAAAGTTTAAAACTGGTGAATCTGAAACCCTAAAAGTAACAAAGGAGTTTTGTTCAGAATAGATAAGAAAATGTATAGAACAACAGGAAAAAGACAAGCAACTTTGCAAGAAAATAAGGAAAGAATATTTGACGGGACTTAACAGTAGAAGAAATACAGTTAACTGATAAATATATGAATACGAGCTCATTTGCTACAATTAGAAAAATGCAAAGTAAAGCAATAAGATACCAGTTTTTACCAACAGACAAAAATTTAGACACACCCACACCTTGTTCCTAGAGTATTACTTTTTACAGCCTTTGTGGTAAATTAATCCAACATATTGATTTGCAGTTAAAATACATGTACCCTTCAATTTGCCCTTGAGTCTTTATATGATGGTACCAGTATATATTTTATTGAACTGGCAAGTGATAGACTACTTTAAATAATGGATTTTCTCTGAAAACAACCCAATGGTTAAAAACATTTCTTCAGCTTAAGAATTTAAATGTTTAATTTTATTTAAAAAAGCATTTTCTGTATTACTGTGGGCTGGTAGCATGCAGTATGCGTTTTAAAAAAAGCAGTCTCTAGAAGTGTTGCCTCAGTTATTGCTAAGAGTCAGTATTCATTAATGGTGCTTTTGATTTTCAGACTGGGCATTTAGCTATGGAGACATTACTGTCCCTTACTTCTAAACGAGCCGGAGACTGGTTTAAAGAAGAACTACGGCTTTTGGGTGGTCTGGATCATATTGTAGATAAAGGTATGATATACACACACGTATAACATTTTTATATATTATTTGAAGCCTGCGGAAAATATTCTATTTACATACTTCAAAGAATAATTGCATCAGTTTGAAAAGGTCTGTTCCTTTTCGTAGCATCTTGAAAATCTCTTAACTTTTAAAGGAAAGGCCATTAACAGTTTGATATTGGGGAATTATGGAAATAAAATAATTATAATAAATCAGATTTTCGTAAATTTCAGCATCTCACACTATAAAACTTAGAATAAACAGTGTTCGGAGAGGTTCCAGCATATTCATAGCATGTGTACAGATGGCTTTTAATGTTAGTAAAGGGGGTAAGTATTGAAGTGGTGAGACATGCTAATTTATGTCCATTTCTTTTCTCCTAGTGAAAGAATGTGTGGATCATTTAAGTAAAGATGAAGATGAAGAGAAACTAGTAGCCTCATTATGGGGAGCAGAGAGATGTTTACGAGTCTTAGAAAGTGTAAGTATGGACAACTATTTGGAGAAAATTATTTAATCTTAAATGTGACTCTGTATGTGAGACTGTCATAGTTTATATTACATATCCCTAGAGTTTCACTTTTGTTAATCCAAATTGAAATTGTAACTGTAATGCAGTCTATTTGTTCTTTGACTTTTATGAATGACTTAACCCAGTTCAGTGTAGATTAGAATTTATTCTGCCGGTGAATTTCAGGATGCATAGACTGTGTGTTGACCAGATTGGATTAGCTAGGTACTTTATGAAACATCTATGGGAAAATAATCTAGTGTGAATGAAAAGTTCCTGGCACAGATGAAATTGAAATTGTTCCTTTTCTAGAGTGTCAGGTACATTTGATAAACAGATCTAATTTTTTAAAATTCTAAATGAATCTACTTAAGTAGTTTAAAATATTAGTTTATTAAGTTAGTGATTGCTCTTTTCTGACATTTAAAGTGCTTGGTAGTTCATTACAGTGAATGTATAGTACAGAATATATTAATTATGAGCAAGCAATTATAAGAGTGGTGTTTACATTCTGTAAAAAAGCTATAGCTCTATTATTTTAAATTTAGAACATGTGGGTTGTTATTCCCTTAGATGACAAGGGCTAATTATGCCTCATCTTTATGTCTTTTAGAGCACTGTGTGTTGTGTGTGAATGAATGAATGTTATGGATTGCCACAAAACTTCAAAATTTTCCCTTTTAGGTAACGGTGCATAATCCAGAGAATCAAAGCTACTTGATAGCATATAAAGATTCACAACTCATTGTTTCATCAGCTAAGTAAGTTTTTCTGAAATGTCATGCTATTTATTTAAAGCATTTGGATTGACCATAAAGGAAGTGCCATTGTATCACCTTCCTCCATAAAGTACTTCTTTCTGTCAAGTTCTGTGAACCAGAAGTGGTGCAGTATAGTACAAAAGTTAGAGGAGTACAGATTCTGAAGCCAGAATAACTTTGAGTTTGGATCCCAGCTTCAGAACTTCAGCCCTATAACCTTGGGCAAGAATACTTACAGGTTCATCAGAAGAGGGGTAATAATTGTATCTACCCACCCAAGGTTGTTGTTGCAATAAAAAGAATTAGTATATGTTAATGTATCTTAAATTATATATGATATATATTTTAAATAATATTTTAATTCTAAAAATTTTTAAACTATCTTTTGTATATTGTATATAATATATATTATATACAATATATATTAAGGAGTTTTTATATATATATGTAAAGTCTAGAACAATGCTTGGCATATAGTAAGCACTAAGCATTAGTCCTTATTTTTATTGTAAATGAAGTTGACTAGCTGCTTTCTACTGTTTATTTATACCTGTTTCCCCAGATCTATATGTAGCTTCCTCCATTTCACACTCTCCACCCAACTTTCTTGACATTAGGCTAATGCTGTCACTCAGTGTGTGTAAAATTTCCAAGTATGTCTCCAGTCCTGGTTCTAGCTTATTACAGCAGCTTCTTCCTAATAAGTCTATTTTAGTTTTTGATACCTCTGCCCTGGTACTCTGGCCTCTAGCCTCTCCAACATAATACCACAGGGGTTTAACTTTCCCCAGATTTCTGTCTTGTAAAAATAATCCCAAACTCCTAATCTCTGTGATCCCTTGTCTTTGGATGTATGTTCAAAGTCCTTAGTAGAGTATCAAAGGTCCACTACAGCCTGACTCAAGTTTATCTGTTTTTTAAGTTCTTATTTTGGAGAATTTCAAACAGAGACAAAAGTAGACAATAGTTTGATAAACCCCAGTGTACACTTCATGCAGCTTGAATAATCATCAAACATTGGCCAGTCTTGTTTCCATGTATAACCCTATCCATTCCCCCCTCTACATTATTTTGGAGCAAATTACAGATTTCATCCATAAATACTTGAGTATATAATCTCTAAAAGAGGACTCTAAAAAATATAACCACAATACCATTTTCATCTCTTAAAAATTATTAATTGCTTAATATTATCATAAATCCAGTCAGTATTCAAATTTCCCATAGTCTCAAATTTCTAATAGTCTCTAGTTCCCAATAGACTTGTTTTTAAGCTGTAGGTTTCCCCTCCATCTCTTTAAATTTTGTATCACAGTTAGTATCCTTAAGGCATGTGTTGTTGTTTTGTTACCATGTTTTACTCTCCCTCACCAAAGAGTATTCTTGCAAGTTAAATCTATTTCTTATTTTTAAAACGTCTCCTGTATACTTCATGACCCCTGACAAATGGACTTCTAAAAGGAGGTTAGGAACCTTTGCGATTAGGAACTTGTGTCAGAAGAGCTGACACAAGTCTTAGAAGTGGCAGTAGACGTCAGAATTGGATGTTTGTGAAAGACTTTTTGAAACTTTCAGTAGAACCCTGATAAATGCAGGGATAGCATATTGAACAATTAAATGGTATACCCTTACTGTTCTCCCCTCACCTCCCAACAGATTTAGCTCAGTGCTACTTAAGGCAGTTAACAGTAACGGCATGGTAATTCTGGCGAACATCCTCAAACATCTAAACAAATTATTTTAGGTTAGACACGAACACCTTCCTCACTAGAGGATGTGTTTTAAGGAGCAGCTAGAGGGGGATTAGATATAGTACAGTTTTCTTTAAGGGTTTTGTGTGGTATATAATACATGAAGAATCAACTGACAGAGTCAGCTTACCTCATTCTCTCATAGACTTTTTTAAGTTAATGGACTTAGTGATTTAAAGAGAGTCTTGAGAAATACTAGACCCACTTAAAAATTACATTTCCTTGTTATTTTGGGTAGCATCTTGAGAGTCCTTGGATGTATCTGGTACCCTTGTATGTCTGCCAGGAGACATGTCAGTTAAATGACCTCATGTTAAAAAAAATGATTTGCTCTGATGTTTATGAAGTATTTTAACATCCATTTACATAAGGTTATTATGCACTGTTAATATAAATAATATACTTTACTTGCTAAGAGCTTACATTCTAAAGGAAAAAACATTAAATCAAATTCAGAAGTGTCCAGTGTTAGCTTTTAAAGGTTTTACCTTGTTTGGAGTGGTGTAGTGGTAGTTCTGTTATGTTGGAGAGATTGGTAAAATGGGGGACAGCTGTAGGTAGTATAGTTATAAACTTCTGCATTGACTTTATAATTTTAACTTTGCTTAGAAAAATTTATATTATCAGGTTTTCCCAAAATAAAATTGAGCACCTGGTGTGATATCAGACATGTTTGGTACATGACTGGATAGTTGATATAACTTTTGGGGTAGAAAAAAATTAATTTGGCAGCATTTATGACAGATTTATCTTTTTTCTTTGTATGTTTTAAAAATATTTATTTACTTATTTATTGGCTGCGTCGGGTCATAGTACTGGCACGCAGGATCTTTAGTTGCCGCATGCATGTGGGATCTAGTTCCCCGACCAGGGATTGAACCTGGGCCCCCTGCATTGGGAGCACGGAGTCTTACCCACTGGACCACCAGGGTGGTCCTTATGACAGATTTAAAACATTAAGGTCGAAGTAGGTAGAAATTCTTAGTGTAACTATTTTAGTTTAGCATAATAGTCTGTATTTTGTCTTCTCTTCAAGAGCATTACAGCATTGTGAAGAATTGATTAAGCAGTATAACCGTGCTGAGAACAGTATATGCTTACCTGACAGTAAGCCTCTGCCTCACCAGAATGTAACTAATCACGTGGGCAAAGCAGTGGAAGACTGCATGAGAGCCATCATTGGGGTGTTACTCAATTTAACTAATGATAATGGTAAGTCATATTTTCTACATATATTCTCAATGATAGATTGTATTACATGTTTAAGAAAGTTAATCCCCCCCCCCTTTTTTTTTTACTCTTTCGTTTGTTTATTTTGGCTGTGTTGTGTCTTTGTTGTTGTGCATGGGCTCTCTCTAGTTGCGGTGAGCACGGGCTACGCTTGGTTGCAGTGTGTGGGCTTCTCATTGTGGTGGCCTCTCTCGTTGTGGAGCATGGGCTCCAGGTGTGCAGGCCTCAGTAGCTATGGTATGTGGGCTCAGCAGTTGTGGCTTGCGGGCTCTAGAGCACAGGCTTAGCACTTGTGGCACACGGGCTTAGTTGCTCTGCGGCATGTGGGATCTTCCTGGACCAGGGCTCGAACCCGTGTCCTCTGCATTGGCAGGCGGATTCCCAACCACTGTGCCACCAGGGAAGCCTCTCCCTTGTTTCTTGTCTTGATGTAGTGATTTTTAAATTGCCATCATGTAATTCACTTATTCATGTATAGATTTAACTGCTTTTAGGAGTTGATATTTTTAGAACCAGCTTGGTAGCTTGGCTCAGAAATATTATAATCAACGATGTATTTTAATAAAGGAATAGCTATACTTTTTTTTCAAGATACATGTTTTTAACTTTTAATATTCATGTTAATAAGTATTGGTTGTCATAAAGAATCAGTAACAATTTTCATACTCTTCCCATTCTCCATTTTAGAATGGGGCAGCACCAAAACAGGAGAACAGGATGGCTTGATTGGCACAGCGATGAACTGTGTGCTTCAGGTTCCAAAGTACCTACCTCAGGAGCAGAGATTTGATATTCGAGTGCTGGTGAGTTGAAGTGTGACTGTTTCAGAAATGAGTACTTGATCTATTAAGATAAAAACTTCATCTTAGTTTTGGATTTAAGAACCAGCTGTTTAATATGTTGTGGGTTTCAATTGATTCCTTATGAATATACCTCTTATTGTACAAAAGAGAGCTATGAAGGGCCCTGTGTAAAAATAAAAAGTATAAGAACTAAAAGTGGTGACTTTTAAAAGTGGTGAAATCTTTGTTTGGGAAGATCATATACTGGTTTTTAACCACTTTGTAGATGGTAGAGCACTGATTAGTTTTCTGGCTGCCAGTAAGAGTTATGTATATTGTGTTCATTTGCTTTTAATTCTTCCCTGTGGTAACATGCATGTTTTAATTTTTATAGGGTTTAGGTCTACTGATAAATCTAGTGGAGTATAGTGCTCGGAATCGGCACTGTCTTGTCAACATGGAAACATCGTGTTCTTTTGATTCTTCCTTCTGTAGTGGAGAAGGAGATGATAGTTTAAGGATAGCTGGACAAGTTCACGCAGTTCAGGCGTTAGTGCAGGTAAGCAACAATTTAAAACCTAACACTTTCAGTTTGTTGCATCTGTCCAATTTCTTGATCAGTTGCATCTTCTCTCTCCCCCCTCCCTCCCCTCTCCCTTTCTCTAACTCTCACCAGTTCTGTGAGAGGTACACTGGGTTAGAATGTATACCATTACTTCTCTGCTGACTGTTTTCAACTACTATAATCACTTGTTAGACATTGTTAGCAAAAAGCAGAAACAAGGCATATTTGTTTATGAATCAAGGTAGATGATTAACAACAAATTAGGAATTAAGTTCTAGCGCTATCCTGGTTCAAGTCCTCCAGCATTTACTTACTGGTCTGATCTGTGCAACTAAATATTGGGACGTACTTTTCAAAGTATAATTTCCTGGCTTAGGAATTGTGTCAGAATATGTGTTTTAAAATTGATGTCTCCAACTCGCTCCACCCCAAAAACCGAACACTCCCTCTCCCCTCTATTTATACTCCCCCCCAAACCGTATGTGAGTTTTTGTTTTTTGACAATGCTGGGCATTACAGTTTTTACTTTTTGCCAGTTCCTAGCTACCTGTGTAATTTTCTTAAATGACAATTTGTACATGTTCACAAGTGATAGAGAACCATTCTTTTCATTTTTTTCTGAAGCCTTTGCTAACCTTTAATCCTTTCGGCCTTTTTGAAACTAGAAGTGCTTGAACTGTGTCTTGAGGTAATCTTCAACAACTTGGATCTTTTCCTGAGTCATAACTAGAAGCCCATCATTCTCTTTTCAAACATTTTGATCTCAGGACTTCTCTATACTCTTAACAATTATTGGGAACTCCAAAGAACTTTTGTTTATGTGTGCTTTATCTATTGATATTTACTAAATTAGAAATCAAAACAGAGAAAAGTGTAAAATACAGGCACTCATTCTATTAACCACTGGAGCAATAACATAATCACATAGCATGTAGATTCTGGAACACTCCACCATACAGTCATGAGAGAATGAAAGAAGTCAGTTGACCTTTTAATATTCTTATGAATGCAGTTTTGACTTCACCGACTCCCTGAAAGGATCTTGCGTTCCCCTAGGGATCCTTGAACCCAATTTTAAGAAATATTGCTTTATATAAAGCTTAAATTTTATTTTCTTAAGGGTATTAAAGTTTACATACCACTCTTGTATATACTCAGCAAGTTTTTGAGATCTACTTGGCATTTAGTTTTCAGGTAGTTGTCATTAGTAACTTGGGATTTTCTCCAAATTGTATCAGCAAATATATGAAATGCTTTCTGTACATTCAACACTGTATCAGCACAGGGAAGTAAGTGAAGGCAAAAGATTTTAGTGTGTGTTCCCTTTCAGACTTTTTGGTGTATACTTCCATTGACAATTGTACTTCCATTGTTTGTTTTTAATTGAAGTATAGTTGATTTAAAACGTTGTGTTAATTTCTGCTGTACAGAAGAGTGACTCAGTTACATTCTTTTTCATATTCTTTTTCATATTCTTTTCCATTATCATATTCATACATTCTTTTTCATATTCTTTTCCATTATGGTTTATCCCAGAACACTGACTGTAGTTCCCTGTCCTGTACAGTAGGACCTGTTGTCCGCCCATTCTGTATGTAATAGTTTGCATCTACTAACCGTAAACTCCCAGTCCATCCCTCCCCCACTCCCCTCCCCCTTGGCAACAAATCTGTCGCTGTATCTGTGGGTCTGTTTCTGCTTTGTAGATAGGTTCATTTGTGTCATATTTTAGATTCCACATATAAGTGGTATCATATGGTATTTTTTTCTTTGTGACTTACTTCACTTAGTATGATAATCTCTAGTTGTAAAAAGTATGGAACACTTCACGAATTTGTGTGTCATCCTTGTGCAGGCGCCAGGCTAATCTATTGTTCCAATTTTAGTATATGTGCTGCTGAAGTGAGCACTGTACTTTTTTTTTTAACATCTTTATTGGAGTATAATTGCTTTACAATGGTGTGTTTGTTTCTGCTTCATAACAAAGTGAATCAATTATACATATACAAATGTTCCCATATCTCTTCCCTCTTGCGTCTCCCTCCCTCCCACCCTCCCTATCCCACCCCTCTAGGTGGTCACAAAGCACCGGGCTGATCTCCCTGTGCTATGCAGATGCTTCCCACTAGCTATCTGTTTTATGTTTCGTAGTGTATATATGTCCATGCCACTCTCTCACTTTATCACAGCTTACCCTTCCCCCTCCCCATATCCTCAAGTCCATTCTCTAGTAGGTCTGTCTTTATTCCCGTCTTGCCCCTAGGTTCTTCATGACATTATTTTTTCCCCTTAGATTCCATATATATGTGTTAGCATACAGTATTTTTCTCTTTCAAAGACTTACTTCACTCTGTATGACAGACTCTAGGTCCATCCACCTCATTACAAATAGCTCAATTTCGTTTCTTTTTATGGCTGAGTAATATTCCATTGTATATATGTGCCACATCTTTATTCATTCATCTGTTGATGGGCACTTAGGTTGCTTCCATGTCCTGGCTATTGTAAATAGAGCTGCAATGATACATGACTCTTTTTGAATTATGGTTTTCTCAGGGTATATGCCCAGTAGTGGGATTGCTGGGTCGTATGGTAGTTCTATTTTTAGTTTTTTAAGGAACCTCCGTACTGCTCTCATAGTGGCTGTATCAATTTACATTCCCACCAACACTGCAAGAGGGTTCCCTTTTCTCCACACCCGGTACTTCTATTGTTAATAATACTAGTTGAGATTCACTTCTGAGTCTCTCTGAAAACTGGCCTTTTACTTTCACTGGTTCTTGTTTATTTCTTTAAATTTCTTTTAAAGAAGCTATGTTGCTTTTCCCCAATACTATGTAGCTTTATTCAGTGTCCTTCCTTCCCTCCTTCCAGTTAATTTATCCAGGCTGCTTAGGTTTAAAGAATTTTTAACTCTTTTAATTTTAACCTTTAATTTGTAGTTTTTGCTTGAATTTCCTGTCAGTATTATCTAAATTAAGGGAAGGAGTTAAGATTTTCATTTTTAAAAACAATGTATGCATAAAAACAATGGATGCATCATCAGTAGATTGCACTTGATTGAACCCCAGTGGCATTTATATTTTTGTTTTGGCCTTCAGTTGGATGTAGAGTGAAGGCTTTTATTGATACCCTTTTTACCAAACAGCATGCTTCTTAGGGTTAGTGATGTTTAAAAGCAAATAGAGCCTTATATTTGGGTACATACATGTTGGTTGGTGATCCTTTTAATGATCTTCAAAAATGATGTTTATCAGCTATTCCTTGAGAGAGAGCGAGCAGCACAGTTGGCAGAAAGTAAAACAGATGAATTGATCAAAGATGCTCCCACCACTCAGCATGATAAGAGTGGAGAGTGGCAAGAAACAAGTGGAGAAATACAGTGGGTATCAACTGAAAAGAGTGATGGTACAGAAGAGAAACATAAGAAGGAGGAGGACGATGAAGAACTTGACCTCAATAAAGGTATATTTATTTTGACTGGTGTATTAAAAAAAGTAATGTGGTTTTTTTCCTGCAAGACTTTCTTTTAATTCGTGTGTTGTAATAATCTAGCTATTTTATGGCCTCTCTAGTTCAGTGCAGACAAGCTTTGCTTTTTCATAGTTCTTCTTCCTTGGCTTCCTAGCAGTGAGGAAGGTATATGTGCAGTGTGGGGGAGGTTTGCTTTTCCTCCCTGGTTCGTTCTTTACTCATCTGTAAAGAGAAGCAGCCAAATAATATGACCTCTAAAGGTTTTAGAGTTTTGAAATTTTGCCCGTATTTTAAATTGGGTTGTCTTTTTTTGTTGTTGTTGAATTTTAAGAATTCTGTGTATTTTAGAGACTTGACTCTTATCAAGTACATGATTTGCAGGTAAATTCGGTGAGTTGTCTTCACTTTTTTGATGGTGAAGCTTTAAATTTGATGAAGTCTAACTTAATCTGTTTTTTATGTTGTCACTTGTGGTTTTGGTGTTATGTCTAAGAAACCATTTCCTAACCCAAGGTCACAAAGATTTAGTCCTGTGTTTTCTTCTGAAAGTTTTACGGTTTTAGCTTTTAATTAAGGTCCCTCTTCCACTTGTGTTATTTTTTTGTTAATTTGTGTGGATATCCCATCTTCCTAGCACCATTTATTGATGTTCAGCAGTTGGTTTCCTGGGGGCGTTTGTTTTCTTGTGGGCTTTTTTTTGGATGTGCTGTTACGGTTTTGTTTTAATACTTTCAGCCCTTCAGCATGCTGGCAAACACATGGAGGACTGCATTGTGGCCTCATACACAGCACTACTTCTCGGGTGTCTCTGCCAGGAGAGTCCAGTAAGTTCAGTGTTGTTTTATGTATCTTAAAAGGATTCCATTGCGATCACTTCACATCATTACCTAATTATTATTTATTTCCCCTCATGCTAAAAACATTTATATATTTGGTGAGCTTTAGAAGGTGCATTTCAAAGTAAGAGTATATTGGGTTTGATGAGTAAGTTCCAGATTGATGGAGGAATGATTTCACATGTCTTTGGTTGAAGTAAAAGAACATCATATAAAACCTGCACTCAGCTGACTTAAGGTGGAAAAGTCTAGCCTCAGTGATATCATCAAGGACTCATAATTTCTATTCTTAAACTCTGCTGTCCTCTGCATATTGTCTTATCCTTTGCTAGCTCTCTTCATGGCCCTATGCTGACTCTGGCTATGTGTCTCATCTAGTTAAATAATGTCCAGCAGAAGAACGTGGCCTCTTTGTTTCTTTGTAAGAGCAATGGTTTCTTTTCTCTAGGACCTCTCCACACCCACTGCAAAAAGTAGACTTCCCTTTACCTTGGCCAACATTAGCTCACATGATTTTGTTTGATCTACTCACTGGCCGGGAAAATGGGATTACTATGTGAGATTTAGATCATCATTATGTAACTATGAGAAGCATGTGAGTGTCTACACAATTGGGCTGGATCAGCACAAAAGTGGACAGGTTCTGGCTGTTCAGACAGTCTGCTTTAAAATCGGGGACATGTGGATTTTTTCTTTTTTTTTTTAACATAAAGGCCCAGTAGAAGAGCCAAATTTTACAAAAAAAGGAGTTGTTTTTTTCCCTTACAAGCAAGGGCATTCAGGACGCAAGAAAGAGTGGAGATGTATTGTATAGGAGGATTAGAAGAACATAATTATGATATGAAGGGCTTCTATCAGCCTACCCTTATTTCCTCATTTTTGCCATTGAGTTTTCTGCATTGCCCTGTATCTGTCTTAAGTCCTGTGCATTTTTCTGACTCCTTCTTGTTCATCTCTTCCATATTTATATTATAGACAGCTCAGATCTAAATGCACAGTAGCCCACTTCGTTGTGGCCTTTGCTGGCACAGCTGCTTTCAGGATCAAGACCAGAGTTCTTACTGTGGCTCTGGAGTCTCTGCAAATCTTTATTCCTTTTCCTGAATCCTTCAGCTCAGCTCTTTTCCTTATTTCCTTAAAATCCGGAGATTAAGGACAAATGAGAAACACATACCAAGCAAAGGGAAGGAGGAAGACTCCCCCCTCGCCCCCTCAAAAGAAAAAAACAATGGGTATGCTATTTAAATTTAAAGATTTTTAGGTATTGTATTTTGTATACACCTGGTTTCAATCATGTTCTTTCTTAAATAATCATTCTTAAAATTAATTATCAGGTGTGATTTATTTAGGGCCATCTTTTTCCCATGTTAATAATTTCCTATTTGTCTGTTTCTCTCCTGTCTCTAAAGAGATAAGTTCCTTAGGTTGTAAACAATATTGTGAATTCATAGAGCCCAGGATGTCTTTGTTGCCTTGGGAATCATTATGATTATAACGCCAAAGAGCTAGCTGATGCCACAAAATCTGAAAGAAACTGGTTTGCCCAATGTTTAAGTGGAGGAGAGACAAGAAAGCAGGTGGTTATATGCAGTTAAGTGCTGCTTTATGGTAAAGGACAACATGCTTAGGAAGCCCAGGAGACCCTGGTGTCATTTTCCATTACCCACTATACATCTTGGTGCATTGCAATGGTCAGTCTTCTCTCTGGTCTTTCTGTCCTTGCTGCTCTCGACACTCTCCATTCCTGAAATCCTGCACACTGCCACCATAGCTGACTTCCTTAAGAGCACATCTGATCATGTAACTCCTTTCTCATCAGTCTTTCCTGACTCACCATCATTTAGGGAATGATGACTTTGTTTACTGTAAGACTCCAAACTTAAATGCTTCTCCAATTTTTCTTATTTTAAATTTTATTTTATTGAAGTATAGTTGATCCAATATTAAAATCTGTCATACCCTGTGGGTACTTTTTCTAAATTTCCCTAATAGGCCATGCCATTTCACACCTTTTCTTTTTATACCTGCTGCACACTATTTAAAAATAAATGCTCAGGGACTTCCCTGGTGGTCCAGTGGTAAAGAATCCACCTTTCAATGCAGGGGATACGGGTTCGATCCCTGGTCAGGGAACTAAGATCCCACATGCCATGCAGCGCGGCCAAAAAAAAAAAATTGCTCAGGCTCTCCTTCCTATGCCTCAGCTACTTTTTATGTTGTATTCTGTAGTGTGTTGATAGAAAAGGATTTGATTTGGGTTGTTGAGGGCTTTCACTCAAAGTCTAGGATCTCATCATTTATTCTGAATGATAGAAGTACACTTTTCTATTGAGCACTCTTCATAGACAACATAGCCACTGTTCTTCCCACCACGGTGCTATCATGTCCCTTTCCTAGAAACTGGTTAAAGATGTCATTAAATCCAGCGTTCCTTTACCTCTGCAGTTAGTTACCATAGCTATTGCCCTTATAACATACTCTCCACTTTTCAGTATATTTAAAAAATATAAGTATTTTAAAGATTTTAGCTCCAAGATCTAACCCAGTAGCAGTTAAAGTTGGAAGGAGGGGATTGGTTGCAAATTTCCTAAGAGATAATATGTACTCTTTCCTCCCCTGCCTCCATCAACAAAAGTCAAATCGGAAGCTTCCCACTTCCTCCCCATCTTGTGGCCCAAAACTCGGGACAACATTTTTTTGTATGTGCTTTTTATTACAGGTGAGCCTCCTTAGAAGAGCTATACTTAAAATGCTTAAAGCATTTAAAAAATATATTGAAATAAAACAGTTTTTAAAGCAGGCCATCTATTTTTCTTACAACAAATTGGTTTATATATAGTTTGGCTGCTTCTTGGTAATAATGGAGGGAAACATTTTAATCTTCTCTCCTGGCATTGCCTACATTTTCCTTCTCATAGATAATATTATATTATCTTTGGAAAGATACAGTTAATTCCTAGCCTACATAGGAACACTAAGAATTTTCTTTGATCTTTTTCTTTGTATTCCTAAGCAGCTTTTTGGATACATTCTAAGTCTGTACTCCTTCCCTCTCCCTCCATCTCCTTCCATCTCCACCACCCTTCACCCCCCCAACACACACATTCAACAGTGCATTTTGTTATTTCAGGCATCTTTCTGTGCATTTACAAAAGTAAACATGCACATGTTTCTTTGTAGCCTTTGTCAGCTTTACCTTTTTTCCTTTCTTTCTGAGAATGGGATAGAGTAGGGAATGGACACACACACTTACAGAATTAAGGAGTGTGGAAAAGGAAATCACATAGGTCCTTGAACTACTATCTACAAGGAGTTCAAGGACCTTGTAGAAGTTTGAAATAGGGTGTGTGTGCCAAAATCAACAACACAGTGCAAGGTTCAAGCTTATGGTTTGTGTCACCTGACCAATGTTTCCATGTTTCCTCAGATCAATGTGACCACTGTGCGTGAGTATCTGCCAGAAGGGGACTTTTCAATAATGACAGAGATGCTCAAAAAATTCCTGAGCTTCATGAATCTTACTGTAAGTGGCTTCTATTGCAGCTTCTGTGGTTTTAATTATGATACATTAATGACAGTAGAAATACAAATACTTGGCCATAGTGAATAGAAGCAAAAAAAAAGATTCTCTTAATAATTGTGTTCTGTTTCTTTAAGATAACTGAATTATTATGGCCAAATATATTGATACTGTATTATCAAAGCCACAATCTGTTTTGATTCATAGTGTTTGTTTGGTTTAGTAAAGCTAAAGAATTTAAGCTCTTATTCAATACTTTTGAAAATTTGATAAATATTAATTGGTACTTCCTCTCCCCCCCGCCCCCACCTCAAATCCTCCCCTTTTCAGTGTGCTGTTGGAACCACAGGCCAGAAATCTATCTCTAGAGTGATTGAATACTTGGAACACTGCTAGCTGCTTTACCTTTGCTTCAGGTGCTCGGTAATGCTGGAGCTATTCTTAGACAAAGAAAAGTCACGAAAGAAGTCCTTGAAGATATACCAAGAACATTCATCAGTATCATTCATATGTGGATTTTTAAGGCCACCTGATTTCTTCTTCGTCATGCATTCTGCATTTGCTAAATGACAGTTACTACATCAATCTGCAACTATCAAAAATGAGGGAAAAGGTTCAGGCTGTTAACAGTTCCACACAGTATTTAAACACACTTTGGCAGAATTTATACTCTCCCCTTGTTTTCTTGCTTTTATTCTGGGCAAGTTTTAAGGGGAAAATTTGTGCTGCTGTTAGTGCAACTGCTGTGTATGTTGAGCCACTGTTGTCATGCCAGCCAGGTGCAAAGGCAGCTTAGCTACTGAGGTATCGAATGTTCTGGGGACATTCTAGACAACAGCTTAGTTCCTTTTTCAGGCTCATTTGCTTTTGCTTTTTTGTTGAATGATTCCGATCGTAAATAAAGCTTTTAATAATTTTGTGAATTTTTTTTGTTGTTGTTCCCTGAACTACTGTCTATATTTAAAATTAGATGGAATCCAAAGACACAAGGGATTAATAGTATATTTTTTTATTCTTGATTTGGTTTGGGTTGTCAAAACTGTTTTTCACCTTTGAGACCATGACCATATTCATTATCATATCATAATGAGTCATAGCTATAGACGCAAGAAAACAAATAACAGTTTGAGGGAATATAAGATGATGTGCCCTGTTAAAAGGATGAAGCAAAATAGACAAACCCAGGGTAGTTTACCCTTAATGTTAGGGGAGGCTCTTGAAACATGATTAAGTTTTGAGGGAGAACTCTCTAGATATATTTTCTAATGTTCAGTACAGTAAATATAAGTAAGCTAAAACACCAATGTAGAATTCATGTTTCCAGATAACATGTATATTCTTCTATAAGAGTGACAGGATCAAATGCATAAACGCAAAGCCTTAAATTGTTGGTTTAGAGAAGATCCTTTTTTTCATTCAGATTCTTTTAGTTCATAGAACAGTGTGTTGTTTGGAACACACAAAACACATTTTATGTATTTAATTTCACAACACTGCAAATTTTTATTATATTAATTATTGTTCAGACCACTGGTTAATACATTTTTTCTTTTTTCTTGATCAGGCCTGAATACAGGCTTTCCAGAGATTTCGTTTAATACATTAAAATACCTTTCAGGTAGTTATGTTTCTTCATTGGATTTGTAAAACTTGAAGCCATAAAAATATTAGTTTGGTGTGTATTGGGGAAAATAGCTGAAAGTCTAATTTTTACCCATTTAGACTTTGTTATTTCCTTGTATAAAGTGACAAATTGGGGCTCTTGGATCAGTGCCACCTGTAATGTTTTTTAATGCAGTGGCTGCCTTTTATTGTCTTCCTATTTTTGATAATGCAGATTGTTGGGAAATCTATAAGGAAGTAACTGATTCCAGTCAAATTGTTTTCTTCTTCCTCCTACCCACCCCAAACCCCACCCATCACCTTGTAAGAGCATAGTATGCCAGTGTAACTTGGGAAAGATTGAGGTTGTATTTGCCCTGAGTATAAAAGCTAGCTTAGCAAACTATTTTAAAAGCTTATTGGTAAATGATATCCATAAAATTGAATTAGTTAAATTATTTTAAAATACACTGATATTTATTACTCATTGGATTTAGGAAGAGATTTTTAGTGTTGATCAAACTGACTTGTGGCAGATGGTAAGGGGTATTATAAAACATTTGGATAAGAACAATCAGGGCGAACTACATTTTTCTGTTACACTGGTAATCATTTGAGAATTGATTTACCTCAGTGTTTAACAGTTTTTTTGTTTTGTTTTTTAAATAATAACTAATTGTCAAGCACTGATAGAGATGCAGATTTTGGTGGGGAGTGGTGGGGGAGAAATCACCTCACCAACCGCAGTGCATTTGTGTGTTTTTAACCCTCAGAGAACTCTGCATTTTAGGGTACTTGAGGCTGACTTGCAAATTAAAGTTTTAAAGTAACCTTTTTTTCCATTGTAAATATTTCTGTAAATACTATCAATCGGAAATTAGAAGGTAGAGTACTTTTTTGAATCCAATCCTATTTTTATTTTATACAGTATTTCTCAGCTGTGATCTTTGGAGCAAAAGCCAACGGCAGGAAAAAACTAGTTTGTACCAGTTTCATGAAGTATGTCTTTGGGTTTTTGTAAATAATTTTAACTCAAATAAAATTGCTACTTTCAATACACATGTTGTCTTTAACATAAATCTATTGAACTATTTTGGAGGAGGAAGTCTCACGAACTTGATATAGCCAACTAATGGGAAACATGATGTGTCACTTAAGTGAGTTTCACACTTTGAATATGCACATAAAAATTTAACCAATTTTTGTTAAACACTATATCTCCCCATGTTTTTAATAATACTCATCTGAATGTAATGTCAACTGAGCAGCTCACATATTAGGGATGGTAGTTTTCTGGTTAAGTAGTCATGCCCTCGGTGTGTTTATTAAGTTGCTTTAATCCTTTTGCTCCTCTGAATATGACCCAAGACTTCTTTGCGTTTGAGTTTTTAGAGCTGCTTTTTAGTTTTTCAGTTTTCTTCTTAGTTGACAGCCTTTAAGTTTCCTGTATTTACTCAAGTGGGTTCCTCAACCTCTCCTCAGTGCTTTTAACTACAAACCTAGATGAAAGGATCTGTCCTGGAAGTTCCCATCTACTTTCCCCTCTTACCCACATAGAGATAGTATATAACCTGTTTAAGAGTGCAGGCTAAGGATATAGAAAGATCGTAAAAAAAATGCATAAATTTTGAATATTAATGATGTTTATGGACTTTGAATAAATTCCTGAACTTTTATTCTGTTTACTCAGCCAGAAATGGGGGATAGTACTTAACCTCAGTGTTGTGACAATTAAGATGGTACATGTGAAGCATTCAGTGTTTCAAACAGGTCTTGGTAAACAGTAGCTTTTATCAAACAATTTTGTTTTCACTCCATCAGGAAATGGAAGAACAAATGTGCAGAACAATTTTAAACACCTGGGATAATACCTTTGCATATCACTGTGGGTACTGGGTTTGGGTTACTTTAAAGGCAAATCTCTAAAATTGTTGTTTCAAAACATATTATTAATATCTTGGTAGTGACTAATAAAGCAGGGGAAAAATGGAATAAAATTAAGTAATCATTAAAATGTTTCAAATAAGATTTTTCCTTACATAAGAAGCAAGGACCAGAAGAAGTTTGCACAATTCACTGTCAGTTAATTGGTATCCTGATACTGGATGCATAGATAATTTCATACAGAAAGTTTTTAAACTGAAGAAAAAAATTGAATAAATACTGTTGAGTGTTTTGGTCAAACCTCTATTCCCTTAGCTTCTGTGTTTGCAATTTGAATACTCCAAAGGCCGTGCACTGGCTCAAGGAGCAAAAATAGAAAACCATACCTGTACACCACCTAGATTAAAAGGACCTGTCTGCCACAGTTGTATAACGGAGACTATGGGTAAATAGAACTATACTGTTACAAGGCTCAGAAATCTTAATGTAAAGTAGTGTAATACTTAGTAGACTGAAGTCAATTAAAGATGCCTGTTATAATGCCTAAAGCATCCAGTAAAAAGTAATGCAAAAAGATAACAGCTGGAGCCCCTTACAGGAATCGAAGTCAAACACTGGAAAATATTTGATTAACCAAAGGTAGGGAAAGAGTAGCAGTAACAAAAACTGATGAGAAAAATAGAAAACACATGTAAGTAAAAAGCAAAAACTGCTTTCCTCCTAAGACAGGAACAAGCCAAGGTTGTTCACTAAATCTAATGATACCAGTAATTATTTTAAATTATTTTAACACTCCAATTAAATCGCAGAGATTGTCAAATTGAAAAATGAAGAGTCACACAATAAACACAAATATACAAATAATTTCAAAGAAAATGGATATACAAATAGTTTCAAAGAAGATGGATGGGAAAAGATACATTGTGCAAGAATTAATCATAAGAAAATTGGAGTGATTAAAATCAGGCAAAGTAGACTTTTAAGACAAAGGAATATTAACAAGTCTAAAAAGCATTGCATAGTGATTAGGGAAAGGGAAAAATCTGTATCAGTAAGAAATAACAATTATGGCTATGCACCTAGCAGTAGAACTTTTAAAATGCACAGCAAAAACTGAAATTAAAGGGAGTGTCTACTGAAGAAAAACAGCCTAAAAGTTGTGAGTTAAGTTTTATTTGGGGACCTTACTGAGGACTATAGCCCGAGAGCTTCTCATATAGCTCTGAGGAACTCCTCCAAAGAGGTGAGGGTGGAGCCAGAACACAGGAGTTTTTGCTGAAAAGAACATGTAGTCAAACATTGAAAGATTACTGCTGATCACAAAAACTTCAAGCTAATGGTTTTAGTGCTTTTCTGTGCATGGGAAGATGCAAGAGTCGGCTCACAAATCATTCCTTAGATATGCATCTTAACTACCTAGGGCCAGTATCCAGATCACAGAATCTTAACTTTTTTCTTCCATCCTGAATTCCCCTCAGGGTATGCCTTCGTGGTGGTGGGGAGAGGGGGTGCGCAGTGGCTGAGAGCAGGCAACATTCTTTTTCCACAGGAGAAATAGATATAGTCACAGTAACAGTTTGATATTTTAACACCTCTCAGGAATTGATATATTTTACAAATCTGTAAGAAAAGAAGAACTGAATGACAATATCAACTACCTTGACCTAACTGACATTTGTGGGACATTTACACAGAACCGTTTTTCCAATGCATGTGAAACCTTTACCAAGACAGACCACAGATGGTCTCAGTGAATTTCAGATGACTGAAGCCTTGATCACAAGGAATTATATCAGAAGGCAATACAGTACAATATCTAGAACATAATATTTGAAAATTAAATACACTTCTAAATAACAGATCAGAAAGGAAAACTAGAAAAAAAATTGAACTAAATGACAAAATACAAAAAAAAATTTGTTGGATGCAGATAAAGCAGTGCTTAGAGGAAAATCAGCTTGAAGAAGCTAATTACTGGAAGAAGCTAGAAAAAGATGAGCAATTAAAGCCAAGTAAGTTGCTGAAGGAAAGAAGTCAAAACAAGAGCAGAACTCAATAAAATAAAAAAG